>NC_062549.1:70108667-70411698 GCF_016906955.1 Phacochoerus africanus
GGAAAAGAATGTTAAATTTAATTCCATTCCTTCTTAAAAATTTTCTTCACAGCTGCCCTTTCCTAGTGTACCTTTCATATTATCGAAGACCATATGTTGTTTTCAGTTGCCTGAATGCTGTCTAGTCCACAGAGTTATTATTGTGTGTAACATGAACACTACTCAGCTGCTGGAAGGCTGTGTCCAGAGCCAGAGTCTTCATTGGTATGTTTTATAAGTGCTGGTACAAGGGCCAACTAGAGTTGTTACTCAAAAAAGAAACTCTAAATGTGCCATATCTTACAAACAGACAACACTGCTTCAATGCTCCCACTCCTTGCTGTAGAATAACATCCTGCTGCTGCAAGAGGAATAACACTTGAAAGGTAGTCTTGATGCAAATAGACTACTTTTTTTTTTTTCATTTGCTTATTTCAAGGCTTAACACCTTTTTCTTGTTAGTAATTAGCATACCTGAAATTGGCCCAACATTAGCAACGCAGTCTCCACTTTGTACCATGGAAGTTTTCCCAGGTTTGCAGCAAAGTCTAAATAAGTTGAAGAATCCACACTGGGCAGATCAAGAATTGGATGACCTGGAGTTCCTGTTGTGGCTCAGTGACTAGTATCCAGGAGGATTCAGGTTCGATCCCCGGCCTTGCTCAGTGGGTTAAGGATCCAGTGTTGATGCACACTGTGGTGTGGGTCACAGATGCAGCTCAGATCCCGCTTTGCTGTGGCTGTGGTGTAGGCTTGCACCTGCAGCTCCGATTCAACCCTTAGCCTGGGAACTTCCTTATGCCATGGGTGTGGTCATAAAAACAAAACCAAAAAAGTACATCCAGGCTGAAAAAGAAAAAGAATTGGAAGATCTGAATATGCCACCAAGCAGCATAGACCGGACCAGAAGTTGCTCTGGTTATCTTAAAGTCTTAGATCTTTGTCTTCTATTTCTCATCCAGGGGAGATGTGTAGAGAGCCTTATGCATTTCAAATTTCTTTTCTCTTCTACTGAAGTCCAGTTTCTGATGAAGTTGAAGGGTGGTGGCATGAGGTAGTAGGGTTATTATCTTTGCAGAAATTGCTGCTTCTACCACATTTTAGCTTCTACTTGTTTCTCTTGCATTATTAGAGGCAGTAAACATGTAGGAATAGAAATTGGTAAACATGTAGGAATAGAAATTGGTTGGTAAACATGTAGGAAGAGAAATTAGTGAACCCTGAGGGCACCATAGGAATTATATGAGGAATGTGTTCATTTATGTGTGCATACGTTACTCTCAGGAGATTTTGTGAGTAAAATGCCTCCTTTTATAAAATGCTACTTGTATAAAACTACATGTATGCATAGGTATAAATGGTTTTTTTTTGGAAATTAGAAATAAAATATGGCCTGCCATATTAGGAAACAAAGGATATTACAGTCAACAAGGACTGTAGCCACCTTGTAGGCTGAGCTGGTGAGCCCTGAGGGAACTCAGGAAGAAGACAAAGAATACCTGCCATCTAGCAGCCGTCATACTGCAACCACTGCAAGCCCTCATGATGTGAAAGCACAGGATACTGGCATCAGATGGCTGAGGTGCATATCAAAGGAACAATCTCAGTGAGCTCAGATCCTTGTACTTCCCATACCTAGAAAAGATTCCTTAACTTGAGGTGACTAGCTTTCTCTTATTAACAGTAATCTTTGGTTCTTACTACCTGCCCTTTGTTGCAAAACTCCTGCATATCCTGGCTACCCCACCTTGCCTTCTCAGAGTGGTTTCTCAGAGCTAACTGAAATGCTGCCTCCCTGGCTAGAGTCCTCATTTTCCCCCAAGTAAAATTTAACCCACAACTCTCGCAGTGTGCATTTTTTTAAATCGACAGAAATATATCTAAAATGAGATCCCCCCAAAACTAAGATTCTCAAATTGAACAATTTGCTTAAACAGATGAATGAAAAGAATATGCATTGCATTAGGGGATGGAGCTTGGACCTTCAGAAATTCTTTCCTCCATTAATCTAACAAAAACCCTGACAAAAATAGTCGAAGTCAACATTTTCAGAAATCTGGAAATTAGTAGAGCTCGGAGCAATCTGGAGAAGTTTATTCAAGAAAAATGACCAAATTTCAGTAAGAATAGTGATATTTTAATCTGCCCATACCCCCTCCCCAGTTCTGTGGTAGCCTTGAAACAGAATAGTTTGTAATCACAGCTCACTCTGTCAGAGAACCTTTTCCCTGGGGGGTATTTGCCAAAATAATCAGAGGCAATTGTTAACATTGTGCCTGCCTGAGGTGGAAAATAACAGTTGGGGCAAATGGGCTCACCCAGAAGCTGTAAAGGGGAAACTGGGAACGGCAATATCCATTAGGGGCTTGGAAAAGATGCAAGATATTTCTGGAAATCTAGAAATTACTCTGTTTGTGTAGGGCTGTGCACATGTCCAGAGCTGGGAGCATACTCAGCAAAGATCAGCCAAAGCCCCAAGTTCTCACCTCTGGGCTCTGTATCAGCAGAAAGTGAAGCCTAAGGCAGAATTAGAAATTACTTGGCTCAGTGTTGAAGGCATGCCCCATGTACACTGAGTACCTCAGTAAAAACTGAGAAACGTGTTGGCTCCAGATGCTTGAGGAAATCTCTGTCCAAAGTTAAACGAGGAGAGACTTCAGTGGCCCCAAATGACGAGGAATATGGATTTTATAGAATCAGTTCAGAAAAGTCAATATAGCAACAAATGACCACAAATAGTAACAAAAGTAAACCTTGGAAAGGGTGTAGGATCTAATTTGCAGGGTTGTCTTTTTTTTTTTTTTTTTAAATGCCCAGTTTTTGAGAGATAATGTAAGATATGCAAAGAAAGAAAAGTATGGCCCACAAAGCAGTTAATAGAAACTGTTTCTGAGGAAGTCCAGGTATTGGGCTTTGAAGACTTTAATTCAGTTATTTTTTATATTGTCAAAGGAGTAGAGGAAGCCATATGTGAGAATGATGCCTCAACATATAGAGAATATTTTTAAAACAATAGAAAAATTAAAAACTCCATAAAAAACATAACTGAAATTAAAAAAAAAATCACTAGAGTTACTCAGCAGGAGATCTGAGCAAGCAGAAAATAGCATTAGAGAACTTGAAGATAGGTCAGTTGAGGTTATCTCATCTAATGAACAGAAAGAAAAACAGCTAAAGAACAATGAACACGTTTCAGACGCCTATGAAACACCATTGTCTTAGTCTGTTCTGTGGGACTTCAAGGCCTCTTTCTTCAAGGACATAGAACTCAAAGCTTCTGGCCAAAACAAGAATTGCCAGACCCTTATCATTGCTCCACTTGTCTCATATTAATGCCCCCTACCCCACCTTAAGCAAACTGTCTTACTCCTTCCTACCTCCTACCAGGAAAGGTATATGACTCACTCCTCACCACCCCCCCCCCCCCAATAGGGCCCTTACACACTCCCAACAAATCAGCAAGTGCATCCTAAGATCCCTCTTTGCCCAGCTAATCAGCAGGTCAGCAGTGTCTCTTATCTCAATAAACTCTTCTTTCTCTTCACCCTGCTAAGTCTGGAAGATCCTTTTTCCGATTTGCGTGCATGGACCATGACATGTTCAGGCTGCTATAACAAAATATCATAGACTGGGTGGCTTATAAACAACAAACATTTATTTCTCATAGTTCTGGAGGCTGGGAAATCCAGAATCATGTGTCAGCTGATTCGGTGTTTGATGAGGGCTTCCTTGCTCATTGATGGCCATTTTTTCCCCTTGTGTCCTCATAATGGAAGGGGCAAGGGATTTCTCTGGCACAAATATCATTCATGCGGGCTCCACCCTCGTGACTTAATCACCACTGAAGGGCCAGAAGGGGAGGAGAGATTAAAGAGAGGTAGAAAGAGTATTTGGAGACATGATGGTTGAAAACTCACAAATTTCATAGAAATATTAGTCTGTGTTAATCTATATTTCTTACTTTGTGACATCGGAGATCAGCAAACCTCATGTAGATAAATTCAAAGAGATTTACCCCTAGACACATTATACTCAAACTATTAGAAACAAAAAACAAAGTCAAGGCAAAAGATGCACCATGCAAACAATAACCAAAAGAAAGTTGGAGTGGCTATGTAATATCAGACTAAATTTATACGTAGATGATGTATCTACCAGTTTTGAACTGGTTTATTCACTCTGAGTGTGTTTTATGGATTCTTTTAGGATTTTCTTTATATAAGATCTTGTCACCCGCAAATAAAAATAGTTTTACTTCTTACCCTCCAATTTGGGTGATGCCTCTTATTTCACTTTCTTGCCTAATTGCCTTAGCTAGAACATTGAGTACAGGAGTGTGATCCACTGAACAAGAATAAAGTTCATGTCTATAACTTATACCAGTAGGAAACCCTGGAAGCAACCAAACATGGAATGTCAAACCTTACTCTGGACTGGTGTGCTAGACTTCAAGTGCTAGAAATTAAAAGTGTGCCACTGTGAACATTTCCATAAATCTGTGAATCAATTGGGTTATTATATGCCTTGGCATACTTTTTCTTCCAGTTTTTAGTGTCTTTTGTGCTTGTGGTTTGAAAATTGCTTGGATCTGTGAAATTAGTTTTCATCAACATTTCTCTAATTTCTTGAACACACAGACTGTAGCTATGATAACGTCTATTGTCTTTGTTTACTATTTCTTCCATGGGTGTCATTTCTGAGTCAGTTTTAATTGATTGATTTTTTTTGCATTATAGGTTGTATTTTTGATTTTGTTTTTGTTTTTTTTTCTTTTTGTTTTTTTGCATAGTCAGAAAATTTTGGTTGGAAGACTAACTTTGTGATTTTTACCTTGTTAGGTATTAGATATCTTTGTATTTCTGTAATTATTGTTGAACTCCATACTAGGATTTGATTAGATTTCCTGGAAACAGTTGAGAGTTTCAGGTCTTGCCTGTAAGATTTGTTGGGTAGGACCAGAGCTGTATTTAGTCTAGGGCTAATTTTACCTGTCACTGGTCCAGGCCTCTCCTTGGCACTCAAACAGAAAACTCCACAAGTATGTTATTCTATTTTGGTTGCTGGTAATAGGTCCTGTACTCAGACCTGATGGCCTGAACACTGTTCTGTCTGTTCCCTTGGGTTTTCTCCCTGACCTTTCCTCATACTGGAGGGGGCCACATGTGGTCTCTGGAGCTCTCTCTCCTGTACTTTGCATCCTGGCCTCCCCAGACACCCAGGTCCTTCTCCTTGACTCAGGAAAACCTCTGAGTTCCGCCCAGGCTCCTCTGTGCTGCCCCCCAGACATGACCTCCAGATGGGTAGCTGGGCAGTCCTGGTCCTTGTTGCATTTTCCCATCTCTCGAAAGGCACTGTTTTTTTGCTGCCTGATGTCAATGTCCTGAGTGTCCCTATTTCATCTGCTTTGGTGTTTTAGTTATTTTTGGTGGGAAAGTAAACCCGGCACTCTGTTACTCTGTCTTGACTGGAAGCGGGAGACTTCTTACCGATAGTATTCAAAGTTGAGAAAAATGTAGTAAAATAAGCACTCATGTATTTGTGGTGTTGTACGTTGTCACATTTTATTGAAAGCACTTTGGCAATTTATCTGTAACCAGGTAGTCTATGTCCTCAAAACACAAAACATGTTCTAAGGAAATAATTTGAAATGATGGTAAATATTTGTGTACAAAGCTATGCATTACATCCTTTTCTTTTTTTCTTTTCTTTTTTTTTTTTGTTTTTTGTCCCTTTGTTATCTCTTTGGGCCGCTCCTGCGGCACATGGAGGTTCCCAGGCTAGGGATCGAATCGGAGCCGCAGCTGCCAGCCTACGCCAGAACCACAGCAATGCCAGATCCTAGCCACGTCTGTGACCTACACCACAGCTCACAGCAATGCCGGATCCCCAACCCACTGAGCAAGGGCAGGGATCGAACCCGCAACCTCATGGTTCCCAGTCAGATTCATCAACCACTGCGCCATGAAGGGAACTCCCATCCTTTTCTATAATAGGTAAAACCAAGTTAATCTAAGTGTTTAACAGTAGGGTAATACTTAAGTAAACTACGGTTTATTCATGGATGGAATATTATGGAGGCATGAAAAAGGAACATTGGGGAAACATTTGGATCATAGTTAGATTCTTTCATACACTTGAGGTAAAAAAAGCAAATTGTGAAATCATAAAACTGTATAAAATCTCACCTAGGAGTTCCCATTGTGGCTCAGAGGGTTGAGAACCCAACTAGTATCTGTAAGGATGTGGGTTCCCTGGCCTGGCTCAGTCAGTTAAGGGATCCAGCATTGCTGGAAGCTGCAGTGTAAGTTGCAGATGCAGCTCAGATCTGGTGTTGCTATGTGGTAGGATTCAACCCTAGCCCAGAAACTTCCATATGCCACAAGTGTGGCCCTAAAAAGAATGAATGAAAAAGAAAGAAAGAAAGAAAGAAAGAAAGAAAGAAAGAAAGAAAGAAAGAAAGAAAGAAAGAAAGAAAGAAAGGAAGAAAGGAAGAAACTTACCACCACTAAGTAATCTTTACAAACTACTTTTGATCTAAATTAAACAAATGAGAAAAATATTTTAAAAATCTCACCTATACAAAGAATTTGTTGAAAAGCATTGAAATGTCCCAAATGTGAATAGTGGATAACTGTAGCCTGGTATTGTATTCTCTCCAATTTTCTTAAACATCCAAATTTTTGATCATGAACATAGATCATTTTTATGCTCATATGTTCATATCAAGATCACATTATTGAGATAAATTCTTTTTCATAATTGATGAGGGTCTTCATCATTTAATTTTAATTGTGGAAGGATTGGAAGTTGAAATTCTAAACTGCTAGGGGTGCAATAGAGAAATTGCTCTAGAGGTCATATATATAGTCACAATGTTGCTTTTTTTTTTTTTTTTAAGGGCTGTACTTGTAGCATATGGAAGTTCCCAGGCTAGGGGTCAAATTGTAGCTGTTGCTTCCTGCCTACCCCATAGCCACAGCAACGCCAGATTTGAGCCATGTCTGCGACCTACACCACAGCCTGTGGCAATACCAAATCCTTAACCCACTCAGCGAGGCCAGGGATCAAACTTGCATCCTCACGATCCTAGTCATGTTCACTACCAATGAGCCATGACAGGAACTCCACAATGTTGCTCATTTTATTTAACATTTTCTCTCAGATAAGCATTATTTTGGCAATAATCTTAATTAAAGATTCTCTGAACAAAGGGCCACGTTAAAGGCAAGCAGCATGCTGGCAGCAGGATGTGGTGGGTCATGCAGCATGTAGCTCAGAGGTGGACTTTATTTGTAGGCTGATGAGCAAGGAGTTGGTGGGGGGCATATAAGTGCTGGCGACTTTCTTGAGTGCTGTGAAATGTCCCTAATATTTTAATGTGTTAAGAAGGATGGTAGAAGATTTAAGAACAAAGTCAGTAGTTTCCAACTGCAAGAATTTTTTATTCTGTCTTGCAAGATGTGCAATTGGGGATGTCTGTTTCTTTGATCTGAGAGAGCCTGGTTTTTTTCCATTATTATTATCATTATTATTATTATTATTGTATAGTTGATTTACAATGTTTCATCAAGTTCTGTTGTACAACAAAGTGACCCAATCACGCACATTCCCCTGTGCTGTACAGTAGGATCCCATTGCCTATCCACTCCAGATATAACAGTTTCTATCCCCAGAAAACCCCAAAATGCCCATCCCTCCCACTCCCTCCCCTTTCCCCCACCCTGGAGCCCCAAGTCTCTTCTTGGCCATTCTCTGTTTCTGCTTTTTGTTTATTTGTTTGTTTGTTATTTTTAGATAGGATCCTCTGTTACATATTTTAGATTCCACAAATAAGTGATATTATATGGTATTTATCTTTTTCTTTCTGATTTACTTCACTTAGCATGAGAGTCTCTAGCTCCATCCATGTTGCTGCAAGTGGCATTATTTTTTCTTCTTTATGGCTGAGTAATATTCCATTGTATATATGTACTACATCTTCTTAATCCATTCATCTTTCAATGGACATTTAAGTTGTTTCCATGTCTTGGATATTGAACATAGGAGTGCATAGGGATTTATTTAACCCTTAAGTTGTGAAGCAGACTCAGCCCTGAGAAAACTACTTGAGTTGATGTCACTCTAAGCGACTAAACTGATACTCAAGGTAGTCAGTAATTTTTCTGAGTGGTAAGCAGAATTGTATTTCTTCTGTGTTTGAGTCTCCTGAGATTGTTTTGTTTCTTCTCTGAAGATTTAGGGAATCTGAAGATTTCCCCCAGGTGAGATATTGGGAGCTGAAGGAACAGACTTGCTGAGTGACTTTGTAAGACACCAGGACTCTCTGGTGATGCTTTGAAGGGACATTCTGTCAGACCGAGGCGTGGGGCCCTGGGAGAGTCTGGCACAGCTGGGAGTGAGAGCAGAGGCAGCGATGGGGAGAGCCCTAGTCAGGACGGAGGGGATGAGCTGTGGCCTACAAAATGTGCTGGTGGCAGGAGGGGACCACAGATGAACTTGAGACAACACACTGGGGGTCCCCAAAGCCCCTGAGGACCCCTCGTATTTGGCTAAGCACCTGCCTTGGAAGGTAGAGCTCCAGGTGTTGATCAGTTCAGCACTAGCAGAAATGTGACCTCAGTGGGATCCACAGCTGGTGAAATGCACCCATTTTTTTCTTCTAGATGCCACTATGTGAGGTTAGCAAGGGAAATGCCGATCTAACCTTACGTTCTAGAAACAGGAAACAATGTGAGGCCAGAGACAGTCAAATGGCTTAATAAGCAAAGCAGTAAAGGCATCTTGGGATTGACCCTTTGGTTTCCCTGAGTGCAGTGCTATGATCAAAGGCATCTCTCTCTTTTTATTTTTTATTTTATTATTATTTTTTTCTTGTTTTATTATTTTATTTTTTTCCCTCATACAGCATGGGGACCAAGTTACTCTTACATGTATTCATTTTTTTCCCCACCCTTTGTTCTGTTGCAACATGAGTGTCTAGACATAGTTCTCAATGCTACTCAGCAGGATCTCCTTGTAAATCCATTCCAAGTTGTATCTAATAACCACAAGCTCCCGATCCCTCCCACTCCCTCCCTCTCCCATCAGGCAGCCACAAGTCTTTTCTCCAAGTCTATGATTTTCTTTTCTGAGGAGATGTTCATTTGTGCTGGATATGAGATTCCAGTTATAAGTGATATCATATGGTATCTGTCTTTGTCTTTCTGACTCATTTCACTCGGTATGAGATTCTCTAGTTCCATCCATGTTGCTGCAAATGGCATTATGTCGTTCTTTTTTATGGCTGAGTAGTATTCCATTGTGTATGTATACACCACATCTTCCGAATCCAATCATCTGTTGATGGACATTTGGGTTGTTTCCATGTCCTGGCTATTGTGAATAGTGCTGCAATGAACATGCGGGTGCATGTGTCTCTTTTAAGTAGAGTTTTGTCCAGATAGATGCCAAAGAGTGAGGTTGTGGGGAGTCATATGGAAGTTCTATGTATAGATTTCTAAGGTATCTCCAAACTGTTCTCCATAGTGGCTGTACCAGTTTACATTCCCACCAGCAGTGCAGGAGGGTTCCCTTTTCTCCACAGCCCCTCCAGCACTTGTTATTTGTGGATTTATTAATGACGGCCATTCTGACTGGTGTGAGGTGGTATCTCATGGTAGTTTTGATTTGCATTTCTCTTATAATCAATGATGTTGAGCATTTTTTCATGTGTTTGTTGGTCATAATTTTCTTTCTCTCTTTTTTTCTTTCTTTCTTTTCTTTCTTTCTTTCTTTCTTTCTTTCTTTCTTTCTTTCTTTCTTTCTTTCTTTCTTTCTTTCTCTCTTTCTTTCTTTCTTTCTCTCTTTCTTTCTTTCTTTCTTTTTCCTTCCTTCCTTCCTTCCTTCCTTCCTTCCCTCCCTCCCTCCCTCCCTCCCTCCTTCCCTCCTTCTCTTTCTTTCCTTCCCACCCCCACAGCATATGGAGTTGCTAGGCCAGGGATCAGATCCAAGCCACAGCTGTGACCTATGACGCTACATCAGGTGCTTAACCCACTGTGCTGGGCCAGGGATTGAACTTGTAACCCAGGACTCCAGAGACACCGCTGATCTTGTTGTGCCACAGCAGAAACTCCCAAATTCATCTCTATTTAAGGGGGTCACTCTACCACAGATTCTCTGTCCTAGTTCTTGGACTGCTTCTCCTTAAAAGGAGAGTATTTGATGCACTAGTTAGCAGTCCATTTCTTCACCACAAGAGCTCTGCATTTTGAAGCAGCACGACCTCCTGGAGTCAGCTGGATTGAATTTTCTGCATCTACATTTTTAAGGCCTCTATTTTAAAATAAAAAGATTTGTTGTCATGAAGTTTACTGTACACAGAGCAGTGTTACAATAAGATGAGTTTCTGTACATCTATTATCTAATTGGAAAGATGACAAGTAAAAGATAATGGTGCCTCTGTTGTGATGACATTTATGCTTTCAATAGTTTATAGTTCTTAAAATCAGGGGTGAGTCAGATCAGTAAATAGTGTGTAAAAATACAAAGCAATATGAATAAAACATTTTAGAAATGAAAAGCTTTTAAACCATTCTTCCCTCATTTTTGTACTCACTGAATTCCCTTATTAATAAGAATTATGTTTTTACTAACAAAGGAACCAAAATGCTATTATCCACCAGTAAACTCTGTTATTACAGCAATGCATAAACTTTCAAGGGTATATACAAGAAGTTCCTCTGAACACAAGAAAAGCAAAGCCAGGAATTGGGTTTGTTTTTTTTTTTTTTTGTCTTTTTGCTTTTTCTAGGCCCGCTCCCATGGCACATAGAGTTCCCAGGCTAGGGGTCCAATCAGAGCTGTAGCCACCGGCCTACACCAGAGCCACAGCAACAAGGGATCTGAGCCGCATCTGCGACCCACACCACAGCTCAAGGCAATGCTGGACCGTCAACCCACTGAGCAAGGCCAGGGATTGAACCTGCAACCTCATGGTTCCTAGTCGGGTCCGTCAACCACTGCGCCATGACGGGAACTCCAGGAATTGGATTTTTGTTAAAGGTATTTTCATAGCAAGTTTAGGCGAGCAGGGGAAGGAGTCTCTTCGTTCGTTCCTGGTTTGATGTATTTGAGAGGGGAGGTGAAAAGAAAGTGACCTCATGTATTGATTTACAATTTTATGGGAGATGAAGGGGCATTGTGTGTTCACTTAGTTTGTTGGCGGAGCAAACTTTTATTTGGTCCCCAAATATGTTCATCAAGTAGATCAGTATGTTAGGATGGGTTAGAGGTGTGTATCTCCTACAATAGAAAATTTTACACCAATTTTCAAGCTCACAGGCTGAACGACCAGAGGTCTAGGTGCTTCCATCTTGTTCCACTGTCCCTAGGGGATTGTTCTTGTCACCCAGAGTAAGATGACCTACACCTCCTTGTCTGCTCTCGGGCCATCAGGAAGTGAGAAAGGGAAGAGGAGGGCACAGCTCAGAAAATGTGCATGTAATCCTCCCCTTGTAGCACTGGCCCCAACTTCATCCTGACTCCACGTCCTGACTCATGTCCTTCGTCATGATTCGTTCTGTCTTTACATTTTTGCCTTACTCTGTGCCACATCCTTACTTTTTCTCTGAAAATCACATATATCACCTCTCAGAGTGGAATTCCAGGCTGATCCTAACCTATTGTTTGGTTCATGAACCAATCTTTATAATGTCCATCAATGAATACAGGATCGTGTGGAGCTAATAGTCCCAATAGTTGCACAGGAAATGCAATTGAAGGCAGAATGATTCCCGAGCCAATTAAATGATGGATACTGAATTTCATGTTAGTCACTAACCAAAATTCCTGATCCCAGTGACACAGTACTTTAATTTTCTTGACTTTCATTCTCTGTTAGGGCTTATTTACGCTTCTCCTTGTCTGCCACCTGTCACACTTTAGGTATTCAAAGTACTAAATGATGGAGTCATGCAGGGGTAGCTAGAAATATTTTATGAAAACATTTTCTTCTCAAAACCTAAACTTGATTAACTGGGAGGACCAGTGTATGTGTATTTTTGTAGCGATATATGGCAAGATGTTTATATGTGATTTTACTTGTATATTATGTAAAATTATGTAAAGTGTATGAAATCACATCTCACCGTTAATATACCACATGTATACAGAGGAGTTCCCTGGTAGCCTTGTGTGGCCAAAAACCCCTCAAAAAAACAAAACCTAAAGAATATACATATAAAAATCTCCCAAAGCAATAGAAATTAGAGCAAATATAAACCCATGGGACCTAATCAAACTGAAAAGCTTTTGCACAGCAAAGGAAACCCAAAAGAAAACAAAAAGACAACTTTCAGAATGGGAGAAAATAGTTTCAAATGATGCAACCAACAAGGGCTTAATCTCTAGAATATATAAACAACTTATACAACCCAACAGCAAAAAAGCCAATCAATCAATGGAAAAATGGGCAAAAGACCTGAATAGACATTTCTCCAAGGAAGATATACAGATGACCAGCAAACACATGAAAAAATGCTCAACATCATTGATTATAAGAGAAATGCAAATCAAAACTACCATGAGATACCACCTCACACCAGTCAGAATGGCCGTCATTAATAAATCCACAAATAACAAGTGCTGGAGGGGCTGTGGAGAAAAGGGAACCCTCCTGCACTGCTGGTGGGAATGTAAACTGGTACAGCCACTATGGAGAACAGTTTGGAGATACCTTAGAAATCTATACATAGAACTTCCATATGACTCCCCACAACCTCACTCTTTGGCATCTATCTGGACAAAACTCTACTTAAAAGAGACACATGCACCCGCATGTTCATTGCAGCACTATTCACAATAGCCAGGACATGGAAACAACCCAAATGTCCATCAACAGATGATTGGATTCGGAAGATGTGGTGTATACATACACAATGGAATACTACTCAGCCATAAAAAAGAACGACATAATGCCATTTGCAGCAACATGGATGGAACTAGAGAATCTCATACCGAGTGAAATGAGTCAGAAAGACAAAGACAGATACCATATGATATCACTTATAACTGGAATCTCATATCCAGCACAAATGAACATCTCCTCAGAAAAGAAAATCATAGACTTGGAGAAAAGACTTGTGGCTGCCTGATGGGAGAGGGAGGGAGTGGGAGGGATCGGGAGCTTGTGGTTATTGGATACAACTTGGAATGGATTTACAAGGAGATCCTGCTGAGTAGCATTGAGAACTATGTCTAGACACTCATGTTGCAACAGAACAAAGGGTGGGGAAAAAAATGTAATTGTAATGTATACATGTAAGGATAACCTGACCCCCTTGCTGTACAGTGGGAAAATAAAAAAATAAAAAAAATAAAAAAATAAAAATAAATTAAAAAAAGAATATACATATAAAAATCATTTATATGAGGTAAATGTATCAAATATAAAATACTATGTGTGTAAAAGAATAAATATGGCATGATTTTATAAATATAGTATTATCTGAGATATATTTATATATATTTATTTCATATATAGGACTTTACATATATATGTAAATACATGTGTGTATACGTATAATCATATATATGCACATATATGACTGTAACATTTTAAGCAAAGCCTGGGGCCCCCTGCAGTGTGGACGTCTCCTTTCTGAGGGGTGGTCTGAGTGTCCTGGGGTCTCCTCTCCTGATACTGCCTGGGTGGTACTGGGAGGGGTTTGGCATGGGCTTGGGGTGTGAGGTCTGAGCACAGCCCCACCGTCTTCCTGTCCACAGGCCAGGCCACGTCCACATGATCTGGGACCCTGTTTGCGGATGAGGCCATAGTTCTTTTGTCTAGTGGTTCCTGAGCTTCAATATGAACTTTCAGACAGACCTTGTCTGTTTCTGACAGGAACCTGCTCAGACATCATCAGAGGCACTGTTGGCTCTGTTTAAAGATAGAGAAAAGAATGTCTCCTTGGGCAAACTGTAAAGTGACTTGTCATGATGTGGCTAAGAAACGGCAGCCATGGGATTAGTGCTGAGTTCTGTTTCCTACTTGACAGCTTTTCTTTTATAACAGGTTTATTGACATACACTTGCCATAACAAACTATATATCTTTAAATGGTACATTTTGGGAAGTTTCGATGTAGGTGTATCTTCCAGAAATTTTCACCAGCATCGAGATAGTGAATATATCCATCACCTTCAAAGGTTTCTCATGGTCCTTGGTTGTCCTCCCTCCCACCTTTCTGTAATTCACCCTCCGCAAAATAACCACTGATCTATTTTCTGTCACTTGAGATTAGTTTGCATTTTCTAGAGTTTGTATAAATGGAACAATACATTTTGTGCACTTATTTTGTCTAGCTTCTCTCACTTCACACAATCCTTTTGAAATCTTTTCTGATCACATCCTCTCGACCTTGTTTTCTTTCCAGTGGCTCAAGGCACCTCCCACCTCCCACCAGCAGGATAGGCCAGTGTGCTGGTACTGCACTAATTGTTGAGATGATGTTTGGGCTACCCTAATTTGAATAGTTTAAGTATGGAATGTAAATGAATTCTTTTCTCCCTTTAGTGTCATGGTTTAAAAGTCTTACGCTGGTTAGCAACCTGCTTTCAGCCTCGTGTCATTCTATGTGGTTAACAGATGAGCCCACCTCTGCTTCCTGCCCTCTCCCCCGCCCCCTTCAGTAAATTGGGTTTGTAATAGAAACACTAACTCAACGTTAACTAAAGTGATACTGTCAAGTGATATGATAAGACTGCTGGGTGATGTTTTACGGTAATAGATTCTCTTTGGGCTTCATTTCCAAGGTCATGAGAGGGTACCTTAAAGGGCAGACAGAAAGTGTGGAAGCCATAGCAGAAGGAAAAATTATGGCAGTAGGTCTCCCTTATGTCCTTTCCTAGTTTGGTTATGCAAACAAACAAGAAACAAAACCCATCTTTTGTTAAAACTAAACACAGACAAGAGTTTTTGGAGAAGAACCTCTTTGAAAGGAGATGAGGGAGTTCCCTGGTGACCTAGTGGGTTGGGGATCTGGAGTGGTCACTGCCATGACGTAGGTTTGATCCCTGGCCTGGGAACTTTCACATGCCACCAGCACAGCAAACAAACAAGCAAACAAAAACATAATGTTGTCCAGCCTACCCTCCCATGGGGAGGTTAGCAGAGTTAGTATGGCCACATTTATACGAAACTCCTTATTTAAATCCCTTAGCTCTAAAGTGTTATAAATCCCTTCCTTGGGTTCTTTTACCTGATTTAAGACAGATAAAATCATCAAGGGAGAAAATAAGAAATCAATGCACAAAAAATGTGAAGAATGTGCTAAGGGGCGTTAGAATAGTGATGTTTGAAAAGGCTTCTGCTCCCATCTTAGTAATTTCTAGGGCCAGGGGACTGATGGAAGTCTGTAGGTGCCTTGCCAGGCTGTGGTCCTTCTAAATCTGTTCCTCCACTGGGCACCATCTTAAAACTTGGCTTTAGCACCTATAATCTGCATGATGGATTGTAAGTGACAAAACCTGAGTTATTTCATCTGAAAAATGGAAATAATAAGAATACCTACTCCATTGGCTTGTTGGAAGGATTAAATGTTTTTAAGTACTTTGCATAGTGCCTGGCGTAGAATTAATACTCATTCAATGTTAGTTATAACTGTTACCATCTATCTTGTTGGGCAAAACCAGGCTCGTGAGAATCCAGTCGTCTCCTGAGATAATACCAGAAAAGAGAGGACTCCAGATTCTCCACCCTTCTAGGACCAACCCACTTAGCTTTTGCTTTGGCTCAGAGGGACATATTCCTTTCTTTGTACCCTGATAATGCAATGAATGGTTTTCCCCATCAGCCAAAGCCTCTCCGTTCTAGGAACAGAACACAGGAGCTTGTCTTACACTTTGTGTATCTTCCTAAATGACTCCTTAAGAAGCCACAAGCCATAGGAGCCAGGCAGGAAAGAATGCACAAATTGGGAATTCATTGTGGCTTAGTGAGTTAAGAACCCGACTAATATCCACAAGGATGCAGGTTCAATCCCTGGCCTTGCTTAGTGGGTTAAGGATCTGGCATTGCCATGAGCTGTGGTGTAGGTCACAGACGCAGTTTGGATCCTGAGCTGCTGTGTCTGTGGTGTAAGGCTGGCAGCTGCAGCTCCAATTCGATCTCTAGCCTGGGAACTCCCATATGGTGAGGCCCCAGAAAGAAAAAAAAAATGAAGAATGCACAAACTGAACAAATGAAGTTCTGATCTGGAGGAAGAGAGTAACTATGGAAGAGTCCAGTCCTACAGTTATATTTCTGGGTTTGTCCAATTGTGGCTCAAATAGTGGCTTGCACATTTTTACAGACCCAAATATTGAAGACCCAAAAGATACTGGTCAGAAAATAAAGCTGAGTGTTTACAACCTTGCAGAATTTGAGAAAACCACAAGACTGGCACCCCCCCCCCCCACTATATAGATAGACAGCCCAGATACTGGGTCACTGACAGGCTTATCACGTGTACTTACTGCGTGAGAGTTCTTGAGAATTATTTTTCTGACAAAGTTTTTGGACATATATCATTTCTCAGCAAGAAGCAGAAAAATATTTCAAATTCCCTTAGTCCGGTGGTTTGGCTCTGAACACAGAATACATGCCACTGTAGGAAACAGCTACACTGTGAGCAGAGTAGTCTGAAATTTGCAAGGTTGGAGAGTGCAGTAAGTATAATGGTTATAGATCCTTTCCTGGGCCAAGGACCATTCCGCTTGCATGTGTTAAGTCTGGGAAATAAGGGTCAGTGGATGGTGTTAGAAAGCAGGCAGATGGCTGGATTTTTCCCAGTGAGCAGATTGCTTGACCCGCGAAGGCTCCCACCTGGTGGCCCTGCTGCCTGGCTCTCTGGACGCCTCTTGGATGACTTGGTCACTCCAGCCTCACAAAGATGGACGTGCATTTGTGCACTGTCTTTTCAATCTGGAAAAAATGGGGATACTTCCAGTGCATTTGCATCCCAGCTGAAGAGAAACCTAGTTCTTTTAACAAAATGCTGCCTAGCAGGTGTGGGTATCTCTTTATGCAATCCCAACGGCCAAGATTCTCTTCCAGATTTTCAGAAGAAAACGTGACCGCTAAGCAGACCCACCTTGACATGATTTGGAGCAGAGATCTGTTTCCTTCTTTTCCCTGCACAGTGCCTTTTCAAAGGGAAATGATGTCTGGAAGGACTTTTCCTGCCCTAGGCAAGAAGGAACTCAATCAGGCCATGCCACTGTGACCAAATTCATCTTCACAGCTCCCATTGGAACTGCGCTCCCGGGGCTTGAGCCCGGACCATTCTCTCCTTGCTCATCTGCTCATGACTGTCTCTCAGAGGAGCTGAGAGTCCAGCAGGGATTATTAATGGGGTAAGGATGATGGATTTAAGAACCAAGATGGAGGAGTTCCCGTCGTGGCTCAGTGGAAATGAATCCAACGAGTAACCATGAGGTTTTGAGTTCCATCCCTGGCCTTGCTCATTGGGTTAAGGATCCAGTGTTGCCATGAGCTGTGGTGTAGGTCGAGATCGGCTTGGATCTGGTGTTGCTGTGGCTGTGGGATAGGCCAGCAGCTACAGCTCCAATTTGACCCCTAGCCTGGGAACTTCCTAAAAAGCAAAAACAAACAAACAAACAAACAAAAACCCAGCACCAAGATGGTTTAGCTTCATGGTTCTATGCCTTTCACTGAAGCAGAGCAAGGAGGATTCAGGATGGGGCCCAAAGTGTGAGGTCTGCGATATGACCACTTGTCCCAGTATAGAATAAGACTGGGCATCACTCTGTGACCTGTATGGGACTGCCACTTTATTAGAATATCACCTGGGATGGCACCTTGGAGATTCAAGGGTGTCACCTTGAATGAGCCACATCAATCTTTGAGACTGTGGTGCTGGAGATGGGTGGGTGGGGGAGAGGTGGGCTGGGGGTCAAGCACAGGGATTCTGGTACCCATGTCTGCCTTGATGCCACAGACCAGAAATCTTATCCTGGCTAAGGCTGCCTGGCGAGTAATTGCCAGAATGAAGTGCTAAGCAAGCAGCCGCCGTGTCAGAGAATCTGACCTTGGGAAGATAATGAGACAAGGAGAATTCAGAACAGATGAAAGCCAAGAGCACCTACTTTATCTACTGACAGCCAGAGAACACCTTCATGCTCAATCAGTTCCTGCTAATGAGACAAGATGGGGCAAGATGGTAAAACAGCAGTAACAAGCAAACTTTTTTTTTTTCAGCTTAATGATCTATAACTTAGTTAGATAAAATTGTCTTTTAGGTCAGGCAGCAACATAAGTCTGAGCGTAAAAAATACAGAAGCAACACCTGAATCCTTTTGGTTGTGTTTGCTTTGTGAAGGGAGTGATGCAGTTGGAGGAAACGATGAAGACCATACCATTTCCTGATGGACTCGACCAGAACAGCATTTAATGCGGCTGTGCCCTGGCCGGTGAATTCCCTTAATCGTTTCCTTTACAAACCCTGTCACTAGCTGTTTTAACGTCCAACAGGAATTTTCACATGCACCTGACGCTTTTAATTAATCAGAGGTTTAGTCTCTCTCTTCTGGGCTGCAAGTTATTATATGCCTTCTGGAGATGACATGGCAATTTCTATAAAGATTTGAATATCCGTCAGCAGGGGAGTTTTTGGATACCTCCTACTTTCTTCGAAGTTGCAGAAATGGGGCCTGGGTCATAGGGCACAGGACCGCTGGCCAGGTAACTTTCATGCCCTTGACGTGACGCAAGGTGCTGTGCACATAGTGTTCTTTTGTCTTCCCTCCAACCCTGGGGGGGTTCTTATGCAGTTTTCTTTGTTGGTGAGAAAACTGAGGGCATGCAGATGTTATGAAAGTTCTCCAGAATTCAATGGCGAATATGTCATCATTCATCTTTTTATCGCCAAGGTTTCTGTCTTTTTCACTGCATCCTGATGCTAATAGATGATTTTTCAAGATAGATCCATGGGAAGGGGTGAAAAGTATAATCCAGAAAAACAAAATCCAGGTGTTTAAGATGTGGAAAAGCTGTTTATGAATTAACTTGTTGGAGAAATAGATAGTGTTTTTGAAGCAGTGCCATGAGAGATTAATGTATGGTCATCGGCCTAATCCTCGGTGCCTTGTCTGGGCCAGACACAGTTTTGTGGGTTCTTAAGCTGCTGAAGACAATTTCTTATCTGATGTCACTGGCATCTGCACAAGAGTTTTCTTGCCTCTGAAGAGGGCAAAGTCTATATCCCAGTCTTTATTCTCTCTACTTCTATCCATCCTCCCCCAACACACACACACTCACACACACACACACACACACACACACACACACACACACACACACACACACACACACGCCCCTGTGAAATCACAGGCAGCTGAAGGCTGCTCTCGGGAGTGAGAGAGGAAGGAAAGAAGGGCTGCCATGGGTACTTGCGTGGGTTTTCCTCCAAGATATGAGCTGAGTCTCACCTCCACCAGTCTCAGAAAACTTGGCCACTGCAAGCAGCCAGTGGTTTCTGTATCATCAGTGAAATGTGTGACCTGAGGAAATGCTTCTAGTGATGGGAAACTGGACCCTTTCTCAGTGTGGCTCCTGGGGACTCTGCTCCAGGGTCTGGCAGGGTCAGCTTTCGTAGTCAAATGACACAGCACTGGGGACTGTGTTGGAACCACCATTTGTTTTCCTCATTTGCTTATAGAACCTGCCCAAGCAACCCCTGCATGGATGGGGGAGGGGCGGGGTCAGAGGAAGGAAAGGGCTAGAAAGGAGAATGAGGCTTTTACTGGTTTATTTGGTACCTTAAGTGAAAAAATTATTCCTCTTTCTGTAGGTGCATGGTACATATCCATAAGCCTTTATGACAATAACCAGCCTTTTAAATTCTACATTAAATTACTGATTCTGACATGTTAGGATTTTCATCTGTATCTCCTTTCATTAAAATATATTCATTGTGGGAGTTACCATCGTGGGGCAGCAGAAATGAATCTGATTAGGAAGCATGAGATTTCGGGTTCAATCCCTGGCCTTGCTCAGTGAAAGGATCTGGCATTGCCATGAACTGTGGTGTAGGTTGCAGACGCGGCTCAGATCCTACATTGCTGTGGCTGTGGCGTAGGCCGGCAGCTGTAGCTCCCATTGGACCCCTAGCCTGGGAACCTCCATATGCTGCGGGTGTGGCCCTTAAAAACGAAAAAAAAAAAAGTATATATATATATATGTATATATATTGTGGAACAATATAAAAAAAAGAAAAAACTAACCATAATTATGCTTTTAATGATAATCATTATTAAAGTTTGTTGTTCTCTTCTCCACTTTTATTTCTATTCATATATATATATATATATATATATATATATATATATATATACTTTGCTGACAGACATATAAACAGAATGAAACAATAATGCAAAGTTTTTTTGATAAACTGTTTTTTTGCCACTTAACTGTATTAACATCTTCCATATCAATAAATATATTTCCTCATTAGCATTTAAACATTTACATAGCATCCCATACTATGATCATATCATACTTTATTTAATCGTCTAGAAATTTTTAGGCTATTTGCAAACTTTTGATATTTTTCAGTAAGCTAGAGTTTATGTTTTTGTACAGCTATCTTTTAATACTTGTACAATTAATTCCTTAGTATAAATATCCTTAGATGAAATTTCTGGGTCAAAGTCTATGCACTTAGAAAGCAATTTCTACATTTATTTATTTATTTTTTTTGGTCTTTTTTGTCCCTTTTAGGGCTGCACCTGCGGCATATGGAGGTTCCCAGGCTAGGGTTCTAATCAGAGCTGTAGCTGCTGGTCTACACCAGAGCCACAGCAACGCCAGATGGACTGAGCAAAAGTTGAATTCAGAGGAGTTGAATCTGCTGTATGTCTTCCTAGTGCCCTTAGGATGTTGATTTGTATTTATATTATATTATATCATATCATGATACTGGAAAGTGTAGTGGGTCTTGCCCTTGCGGCAGCTGGATTGCTTCACTCAGTCTGCAAAGATTTCATATTTCTATTATTGTCTTCTAAACATTTTATTTTGTTTACCTACCTTAAAACATCACTTTTTTTTTTTTTTAGAGCTGTACCTGCGGCATATGGAGATTCCCAGGCTAGGGATCGAATCGGAGCTGTAGGAGCCACTGCAATGCAGGATCTGAGCCTCGTCTGTGACCTACACCACAACTCATGGCAACGCCAGATCCTTAATCCACTGGACAAGGTCATGGATCGAACCTGCGTCCTCATGGATGCTAGTCAGATTCGTTAACCCCTGAGCCATGACGGGAATGGCTCCAACATCACTGCTTCTTGTATAGCCACTTATTTAGCTGTGTAAGTCCTTCCATTGTTTGGTTGAAAGAAACTCAGACATTTTCACAATTGTAATGAAACTCACTTCTTCCAGATTGTTGAGTGTTATTTCTGGGAAACTAATGGCTTAACGTGACTGTCCTACCACAGCATTCTGTCTAGCACCATGATAATTCGATTTTTGTAGTAATTTTTGATGTGATTCTTTGTCAATACATTTCTAATGGCTTTTTATAAATTACTCTGTTGGTCTTCTCCCCATCTGTGCACTTACAGTCTTTTCTCTGCCCTTCTCTACCTGGAAAGGATGATATCCTCTTAAAAGGATGCAATAAAGGGATGGCTGATCTTGGTGTCTATCCTTATTTACCCTAGGTGGTCAGATAAGAAAAAGCCTCTCAGAATGTTTACCTCCTAGGACTCTGTTGAAGTTCAGACATGGTGAAGTCCAAAGGGAGCCAAGCTCCCAGGAAACAGGAAGCATTCTTTCCAGGAACGCCCCAGGAAAGAGAGCCAACAGGTAGACTCTTCTTTCTGTGCATGAATCACACACACGTGTGCACCATCTAACTGTGTGACCCTTACAGTCTGTGTCCCCTCCCCCACCACTTCCCTCCAGACGCAGCAATTCTCACGTCATAACGTAGGGAGGGAAGAGCTAAATATGCTTCTTGCTTCAACTATTCAAGAACACGTTTGCATTTGAAAATAATCAGTTCTTTCCATCATGAATGACATCATTTGGCAACAACACACTTCCACACAACAGCCCTACAGTGTGTCTAAATTTTACTCCTTGCTCTGTTCACAACTAGTCTCAGAATTGAAGGTGCCTTAGTATCTAGGTGCTAAGCCATTCTGTGGGTTGTCTTTTGGCTTTGTTTATGGTTTCCTTTGCTGTGTAAAAGCTTTTAAGCTTAATTATGTCCCATTTTTTAATTTTTGTTTTTATTTTTGTTACTCTAGGAGGGGGTCAAAAAAGATATTGCAAAGATTTATGTCAAAGAGTGTTCTGCCTATATTTTCCTCTAAGAGTTTTATAGTATCCAGTGTTATGTTTAAGTTCCCCTTAATTTTTAAATAATTAGCAAAAGAAGATATCTCACTAATATAATATTGTGACTCATGTAATATTGTAAGTTAATTCTACTTCAATAGATTTTTTTTAATCAAAAAAATAAAGTCAGTCAAAGCTGCTTTTATCCCCTGAACTTATTCTCTAGGGAAGCATTTTAAACTTTATTCTGGTTATTAATCAGATGATATATTGCTGTTGTTACTTTATATGATGGGTATTTTGAAGGCAAGGGTTCTATTTTGCCGAATTCCTGACACATGGTAGGCCCTTACTGGGAATTCATTGAACAGACGATTGAATATTGTTAATGTAATGGTGTCCAGGGTATGTGGCAGAATAGATGCTCATCAGCAAGGCACTGAATCTGTAGATCCACACAATAGATCTATAGGTGTTATGCTGCCAGTAACTAGCCATATAATTGTAGGAATTTCCATAACTTTTCTGTACATTTCTAATAAAGGGGTTAGAGTTGTTGTTCTTTTCTAGACCAATTCCATGGCCTATTTTTCTTGGTGACATTTGAAGTCATTCCCCAATCACCTATGATAAATGGCTCCTTCACAAAGAAAAGGACGGTGGGGGAGGATAGCAGGGCTGAGAAGCAATTCTGACAAATGTGGGGCAGTGGACAATCCCTGAATCCTAGTCCTTGCTCTTATCATTCAGCAGGTGACTTTGCCTCCTTTCCAAAGTTTGCCTTCCCTAATTGCTTCGACAAATACTCAAAAGATGTTATTTTTCATTTTCTGAGGACCTGTCACCAATGGCAGAGGAAGGTGACTCAGAGTTGTGCCAGGTGGCTAGCAGAGGGAAGCTAGGTGAGAATAAAGACTTGACCACTGTTCAGACATTGATTTCGAAGCCTTTGTTTCAGGAAAGTGATTTTAGCCACCTGGATAAGAGCACTTTTTTAACATCTCTCATTGTAATTGCACCTTCTTAAGGGCATGATGGATGGTCAGGGTGACAGGCAGCATCTGCCCCTGACGGCATGTTATGTTGTCCTGCAGAGAGGCCGTGGGGCCTGCTGGACCTCTGGGGGCGGGGCCAGTCAGAGAGGGCGAGTCCCAACCACAGCTCTGTCCTTCAAACTCGGGGGATGACCTTAGAGAGGACACGTCACTAATCTGTAGCGCTGTTTTTCATCATCCGTAAACATGGAGGAAATAACAACTTTTCAGCCTTTAGTGAAGGACTAGCCAATAAATCATTGAAACGTGCTTGGCAGTAACATCCTCTGTAGAAAAATGGGAGACCAACAGCATGCAAATGGACTAGAAATTGTAATAGTCTGGGAAAGGTAAACTTTGCTCAAGGCTGAGTGAGGGAAAATGAACATATATGCAGCAGAATACCTTTGAAATAATGAACAAATATTTTGCTTGACTTGCCCGGCTCTCTGGACAGAATGGGCTGGATGGTTATGGGTCTCGGCGTAGCTTCAGTTGAGGAATGCTACCCTTATGTAGCATATGGGTCTTACTGGAGTTCTAATTCTGCCCCCAAAGAAGAGAGTCTGAACGGGGATGCCAGGTCCAAAAAGTCAGTGTAGAGCCAGGGGCAGCTAGTTTGGGAGGAAGCAGGAGAAATGGAGCTTTGAAGGAGAGAGTATTCTATTATGGTGATCTTTTTAATATGATCATCCCTGCGTGGGTGTGTGGATGCCCCCCATTTTAATTAATTAATTAAATTTAATTTTACTGTAGTATAGTTGGCTTACAATGTTGTGTTAGTTTCAGGTGTACAGCAGAGTGAATCCGTGGGTATCATAAATACATCCATTCTTTTTTCCCATGTAGGTTATTACAAACTATTGAGTAGATTTTCCTGTGCTGTAGAGCAGGTTCTCATTCATCCTCTGTTTCATGCAGTAGTGAGTGTATGTGTTATTCCCATCCTCCCAATTCTTCCCTTCCCCCAACGGTTTCATCTGTGGTGCCCTAAGATTGATTTTGAAACCTACGAGTTCATTTCTGTTTTTTAAATAATTTGTTTTGTGTAATTTTATTAGATTTCACATATAAGTGATATCATATGATGTTTGTCTTTGTCTGACTTACTTCTCTCAGTATGGTAATATCTATGTCCATCCATGTTGTTGCAAATGGCACTATTTCATTCTTTTTATGATGGAACAATAGGCTATGGTCTATAGGTACCACATCTTTATCCATTCCTCTGTTGATGGATATTTAGTTTGCTTCCACATCTTGGCTATTCTAAATAGTGCTGTGATGAACATTGGGGTGCATGTATTTTTTCAATTATGGTTTTCTCCAGCTAGATGCCCAGGAGTGGGATTGCAGGATCATATGGTAGTTCTATACTTAGTTTTTTAAGGAACCTCCATTCTGTCCTCCATATGAGTTGCACCAAAAGCCTAGGGCTTCTCAAACTGAAAAGACTGATACTTTGATAGGTTTTTAAAATCCAGTTAATGACCCCACCTTGAATTTCAGTGTTTAAAATTCTCTCTACCCCTGTACAAGACTGTTTCCTGTCTGTCCACTTCTCCAATACAAATCCCATCCATCCGTCAAGACATCCTCCTCTAGTAGTTTCTCTCAACTATGAGTTTCACCTTTGATGACTTTGGACTCCAAAGCACCTCCATGTTTGGACTTAGCTCCTCTTGCTAATCTTGATTGCAGCTAGCACAGAGTGCACCTTTGTGCAAATTGCATCATTAGTACTCCCTACCCAAGGGATGGATAAATTACCCCAGACTCCACTTGCCTCACTTGAGCCCCCTTTCTATCCTGCCATCCCCACTTCCTCTCTTTGTTTATCCAGTGCCCATTTTCAGTACACAAACTGCTAGGTTCTAGGTGGGGCTCTGGATGAGTTATTCCTATCTTCTCTGGTCCTGTCGGTGGGTGTGTGGGTTTCCATTGTTCATGCTGAAGATCAGCTCTCTGCAAGCCCAGCCTCTCAAGGTGCTGGGCCAGTGCTGACCAAGCCTGGTGGACTTGCTTAGGAGCTTGCGGCTGTGGGGCTGACCTGCCACAAATTCCGCTTTCTTGCCATCATCCCTGTCTACCCATATCTTGAATCTCCACTGGTCTTTCTAGTCTGCAGAATTGAACTGTGGCTTGGTTATCCTTATTTCCCACCAAACAGTTTCGCTTTCATTATAGAAACAATGCATGCTCTTGCAGAAATAATTGGGGAAAATGGTGCAAAACAGAAAATATAAATTATGTATTGTCCTAACTCCCAGCCCATTTTGTGTAATTTTCAAGATTTTTTAGTGTTTGTACACACATGCGCACACACACGTTTACCAAAAATGGAATTATCCAAAATATGTATTTTATATGCTTCTGTTTTTCATTTAGTGTGATATTCTCAATCAAGAATAAACGGTGCCCTGCACGCTTATTATTATTAAACATAATCAGAAAAAGTGATTTTGAACAGTTACAGGGTGTTCCCTTATATAAATATGCTACCATTTATTGTCAGCCTCCTAATGTTGGACATCCGTGCTGTTTCCCATTTTCCACTCTGGTGGATGGATAAACATAAATGTTACCTCCAGTTTGTCAGCTCCTCTCCATCTCTTTTGTCACCATAGTCCCAAGGGCCCCTGCCTCTCTCATGTAAAACTGCAGTACAGCACGGTGGTCCACATAGGCTGGCGTCAGAATGCAGAAGTTCAGGTCCTGGGTCTGCATCTTAGAGCTGTGGCCTTGGGGAAGTTATTTGGTCTCCCTTTGCCTCAGTGTCATCATCTGTGATATGGAGGTGTCACTGGTAACAGTATCTATTTACAGAGGTATTAAGAGAAACAATAAAGTACTGTTTAGAAGGCACTTGGAATATTGGCAAGCATGTAACACAATCTCAGTAAATGCTACTTTCTCAACAACTCACTCATCACCCACATCCACTCTTGCCCAAATGGGATCCATTTTCCATGTGGTAGCCGACCCTTCACCAATGCATTTTTCCAACCAAAGTTTATAAATGCATGCCTATATATTGAATCTATGCAGTATAGCCTCCATCCTAGCTCTAAAAGGGGGGACCCGGTACACATATTATTAAGAAGCGGGTTATTCATCTCCCTTTGCTTTCAGAAAAAAACATCTATTATGATTTGAAGCACTTTCCTGATGTTCATTAAGCCTCTACAATGAAGTAGCAGAGTTGCATAATCTACATTTTCCCAATATTATGCCACACATCACTGTAATTTGTCCCTCCGCCGTTCATCCCTACCTCAAACGGGAGTTTCCTGATGAGGTCCTTACTAGTCTGTAGTGATTCATTGAGAACTTCGTGGGCGAGAGAAGCCCAGATTTTATTTCATGAGTTCTTCAGAACATAATTTAACATCTTGTTCTCTAAAATATGTTCTCTTTGGTGGTGATAATTATTGCAGATGTGAGTGAAGCGGGAGTTTGAATCATTTAAGAACTCAGACTTATTTTTATATGAAAAATTATTTCTTCCCTTT
Source organism: Phacochoerus africanus (assembly GCF_016906955.1). Classification (NCBI taxonomy): domain Eukaryota; kingdom Metazoa; phylum Chordata; class Mammalia; order Artiodactyla; family Suidae; genus Phacochoerus; species Phacochoerus africanus. The sequence goes on from NC_062549.1 coordinate 70,135,516, forward strand.
GTTGGTACCTTAAAGGGAATCGAAGTCTAAATCCCCTCTACCCCGCTAAGGGAAAGAGACTAGTTTTAGGTTGTTTTGTGAGCTTTAGATTAAAGGGCCATCAAAGCCTATTGAAGGAGTTCCTGTTGTGGCTCAGCAAATTAAGAACCCAACATAGTCTCTGTGAGGATGTAGGTTTGATCCCAGGCCTCTCTCAGTGGGTTAAGGATTCAGCGTTACTGTGAGCTGTGGTGTAGGTCAAAGACGTGGCTTGGATCTCATGTTGCTGTGGTTGACAAAGGCTGGCAGCTGCACTTCCGTTTGGTCCCCTAACCTGGGAACTTCCATATGCTGCAGGTGAAGAAAAAAAGAAAGAAAAAAAACCCTATAGGGCAAAAATAAAGGAGTGAGGCATGCTAGGAGGCAGATGCCTGAGAGAAAGGGGAAATTGGGTGGCTGAGACACAATGTCTGAGGGAAGCAGTGAGGAGAGACCTTGGTTTTCACCTCCTTTCCCAGACTAAAGAGCTCTCCTGGACTTGGGAGAAGGGGATGTTGGAGAGAAGTTTGTATCAGTATAGGATCCATTGTATCTACACTTTCATTTCATTTCATTCATTCATTCATTCATTCAACAAACATTTTCTGAGAACCCACCATGTGTCAATAATAGGTACTATGCATAAAGTTATATAGACAAAGTGCCTGTTCTTACAAAACTTGCCATCTGGTTGAGAATCAGAGTCCCTGTGTTGCAGATTTTATCCCAATCCTGGCCATTTGGTACCTAGTTTGCTGGTAAACTAGGTTTCATCTGTGTTCCTGGAATTTTGTCTCTGTTCTTGATAAATGTATCAGTTCCCTCATAGGGACCAGAGTCTGACCTTGAGAGACTGTCCTTTCTGTCCCCATCCCTTTCCTAGCCAGCCGATGATAATAGCAACATCTTCCCAAAGCTTATATTGCATGCCAAGTGCCAAGCATTGTTACAAGTGTTTCACTTATATAAACGCATCAAATTGTCACTACAGTCTTGTGAGGTAGTAATATTATCACCTCCAGTTTGCAAAGGAAGAACATTGTTGCTTACTGGAGTTCTGTTTCAAATTGCATGTGCTGCCTGGAGCCACATGGACATTCTTCCTAGAAATGTTCCTACTTTCCAGCAATTCTGATTACTCCACTCTGCCCATGACATCATTCTCCCTTCAACACTCTAATATGGCTCACTGGCCGCCTACTATAGTTCAGTCATTGTCTCTAAACATGCAGGTGGCGCAGTGATCCATTGGGAAAGTTCTAGAATTTCTACAGCTAGATTGTCTGAGTTATGGGAAATGTGTTAATTTTGGAAAATTTGTGTGATTTATGTCTCCAAGTTTTGCGGGAATACAGAGCCACCTATCCCAAAGCAAGAGCGCCCTACTCCCGTCTTATCTAACTGCAGAAGTTTAGAATCCTTCCCCAAATGCTTCTAAGAATTCTCAGGGATGGGTAACCCCCATCCTACGTGCTCTGAACTGCTGTTATAGTCTCTTTCCCAATCTCTTCTTGCAAATTTCTCCCTTAATCATACATTTAGATCTCAAATATTTAGTAAAACTTTGCTCAGTATTTTAAGACAACACGAGGGAGATCGAAGCACAAGAAAGTAAATTCTTTGTGTCCAGAGAGAACCTTCAGGTGGAGTCACAGATACTTGCAGTGGGAAGCTGCGGGCATGGCTAAAAACATTGGTACCTGTGGGTTACGGATGTGGTCCCTGCGGCATCTGGTACGCCAGACATGACCCTGGGTACATGTCAAAAGCAAGCAAACAAACAAACAAACACTGATACCACATGTGTAGAATTTAGGATCTTCTACATATTCTCGAGGGCAACTGATCTGACTTCCTGAATAAGGCCATGGCATGAGAAGGGCAGCAGGGCAGTTATAAACTTAAAATGACCTTAAAAACATAAAAAAATTTTGCAGTGTGTGAACCCGTTTCTGTTATGGATTCAGATGAATGAGCTGGAAAGAGACAGTTGTAGGAAAATTAGAGGAATTTGAATATGGTTTAGTATTAGGTGGTATGAAGGGATTATTCATTTTATTAGTTATAGTAAGGATACTGTGTTTATATAAGAACACTTTTTTCAGAGATGTTTGTAGAACTTTGCTTTGCCTTGATTTTACAGATGAGGGTCTCAGAGGTTGTGACATGAACCCAGGGTCGCATAGCAGGTAACCGGCAGAGCCAGAAGTTGAATTCAGATCTGCCTCTAAAGTTGATGCCATGCCTCCTTCCCCCACTCAAAAGGAATATGCAGAGAGAATAAATTCCCTGTTGTGGCTGATTTGAACATAAGGAAACCTAGGAGAGGAGGTGGTGGAAGGGAGCAGAGAGGGAAGAATATCACTGTCTGAGCTCCAGATCAGGAAGGAGAAGAAAGCACATTCTGCTCACGAGCGTAGCTGGCACCAAAATCCTGCAGGTTGGTCGAGTAAATGAACAAATGAGTAATGGTTACTAGATGGTTGGATAAATAAATAATAATTTAATTTAAATAACACTAAAGTGCATCAGACGATATAACATTTCTTTATCAATTAATTCATTAGGCAGGAACAATTGAAATCAAATGCATCACTGGGTCTTCACATGAACAAGTAGGTACCGAGAATCAGGATCTGCACATTTTTATAAAACTTTTAACTTAAAATTTTAAAAATAGAAGCAAAAATAGAATGATAGAATTAATCTCCACAAAGCCATCATCTCCACTGGAGAATGATGGACATGTTTCCATATTTGCATTGTTGTATCTGGTGAAGTAGTTGAATGCAAATCTCAAACGTGACCCAGAAGTTCTATAAACATCTCTGAAAAAAAGTGTTCTTATATAAACACAGTATCCTTACTATAACTAATAAAATGAATAATCCCTTCATACCACCTAATACTAAACCATATTCAAATTCCTCTAATTTTCCTACAACTGTCTCTTTCCAGCTCATTCATCTGAATCCATAACAGAAACAGGTTTGCATATGGCAAAGTTTTTTTTTTTTTATGTTTTTAAGGTCATTTTAAGTTTATAACTGCCCTGCTGCCCTTCTCATGCCATGGCCTTATTCAGGAAGTCAGATCAGTTGCCCTCGAGAATATGTAGAAGATCCTAAATTCTACACATGTAGTATCAGTGTTTGTTTGTTTTACCATGTATTACCCACAGAAACATCAGCTAACCTGTGCTCATCACTTGATTACTTATTATAGCCCAAGAAGTCCAGTCAAGTAGTTCTTTGTAACCTTGCCCACCCTGTTTCTGCTGCAGGTGAAAGAAACATCATGTCTAGAAAGCTTATAAACAATCTCACCAAAATGCAGCGATGATGGAAGGCCACAGGTTAGGAGCTGTCAGTGGTGCTGATGTGAGCCTTAGGCAAGTCACACACTGATGGATGGTGGAAGGAAGGTCACGACCAGGAGTAGATGGAGCCACAAGTCAGACAGTGTGTCTCCACTCCCTAGTTCTACCATTTTAGTGTAGATGCTGAAAAAGAAGCTTACTTACATAAGGACAGAGCCACAGCAGGAGCTTGGGGAGAAAGCCCGGCTCACTTCAATGCAATGGCAAGATTTTCATCCTACTCATAGTTTTGAGAAATGCCACTTTTTCAGTCTTGAGAGTCAGTGAGCTTAAGTATCAAAGTGACATCAAGAAGCAATTGATGGGAGTTCCCGCTGCGGCTCAGGAGAAATGAATCCAACTGGTATCCATGAGGATGTAAGTTCGATCCCTGGCCTTGCTCAGTGGGTTAAGGATCTAGTGTTGCCTTGCCCTGTGGTATAGGTTGCAGATGTGGCTTGGGATCTTGTGTTGCTGTGGCTGTGATGTAGGCTGGCATCTCTAGCTACGATTCGACCCTCACCTGGGAACTTCCATATACCATGGGTGTGGCCTTAAAAAGCAAAAAAACAAAAACAAAACAAAGCAAAAAAACAACACAAAAGAAAACAAAAAAAGCAACAACAACAAAAAGAAGCAGCTGATATCTTTCTCAGGCTTTTTGAAACATTCCCAGAGTTTGGGTTCCTCTGTCTTTGGCAGGCTGTCCCTTGCCACTCTTCCAGCTTAGGAGGGGGTCTAAGCTCATTCAGCTCAGCCTCTCCAAATCCAAAGGCAAAGGCTCTTTCCAGATCCTGCCCTGACTCCAGTAGCAGTCCAGGGGCCGCCCCCCTCTTCTTGGGCCCCAGTGAGTCACATTTTCCACAATGAGTTACACCACGTCCCTGGTAAGACCCTGGCTGTGGATGAGCTGAACTTCTCAGTGAACCGAGAGAAGGGAAGCCAGCCCCGCCCCTGGTGCAGGCAGTGGGCGCTCAGCTGAAAGCTTTGCAGCTTCCTGTCCCTGGAAGAATATTCTCAGAGACTCTGGTCTGGTCTCCCCGGCAGCACCTTGCCATCACCCTTTGTCTCTGGGAGCTGCCTTCCTTTGGGTCCCAGTGTTCCCAGCACCATGGGCTCATAGGCTTTTTAACTGCTAAGATTTAGCAGGAATCCTCCAGACAATCCTGTGAGATTGCAGTAGATGTGCTAGTAATGAGGTTTAGAGAGGTTTTGGTGTCTGTAGGCCTCTGGAAGGGCAATACCCATGCACAGTCCTATCTAGTTTTGTTAAGTTCTTGCCCTGATTTTTTTTTCTTGTTATAAAACTCTGATTTTCATTGTTTTCTTCAGAAAATGATCAGATGAGAAAAGCAAAGGGATGGTAAAAGAGCAAATAGGAAAGCACATTTTTCTGCCTCCTGCTTTTGAATGTCTCTGTGAAGCATTACAGGGAATCAGATATTTTCTAGGCTCTATTACCACAGCCTTTAACTTTCTAGGGCCAGTTCTTGGCGACCCATTCATGTTCCTAAAGAATCCAAGGGCTTGCGTGAGTGCAGAGAACAATCCACCGCAAAGACCTGTTTTTCCTCCTGTGGTTTCCCACAGAGTTCCCTCCCACAGGTCAAAAGCTGCAGTTCTTCCAAGTGGCCACTAAGTGTCAGGCAGGGAATAGTCAATCGCACACATTTTGATGATTTTTTTTTTCAGACTTGCAGCCTCCTTTACATGGCAAGGTTCAACAGGAAAACACAGCAAATAAGCACACAGTGAACTTCTGATCCACTCTTCTTTCCAGGCTGTAAAGAAAACAATTATCGGGTGCTTTCCCTCAAAGATAAAAAGAAAAAATAACCTTTTGATGCACAAAAATGTCTGTCTCCAGCTTCTTTTCCCCTTGTGTAGTTGCTTAATGTTTCAACTACTTCTCAGTGATAAATCTTGGCAGTATTTATATGTACAAGAAATACCCTACAAAAGATCCCTGGCTGAATGCAAGTCAAACGCCCAACAACTAGGGGTTCCTGCTGTGGCTCAGGGTTAAGAATTGACTACAGTGGCTCAAGTTACTGAGATGCAGGTTTGATCCCTGACCCAGTCTAGTGGGTTAAAGGATCTGGTTGCAGCTGCTGCTCAGATTCAGATTCCATGTGCTGTGGGTGTGGCCATACAAAATTAAAAAATTAATTAAAAATTAAAGTAAAAAACCCTAATTAATAAATTGTCTAAAAATAAAATACTGATTCAGTTCTAACTATAGATTTGAAAGGATGAAACTAAAAAGTTTCCCTTCATCATTACCCAGTGTTTTCCTTCTAGATCATGTTAAAAAGACAGCCCTGCCAGGTAGGCCATAAAAAAACCATGATTCAAATGAAAAAAAAAAAAAAAACCAGGGAGTTCCCTCGTGTCTTGGGTTAAGGACTGGCATTATTACTGCTGTGGCTTGGTTACAGCTATGGTGCGGGTTTGTTCCCTGGCCTGGAAACTTCTGCATGCTACAGGCATGCCCCACCCCTAAAAAGTGAAAAAAACATATGGCTCAGCATAGCATTATAGTCAACAATTTCATAAATAACTTTTTCTGGGAGATGTGAGAACCCCAAAGTTATTTCCTGCTGCATAGAAATATTTTCTACCCAGATCAACTCCTAATTCCAGACTCGAGACATTGACAATGACTGTGGAAAATTCATACTTTAAGAATCATCCAGAGACATTAAAACCCTTTGACCAAATAGCCAAACAGCCTGTAGAGCTAAAAGTATTGTGTTATTTCTGTTATATTTGGCCACACAGGTAGGTCTATTTCAAGTTTACTTTTGTTATGGGTTGAATTGCATTGCTTCGATTCAGCCCAGCCTGGAAACTTCCATATGCCATGGATGCGGCTCTATAAGAAAAAAGACAAAAAAAAAAAAAGAAGTATAGAAATACATTAAAACTGTTTAAAAATATAGCCATTTATGAGTTGGGGAACCAGTCCAAGAGTTTGTTAGCATTTATGATTCACCATGTATAATATGCAAATAAACATATATTCGGCATTTCACACACAGCCCTAAAGGACATGCTTCCCAATTTGTGAATGAGGCTGTTTGGTGCTGACATCACTTTGTGCCCTCATGGATTGCCATCAGATGGCGGTGGAAATCAGTAGCCCCCTAGCATACCACAAATGGGGGACGGCTATTTGGTGACTCTTGAGATGTGCTTGTCCTCATGCCAACCTATCTCTGAAGATGACAGGGCTCTTCAAAGGTCGGGCCCATCTGAAGACAGGTGTGAGAAGAGCCAGACCAAGGGCAGTGCTGGAACCTTGTTGTACCACACGCAACATCTGGAGTAGGGATTGAGGTTCAGAAGATGCCCCGCCATTATCTTGAATGCAATTTGAAAAGAAGTTAGGGAAACAGATTGCTGAGATAAAACGTCTGTATTTATTAATATGTTCACTATATATCTATTGAGCACTAGGATGATGTTTTTGGCAGAAAAGAGCACATAGTACTATTCAGAACAAAATAAAAATAGAGCAGGAAGGAATGGCCTGAAGGAGCCGCACTTTTAACTCACCGTTTCACCAGTAAAAGCCACAGTGATTCAATGAATAGTTGATGATTTGCTGCTTAAAACTGGTTGTGAGATATAGCTTAAGAGTTGAGGATAGCAGCATTATGCACTTTTATTTTATTTTATTATTTATTTTGGCCATCAGGGCATATAGAGGTCCCAGGTCAGGGATCATATCTGAGTTGCAGTTTTTACCTGCACCACAGCTGCAGCAAATACCAGATCCTTAACCCACTGTGCGGGGCCAGGGATTGAACCTTCATCCCAATGCTCCAGAGAGGCCACCGATCCCGTTGAACCACAGTGGGAACTCCCTGCACCATTATTATCTTAGAAGAATGGAAATTATTGATACGATTGCATCATTTCATGGTTTCATTGTAGTCTTTGGGTTTTCTAAATGTCGATATTCAAAAAGAATTGCAATCAGACTCTATTTCCTGAATGCCAAATTGGCTATTTCTTTACCCGATAAAAATGAGCGCATCCTTAACTCTGTGCTGTGAAGATGAAATAAAACTCCCAGTTTTTTCCCTAGTAAGAAGATCGTACATGTGAAAGATCTGCGATTCTTCCAAATGAAGGACCCACACAAATCCAAATGATTCTCCCAATCACAAAAGCAGGCATTTCCTGGGCTCACCACGCACTTAAGTACCAAGAAGAGTGATTTTCCTTCCTCACCCCTGCCCTATGAGGGAGGAGCTGATGTGAAAAGAAACATCTAGGTTGTTTCCCTGTCTTGGCTATTGTAAATAGTGCTGCAATGAACATCGGAGTACATGTGCCTTTGCCAATCATGGTTTTCTCTGGATAGATGCCCAGGAGTGGGATTGCTGGATCAAATGGTAGTTCTATGTTTAGTTTTCTGAGGAATCTCCATACTGCTTTCCACAGTGGTTGCACCAATTTACAATCCCACCAACAGTGTCCTAGGGTTCCTTTTTCTCCACACCCTCTCCAGCACTTATTGTTTGTAGACTTTTGGATGATGGCCATTCTGGCTGGTGTAAGGTGGTACCTCATCATGGTTTTGATTTGCATTTCTCTAATAATGAGTGACGTTGAACATCTTTTCATGTGTTTCTTGGCCATCTGTATGTCTTCTTTGGAGAATTGTCTGTTTAGATCTTCTGCCCATTTTTTGATAGGCTTGTTTGTTTTTTTGGTATGGAGCTGCAGAAGTTGTTTATAAATTTTGGAGATTAATCCCTTGTCAGTCGATTCACTTGCAAAGATTTTCTCCCATCCTGTGGGTTGTCTTTTTGTGTTGTTTAGGGTTTCCTTTGCTGTTCAGAAACTTTGAAGTTTGATTAGGTCCCATTTGTTTATTTTTGTTTTTATTGTCAGTACTCTGAGAGGTGGATCTGAGAAGATGTTGCTGTCATTTATGTCATAGAGTGTTTGGCCTATGTTTTCCTCTAGGAGTTTGATAGTGTCTGGTCTTATATCTAGGTCTTTAATCCATTTCTAAATGTCCATCGACAGAGGAGTGGATCCAGAAGATGTGGTACATATACACAATGGAATATTACTTAGCCATTAAAAAGAATGAAATACCAGCATTTTTTGCAACATGGATGGACCTAGAAACTATCATGCTAAGTGAAGTCAGCCATACAATGAGACACCAACATCAAATGCTTTCACTGACATGTGGAATCTGAAAAAAGGACAGACTGAACTTTGCAGAACAGATGCTGACTCACAGACATTGAAAAACTTACGGTCTCCGGAGGAGACAGTTTGGGGGGTGGGGGGATGTACCTGGGCTGTGGGATGGAAATCCTGTGAAATCAGATTGTTATGATCATTATACAACTACAGATGTGATAAATTCATTTCAGTAATAAAAAAAATGGAAAAAATAAAATACACAATTCTAAGCTCAAAAAAAAAAAAAAGAAAGAAAGAATCATCTAAGAGGTCAGTGACTCCAGCACCAGGTCTGACAGCTGGTAAATGCCAGGGTTTGGAGCAGGCATCTGCCTCCAGAGCCTGTGAGCATATATGGTGCCCCAGCTGTGTGCTGGAAGCACCACGGTGAACAAGGCAGAGGTTCTTTGGGGACCTGGGACTGGTATTCTAGCAAGTCTAACTTTTGCCATATAGATGGTCATTTCCTTCTCAAGAGTTTTTTTTTTTTCTTCTTTTTCTCCTCTCATTTAGTAAGTTGTCTTCCATTCCCAGTGTGTCAAGAGCAATTTTACTGATTTGGGGTGGTTTATACGGTTAAAATAGCAGATGCTTTGGGAATGCATTGTTTGGGGGCTCCTGATGAGAAAGTTGACAGCACTACACTTTGAATCGGATTTGCTCAGATTATGTACAGTTCATTCACAAACCAAGAAGCACCATCTGACTAATGTTTTGCACATATCATTTCACTTCCAAATGTCAAGTACTATTTTTTTTTAAACTGTAAAGCAGTTAACAACACACTAAAACCCCTTCAAATGTGTTACAGTTGAGGTATTCACATGCATATAAGTTGTGGCTGCATCTTACTCACTTTTCACATGTGTGACAAACAAGGTTTTACTTCCAAGTTCGAACTCACTAAAGTTGACCTTGATTTTGAAAGGCTCTCTTGTATGTCTTCATGGTGGGTCTTTGTCCTATGTACAATGTACACAGTTATAAAATTGCTTTTTTTGTACCATTGGCAGGTAGGACTTCTCTTCTCATTTAGGTCACTTTTAACCTTGAACTTGCCTTCATACTTCCCATTCCTGTGTTCTCTTTTCCATTATGAGTTCAAGTCCAAGTCCATCTCCAATTCTGAGAAATAACATCTCAACCCCAACAATGCCCATTTCGTTCCTGGAAGCAACGTCCCTCTCCAAATGCTAAAAGTTTTGGTTTTGCCTAAGACATATCTCTGTTTTTATTGGAGTACCAAAAATGTGATACTCACTGTTCTCTAAACTGAGGTGGGTTCATAATCTGTCTGCCAGATCCTCTGGTGGCATTTAATATTCCTCACCCAGGTTCACTTCTTTTCCTGGGTCACCGTCTTTCTGCTCTAAGGGACTTTTCTAATTGGAGATGTCTGCACTAGTCATGTAATGATCCTGCCTGGTATGGGAAGAGATCAGGTGCATAGATCTAAATTTGTAGAAATGTTCCGGAGACCTAGCTGAGTCTTCTGAAAAATCTCCACTCTGAATGGTACCATCGTCCCTGAATCCCTCCTGTTCCTATTAACATTCCACCTGTACTTATTTATCTGCATTTAGGCATAGCAGCCCCTGATTCTTGAGAATGTTCCCCCAAATTATGGAGAAAATAGAGCAGGTAGTCATTTTTTTCATTGATGAGCGTTAAAAGAGCTAAGGTTAATGAAATCATTTTGTTCTCAGCGTTACCAAATTTAGGACTCAGAAGAGCCAACTTCCTCACAATTTAGCACATTTATTCTTCCAAGTCAAAGAGCACATCTGACCTGTCTTTAATGCAAAGTTCTTAACGTGGGGCTGAGCACACTGGCCCTCCCCAGCATTCCCTGACTGAATGACCACCTACAACTGTTTGATGGAGGTTGCCAAGAAGGTTTGGCACACACGTCCTCAATTAACAGATTGGATAGTTGCTAATTATCTGGATGAGGGATTTGGCTCCCTGAGCTTGCCTTTTCCTGCAAACAGGAAGGAAAGATTCCACCAGAGTGTTCTACATTATTGGAATTTGTCCCCCGTGGCTTACCATGATGTCACACTGACATTTTTCTCACAAGTAGTTTTTGAGGTGAATTTGGAGTTTAGAAAATTAATCACATGGATTAAATAAAAGGCTTTGTATTGAAAATACCATATATCTGAACACTCTAATTGTGGTGAAGACTTTAGAAATGCAGATATGGGGGAAGTGTTTTGGGGATATTTAGCTATTGCCATGGTTCAGGACTGACAATCCATTGGTATGCTGCTCACCACATGGCAAGTTGTTTGTCTCCTTTTCCACCAAATGTGGCTGATGCCTTCCTATGTCACTGCCCACCCTCACCAGAAAGTGCAAACCCACTTGATAGTAACACAACAAAATTGCACCACAAAGGGAACATTTTTAGTCAACATATAGGACATGTTGCACATGTGTAAACATTATACAAAAGTTAGTTGGAAATTCCATTTACTTTCAATTCTTATTATAGATTATTTTTTTAAAACATAATTCATTTCATTAGTAAGTAGAATACAGTGAATGTCTTCCTTTATTTTATTTTATTATTTTATTTCATGATTTTTATCTTTTCCATTATAGTTGATTTACAGTGTTCTATCAATTTCTACTGTAGAGCAAAGTGACCCAGTCATGCATATACATGTATATTCTTTTTCTCACATTATCCTCCAGAATGTCTTATTTTCATGAGCAAGAATCTTGTTGAATTCCAGAGACTTCAACTTGAACATCAGTTTTCATCATAGAAAAAAACCACAATTATATTGGAAGAGAAAAGATTGGATCAAATATATACCAATTTCGATCTTAGAAAGTTTTTTTCCATAATAAAGCATGTAAAAGGAAAATACGACTAACAACAAAAGCAAAACAACATGAGTTCCCTGGCGGCTCAGTGGGTTAAGGATTTAGTGTTGTTACTGCTGTGGCGTTGGTTCTGTCCCTGACCTGGGAGCTTCTGCATGTCGAGGACACAGCCAGAACAAAACAAAATAAAACAAAACAACAATGACAACACACCTAGCTAGAATAATAATTCATAAGCCAGACTATCCCAGGATTGAAAATAGATCTCCTGGGAGTTCCCACTGTGGTGCAATGGAAACAAATCCGACTAGTATCTATGAGGATGTGGGTTCAGTCCCTCACCTTGCTCAGTGGGTTGGGGATCTGGCAATGCCGTGAGCTGTAGGTTGCAGATGTGGCTCGGATCCCACATTGCTATGGCTGTGGCAGCTGTAGCTCTGATTCAACCCCTAGCCTGGGAACTTCCATATGTTGCAGGTGTGCCCACCCCCCCCCAAAAAAAAACAAAAGAAAAAGAAAATAGATCTCATGCTTCCTAGCTGTGTGATCAATGGCAACTACTTAAGCTTTCCGTGCCTCAATATACTCATCTATAAAATGGGGGTGATGATAATTGTATGGACCTATCTCACAGGGTTAGAGGATTGACTGAGTCAGTTAATGTTAAGGACTTGGTGCCGTGCCTGATACATCACGCATACTAACATCAGTAAGTGTTAGCTATGTTTAATTGGGGAAATTTTTAGTCATTTTCTTATTTAAGTTTTGAACACAGTATATAAAGCAAATTAAAAAAAAACCTTTTAGAAAATCTGCATTTTAGACAGTTGTTAGAAATTTGGGTCTCTAGAGGTGAAAATATTATGACTTCATTTTGATAACCTCTCCGTGATGTGCCTCCACGTCAAACAAATGAGGCTTCCTGGAGACACCGTGCTGGGTTAGCACTTATTCTGCATAGAGAGGTAAACAGTGAGCATCTTTGCCTGCAGCTTTCAGGGTGGAGGTAAAATGAGTATCTTGAAAAGTGAAAGACTTAGATTGAAATTCTGGTGCCCCATGTCAGCTAAAAGACCTAGATCTGGAAAATGGGCAGGAAACTATGACTGTTGCCATCTCTGGGCTCTGCAGGCTGCCTTCAGCTGTGGTACTGGGGGAGGAGGGAGGAGTGATTCTGGGGAAAAGACCTGTCAAACCTGGAACAAACAGGTGGGGACTCTGGTCCCAACACAGATGCTAACGTCTCTGTTGACCTGGCACCCAGAGCAATCAGTGCCCGGAGTAGCAGTAGTGACTTTGAATAGACGTTGTCCCCCAAGCTCCCCAGATCTCAGGGTATAAGGTAACACTGCACAGGCATAGCAGTGGGGAATGGGACCATGTGATGGACCAACTAGACAGGTGACAGTGGAATTCCAAGGAGAGTAAGTGTTTGGCCAAGCCCACTCAGGTAAGCTGTGATAAAGGTAGAACCAAAGACCTGACTTCATCACTTCTTATCAAATGTTCTTTCAGTGCCCTTCCAAGTACTGTCAGAAATTTAGGAATTTGGTTAGTGCTATCATGGCTCTTGAGAAAAATTGAGTTAAAGGCATGTGTTGCAGACCTTGTCAGGGTTTTTATAGTTCATCCTTCTACAGGGAGGTGCATGTGTCTGGGTAGAAGTTACCCAGTAGAGTGGGGCTGCAGATACATCAGAGACACACTTGGCATTGTGTGGGATATGAGATAATCTTTGGTCCACTCCTGCCCTCCCATTATACCACCTCTATTTCTATGTAGTGACAAAAGCTGAGGACACCAAAGGAAACTTTCTACATACTTAACAAGCCATCGACATAGGGAAGGGTGGTTTGGAGCCTGTGTTCTCATAATTAGGAGAGGCAAAGGTGTTCCCAGCGTTTCTTCCTGAGTTATGGAAAAGCATATCTTGAGCTTTCCCCTCCAGCAAAGACTGTCTGTTAATACCCAAACTACTTTCAGATTTATTGTGACAAGTGATACAGTACCATGTTCAAGGAAGAATTTTGGGATGCGTGCCTTGGAAACTTTTTTTTTGTTGCCCATCTGTTTTGCTTGTCGCAATTCCTGTTTGTTTAAGATGTACGTGTGCCAGAAATGTGGAAAGAATGTGTGTAGCGACAAGTGCTATCGAGCCATTTTCACACTGGACTTATGGGGAGCATGTGCTACCCATCTGTGAAGTTCTCATTTTATGCAAATTTAGAAAATATATTCTTATGTCATGTTGCCTTAATGCCCAGGGGTAGATTAGAACCTGCATAAGGACAAGAGAGATGAGAAACTGTGGTGGGGGGGGGGGGGATGACCTCATGTCCAGTGACAGAGTGGCCTTGCTATGACTAAAGGAAAGTCTAGGATGCATGTTGCTTGTCAAAAAGTGCAAGGCGGAAGGGAAATCTTTCCGAATGTTGTACACGGTAGAAGAGTATATCTTTAAGATGGATTTTTGTAATCTGTGAATGAGATTGTAAGAGCCCCTATCTCAAGAAGCTTTGAATGGGGGGAGGGGAGAACATACTTATCTGTGTGTCTTTCCCATGTTCTAGAACATTCTGTGATGAAAGCTTCAGCTATTCTCTGAGTTCTAAAGCAGAGCATTTTTAAGGAGGGCATCAGTGTGTGAATCTTTCTGAGGAATTGTTCTCTCTGGACATTGAAGAATCTGATGGGGGTTTCATTTATGTCCATGCAGTGACTTAGTCAACAAGCCTAGTGATGTTGAGGTGACCATAAATGAATGAGGAAAGAAAGGGCTCTTGGAATAAGCCCAGGGGCCTTAATGTGGACTAGAGACGGGTCCTGAACTCAAACTGCTGTGGGTTATCCTGAGGCTAGGTTGGTGGAAAGGTCCCCGGTGTTAAGAGGACTTGCCTCATTAATATCCCCGCACCCTGGGTATGGCTGGAAACCATTCTTCCTGTTTCATGTCAGCCTGACTATAACTACTTAAAATGTATCCAAATCCACTCTCAGTCTCTAAGACAATAACAATAAAGAGCTGAATATAAATGAAATGTTTATATCACTAAGACAGTCCAAACTTCAAGAAACAGATGGTGCAGGGGTCTCAGAAAAGCAGCTGAGATGTAGAGGGCTGGCGAGTGGCATTCCAGCTGCACAGAGCTGGTTCTTGAAGCCCAGAGAAGGGTAGGCTGCATGGGTGTGACCTGTGCTTAGCAGGGGCCTGACCTTGGTTTAATATTCACTGTCACCAGCTGGAAGTTCTTGATTTTGAAACGGGGTGCCCCCCATGTTCATTTTATACTGGGCACCACAAAGAGGTAGCTGGTCCTGCTGAAGACACATTTAAGCAAATTAATGTGTCAAGCCCAAGCCAAGCAGGAGAAGGAAAGTTGAGGTTGAAAGGTTAAATCTGAACAGGAGGGCCAGGTGTAGCCAGGGGTCTGCTCCCCCCTCACTCCATCATCAGTGTTCTCCATCCTCCAATATGCAGTGGGATGCTGGTGCATACAACCCTGAACCTCCTTTGTGGGCTTCTTGGTCCCCATCCTCCTGAGCATGGACTCCTCTTCATCATTCCCAGCTTGGCCTTGACTCACCCTCTGTTTTGCTGCTGGTCATCCTTTGGAATCCCTCAGCATAGTCCTCTTAGTTAACTGTTGTCCACTGACATGGTGGTGGGCTTGGGGGGAATTCAAGAGTTTTGTTTCGCTTGTTAAGTTTGAGATGCCTGTTTATAAGCTAGTGGAGGTGTAAGATATACCTGCCTTGCTGCTTATAAAGTAGCAAAATATCCAGATCGCAGAAAAGGTCTTTTGCTACACTTCTTTTGCTGTGGAAGAACCCAAATCCAGCTGAAAGATTATCCCTCTTAGGACTTAAGTGAATTCGTAGCCAAGGTCCTTTTTGATCTGTCTAGGGAGGGAGAAGCAAAAGGGTGTCTTTCTTCTTTTGCTTATACTTATTTCACTTTTATAAAATAATAAATAGGTCACTAGATGACAGCAGTGAACTAAGGGCTGGCTTGAGATGGAAGTGAATATTGGGATGCAAAGGAGCAGCTGGAGAGAGCCAGATTTGGCTGAGTGCTTTTAGTTGCCGTGCCTGCCTCTTTTACCAGCCCTGCTGAGTTTGGCTTGCAATGGTCTTGCTGCCTGAGAGTAGGTCAGCCAGCTCAGCACCTGGCACAGACCAGGAGCCCAGCCAACATCTGTTAAGTCAAAGGCATGCCCTTGAAAACCCCTTTCTTCTGACTCAATATAGTGTTCATTCCCCAGGGGTCATGCAGCCCTAGGGAGCCCTAGTTATATTCAGATCCTCTGTCCCCATAAATGGAAGTCTATCACTACTACTGTTTATATCTCTCATTATGGGTTTATCTCGTGTGTGTCGTAGGCTGAAGTCAAGGCCAGAGAGACACTTCCAAAGAGAGAAAGAGACAGAGACAGAGATAGAAATAGAACGAAAGAACAATGGTTAAGAGGAAGAAACACTTTTTTCATTTTTTTGTGCTTCTTAGTAAGGCTTAGCACTGAAACATGCATCTCTAGTAAATTCTGTATGATCCTCCCTCAACTCCCCCCCACCAAGGGGCTAGGTCTGTGCACCTCTATTAAACGCAAGGTGGAAAATGGATGGAGAAGAATGGTACTTTTTTGGCTCACAGATTAAATAGCCTATGTTGGTAAAAACAGGTTTAGAGTCTTCACAGAATACACTTTCTAAAGCCGAGCTCTCATTTTCTTTTACACAACTATTAGTGACCTCAGAGTGACGTCATATTCCATCTGCTTAAACCAATGCCGTAGGAATAACCCTTGATTCTTTCATTTTCCCAAAATGCAGTCTATCAGCAAGTCTTCCTGGATTCACTTCTAAAACTGCTCAGTTGTGTTCACTGTTCTTCATCTTGGTTCTTGTTTCCCAGGTCCAGGAGACGGTCATCTCTTGCCTGGACTTTGGAACAATCCTCCTAACTGATCTGCTTGCATCCACTTTGCCAACCCCCAATCCATTTTCTACATAGCAGTCACAGGATCATAATCATTGGTGCCTCAGCTTTCACATGTGTAAAATGGGAGTAGTGTTAGCGCTTATCGTATTGGCCTCTTATGAGGATTATACAAGATCGTCAAAGTAAAGTCCTTAGCACAGTGTCTGACAATCAAGTTGCTGTTGCTGTTTCCATAATTAAACCGTTAAACACCCTTTCTCTTTTCATCACGCTTTTCATCTCTAATCCTCTTATTACACAGGCCAGAGACATTTTTACTGGAACGCAAATCTGATCCTGTGCAAAAGCTTCCCACTGCCTGCAGGATAAACTCAAATTTCTTGGCATAACACTCATGGTCTCTTATGGTCTTTGACATGCGTGGTCCCTGCCCACCTCTCTTACCTCGCCTTTGACCACACTTCCTTCTTCCTGTCCCCATTCTAAGCACACATACACCTGCCCCTCTCCACGCTTTGACCATACCAAACTTCAATGCCAGTTCCAAAAAGCATGGTATACCCTCTCAGTCTGGGTCTTTGTAAGTTTTTTGTCTGTCTGAAATGTCTTCCTCTCCTTTCTCTCCTCTCCTTCCCTGCAACATCCAACAATGACCCCACGCCCATGGCTAACTCCTACTCAGCATTTGGGCTTCACTTAGAGTAAATGCCTGGTCACCTTCAGCTTTCCCTGAGCCTAATAAGGATACGTTAGGTTTGCCTTTGTTGTGTTCCCATAACATCCTTCATATGCATCTGTGGTAGAATGTATATAACAGGATGTGAGAATGGAAATCTTAGCTGAGGCCGAAGGAAACAGAAACGTTATCCCATTAGATGTAGGACATAAATAAAATTTACAAAGAGGTAGAGAAAAAGGCTTATTTGACTTCTCAAACTCCTGACCTATATCAAGATAAAAAAGAGTTAAGCATTATAAATGAGAGAAGAATTGAGGGGAACATGCCTCTGTCGAGGGTTATGGCTATAAATCCAACCTACTTTACCTAAAGAGGAAAGAGAGAGGATGGAAGGAAGAATTGCCAGCTGTAAAGCGTGGCATGAAGAAAGCATGAGCGCAAGTTCTAGAATCTAGATTCCAAGGTCTACCTCATTATTTGCTGTGTGACTTTGAAAAAAAGAATCACTAGAGTTTAAAAGGACAAAGATGACTTCGATCACTTTGATGGTCCTTTCAAGCCTTAACATCCACAATTCTATGGTTTTGGTAAGGAGAAATCCATGTCAACGTCCCCGCTAAACCAGAGGATTAGATGAGATGGAGTAACTTATTATATATATATTTTTTTTCATTGAGAGGGAGAGACAGGAAGAGAGAGAGAGAAAGAGAGAGGGAGCTTGAGTTTCCCAGAACCTTTTAGAACAGACTCTTTAATTCTGAGAATGTTATAGCCAAATACCACTTCGAGCCCAGTTATTTTGCATAGCTTTTCTATCATGAGTGGCTCTTGTCCCAAAGCTGTCCTTTACTTCTAGGAACCACCCACCCCCGGGGTGGGGTTGGGTCACATGGTGGCCCCCAAAACAATACGTTCACACTCTAATCCCCAGAACACGCGCATATGACCTTATCTAGAACAAAGGTCTTTGCTGATGTAATTATGTTAAGAAATTCAAGATAAGATCACCCTGGATTATCAGGGGAGGCCCTAAATCCACTGACAAGTGTCCTTATAAAAGACATGCAAGGAAAAGAGAAGGTCATGAGAAGATAGGCAGAGAATCTTTATGTACCATGGACCGAGGAATGCTCACAGTCACCAGGAGATGGAGGATGCAAGGGAGGCTCCCCTAGAGCCTTGGAGGGAGCCTGGCTCTGCTGACCCCTTGATTTGGGACTTCTGGCCTTTGGAACTGTGAGAGTACACAATGCAGCTATTCGAAGCCCCCCAGTTTGTGCAAATTTGGTACTGCAGCCCCAGGAACTGACCTACCTCCTGTGATGTTCTTTTGAACAGAGCTTGTGTTCTAGAATCATTACTCCCTGTGCCTCACCAAAGCTTGTCAGCTCTTGGGGTGATATTCCTGACGGAACTGGCTAGGTGCATACTGAAGCCGTCTGGTAAGCCAAGGTCTATCTGCATGTCTTGACAACGGTGGATACATTTTCACTTCTCCAGAGACTCTTCTGCCCCTATTCAAGAGTAATATGATATTTTTATAATTGTTTGTCTTTCAAAGAGCTTTCAGGAACAGGAGGTCATTCTTCCAGCATGCCCCATTAGATACACTGGAGGTATCATCGTGCTCATCTCGTAGAGGAAGAAACTGAGCAACCAAAGAAAAATGATTTTCCTCAGGACACCCAAGCCATAGTGGTATGGATCAGACTGGTACCCAAGTTTCTGGATCAAAGGATACTATTGTCAAAGGACCATTAGAGAGATATCTTGAACACAGTAGCAAGGGAAAACTTCTCAAATCATAGCGATGGGGGACTGTTGATGCTGGTTACTGGCAAAGCTGTTAACTAATGAGTCACTAACCCTCTACCAATACTATGAAAGTAACTCTCATGTCCCTTAGAGGGAAAGTCACTTTCTTAACACTGGTCTGCTGGATCTGGCCCCACCTCTTACCATGGCCTCTTCTTCTTCCCCTCAATTCCTGCACTCCACTAACAAACCCAGCTAGGGTCCATGAGGATGTGGGTTTGATCCCTGACCTCGCTCAGTGGGTTAAGGATCCTGAATTGCTACAGCTGTGGTGTAGGCCAACAGCTGCAGCTCCGATTCGCCTAGGCCTAGGAACTTCCATATGCCGTGAGTGTGGCCCTGAAAAGTTAAAAAAAAAAAGTTTCTATGTCACAAGACATGTGCTGTTCATGGCCAGACCTTTACGTCCTGTGCATGAGATGACCAGGCAAGCGGAGCCCCCAGGCCCTGCTCTGGCTGCCTCCACACTCAAACATCAGTGACAGCCTGAAAGTATCAAAATAGCATCTCTGAATGCAAAGTAAATAATGATTTGAGATTTCTCTCTCTCTTTTTATTTATAAGGAAAAACTAAATATATCAGGAGGATAGACAATCACGGATTAACTGCCTGAGATCTTCTGGTATAATTAGGAAAGTTGGTCCCTGGAACCACTGTCACATCCATTTGAGACAGTTAGTGCAGCTCGGGGCTGGTACTGTACCACATCCACAACCCAGGACTCACAGCTTCCTCAAGGAGAGGAAGATGGAACATACTTTAACGCATGGAGAATGGATGGATATTGTAAACCTGAATTAAGTCTTAGTCAAAGAGGGGTGTGTGTGTGTGTGTGTGTGTGTGTGTGTGTATCAGTATGTCTGTGAAGTTGCAAATCTTATTGGCAGGACTTTGATCCAGAAGTTTAAGGCTGCTAGTTAAACTGAAGTGAAAATAAATGAATTTCTGCCATCTCTACTCAGGGCCTGCAAGGAGACAGTAAGTCCTTGATCACATCATTGGCGAATAATGAAACGAGTCCTTCTTGCTGCCATCATCCCTCCGTTTTACCCTGAAAGGAGAATCCTAGCCATGGTAGAGAGAAAAGGGCACCAGACTGGCGGCCGTCATTCCCATGGGCCTGGCTCAAAGCCCGGCATTTTTACCTTGAAGGCAACTGAGTTCGGACAAGCCCTTCCCCTCAGCTTGTCTCTTCATCTCAAAATACCACTATCTCACCTGCCTCCAAGACTCATAGTAAGAATCTAACTTGACCATAAGTATTAAAAAGGATCAGTATTACATGACAGACATTTCAGGCCTCCTGTGTTTAAATTCTGGCTCTACCCCAAGATGAGTGTTTGAACTTCTGCAAATTGTTTAAAGTCCCTAAGACTCTGTTTTCTCACTGGCAAAATGCGGCCACTAATAGTGCCTTCTTCACAGAGTTGTTGTAAGGATTAAAACAATTCACAAAAAGCTTCTTAGAACATGCAGATAAAGCTCAAAACATTATAATTACTGTAACAATTGTTTTAATTTTTGGTTAATGGTTAATTGAATAGTTGGAGCTCCCTGGTGGCTCAGTGGGTTGAGAATCTGGCATTGTCCATGCTGTGGTGCAGGCTTCAGTCCCTAGCCTGGGAACTGCCGTGTGCCCATGGGCATGGGCAAAAAAATAATTGTGATAATTATTTAGACAAGGTCTTGACATGCAAAAGATGCTTAGGAAATAATAATGGATAAGCTAAATTTTGCAACTAGCCACTTTGAGCAAAAAGTTTTTCCTTTCTGGGGTATTCCAGCCAAAATAAATCTATCCACAATAAGTTTCAATCTAGACAGTAACAGGCAGATGCCAGGACAGCCAGGTGGCTGTGCTGCTCCAGGATTCATGTTAGGGAATAAATATGTTAGAGAGGCCGAGCATTGATAAAGAGCCACAGTTCTAGAAATGAAAGTCATGGAGAACCACTTGAATCTCCTAAAAAACGGAGGCTTTGAAGGGACTAATGCATAACTCCCAATCTACAGGAGTTATTTTGCTTGATTCTCCCTATACACTGTTACAGCAGCTGCCCAGCAGCCCTGTGCTGCAGTATATCAGCTCTAGCACAGCCCTGTGGCTGTAGTGTGCCAGCTCTAGTGACAGCCCTGTGGCTATAGTGTACCCGCTCCAGCAGCTCTGTGGCTGCAGTGTATCAGCTCTTTTACCCAGGAAGAAAGCAATCGAGAGTTGGAGAACTCAGTTTTATTACGCCCTCGGGCTCGGAGGAGATTGCTTTCCGGAGTCTGAGCCCGAAAGAAGGGTTTCACAAGGCTTTTATGGGCTAGCTCTTCTGGGTCCGTGCTTGGGGGACGGGAGTGAGGTCAGGCAAGGTAGTAGATGCGGAACAAGTTTATAGAAGCAGATGTGTGGGGAAGGGCTGGTTAGGGGCAGTTGGCTGGACTTTGCTTAGTCATCATGGCTGGTGTCTCTCCTTTCTACATTTTCATCAGGACGTTTTCTTTTACAACTCAATAGATTAGCCTTGTTACATATCTACACATGAGGAGAATGTAAAAACAAATTGTTCTGGATTCACATTCAGGTGGTCTGACTCCCAAAGCCACAAAACTGCTCTCTTTGCAGGATAAAGCCATGAGCAAGATCAAAGCCCTTGCGTAACTGTGCAAATTAAGACAGCTCCATACATGATGGAAGTTAAGACCTTCAAATGAAAAAAATTCACAACCTCAAAGTTGAGAATCATGTTTTATTCTGAGGATTTGCTGAGGACTTAAGCCCGGGAGACAGGCTCTTAGACAGCTCTGAGGGGCTGCTTTGATTAGGTAAGGAGGGAGCCAGAATATATTGGAGTTTTTGGAAAAAGAAACAAACAAAAAACCCCTGAAGAAACCCAGGTAGATGGAATATCAAAAGATTACTGTTGGAGTTCCTGTCTTGGCACAGTGGTTAACGAATCCAACTAGGAACCATGTGGTTGCGGGTTTGATCCCTGGCCTTGCTCAGTGGGTTAAGGATCCGCATTGCCATGAGCTGTGGTGTAGGTTGCAGACGTGGCTCAGATCCCACATTGCTGTGGCTCTGACATAGGTCAACGGCTACAGGTCTGATTAAAGCCCTAGCTTGGCAACCTCCATATGTTGCCAGAAGCAGCCCTAGAAAAGGCAAAAAAAAAAAAAGATTACTGTTGATTTTAAAAAACCCAGACATCTCAAGTTGAGGCATTGAGCTTTTCTGTGTATGGGAAGTTGCAGGAGTCTGGGCGCACTGAAAGCTTTCCTTTGATGTGCACCTTGACTATCTAGGGTCAGATCCTGCTTTTCTCTGCCAGAGTCCCCTCAGGAGGGATAGTCAGGGCGGCTGTAGTGGCTCAAGGCTGGGTGTTCTTAACATCCTTTGTTTACGGTTAAGACAGGTGACATGTCTCATCTGCAAGTCAAAAATGTAAATGTCCCAAGTGGGGTCTGATTATAAATGGAGGGTGTTCTTGTACTGTGGTTCAAAGACGAGAGGTCATCTGTGGATGGGGATCAGGATAGGCTTTATTGTGAGCTGCTGCTGGACAAGATGTTTAGTTTTGCTGGGCAGAGCTGAGGACAGGGTGGAGAGAGTCAGTCTGGGAGGTAAACAGAACACCACAACCAGTCAGAGAGACCTGTGTTTCCACTGTTCTGCCACTTGGCGGCGCTGTGGCTGGGCATGTTCTCAGCCCTCTGTCTAGAGGTTGTGAGATTTGGAGCTCATGCATAGCTGATGTTTCAATAAACGGTGCTACTATTATGATTTCTCCAGGTAGTGAGAGATAAGAGGCACAGAGGAGAAAAGTACATGCCCTACTTAAGGGCATACTTAAGAATAGAAATAACACTGAAAAAAAAAATTGAAAGAGTGAAACACAAAAGCCAGCTTGTCTCTCCAAATACACACATGTGAGTGCAGGAACACGAACTCAGACACATAACAAAAACACAGAAATACTTCATGGGTGCCTTGGGAGTAGGCGGGGCTGGAGACCATTTTTACTTTTAGGAATAAAAATGATGGTTGCTTTCCTAACGGCCTCTTTTTTCCATATCTGGAGACCTACCAGAACAGGCAAAAGAAGGTCTGTCCCTGCACATTCCTTAGTCAGACACTAGCCAACTCCGAAGAAATGTGGGGTCTGGTCAAGGGGGCCGATCGCAGAAATGTGGCATGTTTCTCACGACCACAGGACTAAAAAAAAGTACTCCAAAACAAGCGGCAACCCAAAAAAACAACATATTGCCATCCTGCAAAAAAATCGAAGTGTGCTGAAAAAACAACAACATATGGCTGGGTGGGGTGTGACCAAAAGGAATATAGTTATCACGTTTTGAACATTCCTTTTACAGACTTGAGTGAAAAGAAATTTTCTAGGACAGAACATGGAGTAGTCCCAAAGCCTGTCTTTTTTGAAAGCACAATTGGGGACAGGAAAAGCAAAGAAGGATTTGTTCCAGGTGACTTACAGCTGAGAGCCAGGAATGGAAGCTCACCCTTGACCCAAGCGTCTGCTGAAAAGAACCAAAGCAGACAGAAGAGGAAGAGATGAGGCCAGGCTCACTGCTTTGTAACCAGAGCGGTGTGGAGATTAAAACAGAGAGAGGAATGGAATGTGCTTGAACATGCTCATTATCAACACCAAAGCTACAATATACACTGATAATAGCTCTGGGGCGCCATCATTATGTCCCTGGAATCCGGGTTTCATTTGAACAAAACAGAATCTGCTTCAAGTGCAGGGCTCTGCCGGGGATCTCCATTATATAACTGTTGCATAACTCAAGGTGAAGTCACAGGGCAAGGCTGGAAGGGGACTGGGAAATGAGTTTTCAAACTTTGGGACTTTGGCTTTTTATGTAAACCTGGCCTATTTACCCACTAGTCACACAGACCCTGAGTAAACTTAGAGCTCTGTGGATGGGTATCTCTATAGGCCAAGCTCTGTGGATGGGTATCTCCATAGGCCATTTATTCTTTCAGCAGGAAATGATAGAGCATCTCCTCTGTGCTGAGAGACTGGAGGTAGAAAGATGCATAAGCGTCTAGGAGGGAAAGGGCTCTATGAATGGATCATTAAAGTGTACTGCTTGTGGAATTCCTATTGTAGCTCAGTGGGTTAAGAACCTAAGTGGCCATGAGGATGTGGGTTCAATCCCTGGTCTCACTCAGTGGATTAAGGATCCAGCATTGCCCCAAGCTATAGAGTAAGTCAAAGAGGGAGCTCAGATATAGTGTTTCTGTGGCTGTGGTGCAGGCTGTGACTGAACCCTTAGCCTAGGAACTTCCATATGCCAGGGTGCAGCTTAAAGAGAAAAGAAAAGAAAAAAAGAGTACTACTTGTAGCAGGGTCACAAGTATCCACTACGAATCCAATGTGCAAAACAAGGACTGCTCGCTTTTTAAAAACTGATCTCATTCGGTTCTTGCCTCCCCTCTCCTGTTCCACCCCAGCTCCTGTTTGGTAGGGGAATAAAGAAATTACATTTGTCCTTTCAAGCAATTTCATTACCTTTTGGCATAAACAATGTATTTAAGACAAACTCAGTCTGTTCTGGATTAATATTTATTCGGGGAAGTTGCCTACTCTGGTCTGCTGTAACAAAATGCTGCAGACTGGGCACTTTATAAGCAAAGATTTGTTGCTCACAGCTCTCAACTCTGGGAAGTTCAGGATCGAGGCAGCAGTGAGGCTGGCTTCTGGTGAGAGCCCGCTTCCAGGCTCACTGTGCTCTCACTGCTCGGAAGAGGTAGGGAGCTTTCTCAGGCTGCTTTGCATTGATTCCATTCCTGAGGGCTCCGCCCTGGCGCCCTAACCACCTCCCAAAGGCCATTATCTTTGGTGTTAGGTTTTGACGTGTGAATTTTAGGGGGACACCAACCTTCAGGCCAAAGCAGAGTTCGAGTCAGTTCTAAATTCCCCGCCCCCCACTCCCAGCCTCTCTCCTGTCTTTCTCTCCAGGAGACTGATGGTTTTGAAATGGTCCTGAAAGGTAGTCATCAAGATCTCTGTGTTCCGTCTGATGCCTACTTGTGATGCCCCTGCCCATGATCCCCTGATGATCCCCTGGTGGATTCCTGAGGGGTCACCCCTCTGGATGGCCCTGGCTATGGTTAAACGTGGAGGTCTTGATATCTGTGGAGTCCAAGTTCCATCCAGGGTCTTTCCCAGTTCCTCGGGTCTTGGCATTTTAGCATTTCCCATCTCAGTCCTGGAAACACTGCATCTGTGAACCGTGGGTGTGATGAGGCTAGGAGTGTCCTCGCAGGCTCCCTGGGCTGGTGTACACCTCCCATGTGGCACTGTCTTTCTCTGAACCTAGGATGCCCCCAGGAGGCTCGAACGTTTCCCGGGCTTGGGCAGTGTGAGGAAGAGCCTCTTGCTTCTCTGAACGTCCCCCCAACTCTCTGGTTGCTTCTGACAGCACATGCCCACAGATTCAGCACCAAGGCTAGGGAAGGCCCAGAACCGACCAATCATTGCCCTCCGCTTCCTTTTACCCCTCCCTCTCTCTGGAAGGGTCTCCATCTTCCTGGAGGACAGGAACTGCTCCTCTGTTGCATCCTTACTTAGGTGGCATTTTCACTCTGTTTCCTTGAGGCAACTTGTTGGGATGGTTACCAAAAACCAACCAAAAATACCAAATTACCAAAGCAGTAAAATACGTCAGGATTTTTTAAAAAAATTGTTTTTATTATGGTTGAATTACAATGTTCTGTCAATTTAGGATTTTTTTTTTCAAAAGTCTTTTCAATAGTGCTGTGATAAGATTTCTTGAGGCAGGTGCTCTACCAATTCTGAAAGTATACATTTTCCATCCTGGAAAATCAAGGCCCCAAAGTGTCATTTGAATATAAGTGGAACTATTTACTCTCAGTATACCAGTTTTCCCCAAGATCATTAGAAAGCACAGTGTCTTCTCTAGACGCTCACTGCCTTCGGCTGCCTGAGGATCCTGAAAATTTGGACATCATAACATTTAGTGTTAAACAGTTGCAGTGTTTGAGAAAGGTAAGTTTATTTCCGTTACATTAAATGATAATGACCCTGTCAAATTGCAGTTTCCAAAGTTTTCTCCCATCATACATGCTCTTCTTCAATGTGGTCTTGCCTCTTTCCATCAAGATGTGAAGCCTTACTCTCCTGCTTTTGAATCTGGGCAGAGTTTTGGCTGCTTCAACCAACAGAGTACATGGAAGAGACAGTGTGTGAGTTCCCACACAAGGTCTTAAGAAGCCATGCCTCTTGTACCTTGTCTGTTGGATCACATCCATGTAGGAGGTCCAGCCACTGCCCAGGGAGGCACGCTGGTCAGCAGTCCCAGTTTCAGAGTCATCCCAGCTCGGCACCAGATGCGTGAGTGAACTCGCCTTCAGGTGAACTCAGCCCTCAAATATCAGGTCACCTCAGCCTTTGAGCGTTCCCTGCTGCTACCCAAATTATCACCACTGTTTCCTATCCTCATTGCTGATCCACAGATTTTGTGAGCATAAAAAAAATTGGTTATTTTAAACAACAAAAATTTCAACAATGAGTTATGTAGCTTTAGTAACTGGAACAATGACAACTCGTATGTTCGCATATTTGCTTATTTCCAAAGCTGTCTCAGTTGAGGAATTAGGAACCAGACTCTAGTTATTGAATCTAATAGTCAAAAGTGAGGATGAACCACTGAATTCTGTTTCATCTCTTGAGGAAGACAGGAAACACTTTGTGTTTCTGTGAGTTGCATAAATCAGAGTTCGATGCATGATTGCTATGTCAAAGTTTGGACAACTTGGTTTGGGAATAACCCAAGTAAAATTTTCTACAATAGCTAAACCTAGATGATCCTTGGTAGAGGAGGGGAGTCTATAAATAACATGAATTATTTTCATTTCAAATAAAGTTCTGCAGAAATTGCTAGGACTAAATACATATTATGAAGCTAATAATGAGGAACATGCCATGTATAGGGCAAAATCTGACTTCATTAAATTTGTGCTAGAGAAGGAGGAGAAACTGCATGAAGATTTGATCAAAGTTTCCATTAAATTGAATTACCATGTACTAGAGGGGGAGGTGAGGATGAAATGAAGGCTCTGCTTCCGCTTGGGTGGAACTTGCTCTCTGACAAGTCTGTAAACTTATTCCATATCCACTGGGGGTTGGATTAGAGTGGATTCAAAACTTCACAGATGCTCAAGTCCCTTATATAAAATGGGATGTTGACATCCATATCAGTAGGTTCAACATCCATATCAGTAAGTTCTGCATCCTCAGGTATGGAGGACCAAGAGTATTCTGAAATCCATATTCTAGGAGCTCCCATTGTGGCTCAGTGGGTTAAGAACCTGACTTAATCTCTGTGAAGATGTGGGTTTGATCCCTGGCTTTGCTCAGTGGGTTAAGGACCCAGCGTTTCCATGAGCTGTGGTGTAGGTCGCAGACACGGCTCAGATCTGGTGTGGTTGTGGCTGTGGCATAAGCTGGCAGCTGCAGCTCTGATTTGACCCCTAGCCTGGGAACTTCCATATACCATGGGTATAGCCATAAAAGAAAAAAAAAATCATAAAAGCAAGGAGGACTTCCCTTCTCTGCTGTGTTTCATTGGGCATTTTTATAGACACGAGCTAATGAACTGTGACAGCCGAGAATATAGCCTTGGGGTTAGAATATACTGTTCCTTCTCTAGTAGGTATGAGTCCTCCAAGACTCCTGGGGAATTGATTCTGATCGTAACAGGACTGGTCAAAGCATCGAACCTTATTCAATGCTTAATTAATCTCTGAGATGTAAGAGGCCATGGCCACGACCCTGAGGACCTAAAGATGAGGAGGAAATGCGGCAGAGAGTATAGAGGAATAATTACACTAGAAAGTGATTCATGTGCATATCTTTATGATAACATTTATTACATTGTGTTGAAATTGTCTGCATATGTGTCTGTCTCCTTAACTAGGGAAAACATTCTGTCTAACTCATCTTTCTATCCACAGCGTCAACATAGATTTTGGCTCCGAGAAAGGCACTCAATAAATGCCCTATAAAAATTATTGAACCTAAAGTAAAATGATAGAAATAGAGGCATCTCTGTGGCATAGAGATTCTGCAAGTCAGAAACCTGGGCATTGTCCCGGGCTCCTCCCCCTTCCTCTCAACACCCACATCCATCTGAACGACCAAGCCCTGATGTTTCTCTTCCTAATTCCCTGTGCCTTCCTGTCCTTCCCCAGTGCTGCTGCCATGAGTAGCATCCTCATCATCTTTTTTTTTTTTTCTTTCTGGGCTGCTGTAATAGTCTCCTCACTGACCCCTGCCCTGCACCTTCGCTGGCCTCCGATTCATTCACCACACTGCCACCATGTTTCTAAAAGGCAGATTGCTGTGCCATTTCACTGCTTAAAAGTCTTCAAGAGCTTCCCTTTGTTTACAGGATCAAGTCCAAACCACCTTGATTGTCCTCTAAGATCCCCTGTGGTCCAACCTACTGCCCTCTTCTCAGGTTCCTTCCCTACACACATCCAAATGCCTCCTTACCCTTGGCCCAAATGATCCTCTTTCAGCTCCACCAATGTGGTTGCCAGTTCACATCTTTGCATGTCCTGTTCTCCTGGCTGTGATTCCATTTCCTTCTTCCTCCTCAAACCCTCTTTGGTGTGTCTGGCAAGGTTCTGCACATCCTCAAGGGCTCACACTGGCAGAGCTGGTCAGCTTCTTTGTACAGTCATTGCACGTTTGCTCTAGTCTAGTGAGAGCATAGCTTCAAGTCTAGATAGTGGCCTCTGGCCTGAGGCTGCGTGGGTTCATATTCTACCTCTAAGACTTACCAGCAGGGTGATCTTGGCCAAGTGCTTAACATCTGGGTGTCTCAGTTTCTTCATCTGTAGAACATATTTTCTGGGCCTCTGGGAGCTGAATTTTCTGGCAGTTCCTACGCCTATCTTGTGTTCTGCTAGTGTTTGGCCGATAGGAGGCTCTGTCGGATTTTTGGAGGTTCGGGGAAAGTGAGGGTAAAATGGGTTCTGGACCCACAATTCCAACACGTGTTGGAGGACTGGCTGATTTCCCCACACTGACATGCAGTTCTCCAACCCCAGTGGGGCGTCCTCCATTCAACTCAATTCTGACACCATCTACCTGGTGAAAGCCTCAGATCCCACAGGTTAAGGGCTCAGTCCCACAAAACTGCCCCTCCCCCAACACACACGCACTTCAGATGCTAATCACAAACCAAGGTTGTCATCTGCGTTCCTGACACTCCAGCCGTAGACTGGGGAGTTCCAATGACATCCCTCACAGAACTCAGGGAAACATTTCACTTACAAGGTTACTAGTTTGTTCTAAAAGGATATAACTCAGAAACATCCAGATGGAAGGCACGTACCAGGCCAGGTGTGGGGGAAGAGTGACACCCACCTGTGCCGTCTCATAGGGCACCCCTCTCCCCGAGTCTCTACACATTCATCAACTGGAAGCTCCCTGAACTATGAACTTTGTCCTTTTAGGTTTTTTAAGGAGGCTTCATTACATAAGCACAAGTGATTAAATCATTGGCCACTGGAGATTGAACTCAATCTCCACCCCCTCTCCCCTCCCAGGCAGGTGCGGGGTTGGGGTAGGGGGATGAAAGTTCCCACCCTCTAATCATAGGGTTGGCTCCACAGGCAACCAGCCTCATTCTTCGGCGATGCCCAGATCCACTCATTGACATACAAAAGTGGTCACCTTTATACTCTCATTACTTAGGAAATTGCAAGGGTTTTAGGAGTTCCATGACAGAAATGGGGACAGAGAACAAATAGTTATGTCTTATTAAAAATCACACTATCCCAGCAGGCTAGGTATTCATTTCCTTGCTTCTCTCCCTGGCAGGCCCCTTACCCCAAGGTCATGGTTCCTGTAGGAAGACCTCCTCCTCCAGGTGCCGTTGCTCCTAATGGGTTCCATTCCCTTCCTCTGCTTTCTCAGGCTCCCCTCTTGGGCTCCATCCTCCCACCTCCCAGGCTTTTATGAGTAGACCCTTCCTTAGACTGTTCTTGAGTTTTGCATTTGAGTGGACCACCTGTCTCTTCCCAGGACCCTGACTGTCACGTTCCCCCTGGTGGACTGTGAATCTTTAAATGCTCGGCTTTAAAGATTTTAAGGCTAGGCTACCATTCAGCTGTGTATTCTAGCACTGTACCTGATGCAACATGGTAGAAGTTCAATTTAAATCTCTGAGTGAATTAATGAGCAAATGAGTGATCAACACTTTGGAGGAGGAGGTGCAGGAATCAGGAAAGGCTTCAAAGAGCAGATGATTGTTGACTTAGGTTTGAAGGATGTTATGCAGGGACGATCCTTGCGAAGAAAAAATAGCATGTGCAAAAGTACAAGGCGTGACACTATTTAGGGAACTGCAAATGATAATTATTATTGGAGCACAAAGTCTATTGGACTCCTTTGGTACAAATGATTCTGCTACTATTGCAAAGTTTGAAATCAGTGTCTTGGTAGCCAAGCTTCTCACTTTCTAGCTAGAGAAAATAACACCTAGTGAATAAAAAGGATTGTCCGAGTTCACCTCGAGCCCTTTGGAGCAGTGTTCATTAATGACAGAGAGGTTCAGGTCTCCACTGCATCTGCTACCTTGAGTACACTGAGCCCTGGCAGATCACAGTGTCCAGGCAGGGACACTATAGACCTCGAGGCGAGCACATTAATGGGGCCAAGTTCATTGCTTTGTTAGAGGCACCGCTTGCCAAATGGAGTTGGCTGTGTAGGGATGGCTCTGGGGCAGAGCCCTTGGGAGACTAAGGACATTGCATTGCAGCAAAGAGACACTATGAGGCCACAATGCATCCTGCATGTTTCCCTTCCCCAGAGAGCTAGGCTTGGAGACCAGATTTCCAGGGCTAAGTCAGACGTCAGGCATATAAGATGTGGTCCCCAGGTCCACACGTCATTGCTAAAGTAGAGCCACAAAAACCTTGAGAGTCCACTATCCGAATGTCAGGAGAGAGGTCCCTGTAGGAAACCACATGCCCACACTTATTATTTGCAGCTCCTTTCCTCTGTGTGCTTGCTAGTGACTTGGAGAAAAAAGAGGCAGACTGGATGTCACTAGAATGTGGTGGTGACCTTCTCTGCCTCCCTTGGCTTTGTATAAGTACAAATGTGTGGGCATAGGAAGTGCTTAAATGAAAAGTTTAGTGACTGAACGAATGAATGACTCAGTGGATGAATAAATATCATGTCCCTTCTTTTTGAGCTGTTTGGATAACTGGCTGTTATAGACTGAATATTTGAGTCCCCTCTAAATTCACATGTTGGAGCCCTAACCCGCAAAGTGATAGTATTTGGGGATGGGGCTTTGGGAGATAATTAGGATTAGATGAAGTCACGAGGGTGGGCCCCCCTTGATGGATTAGTGTCCTTATCAGAAGAGATACCAGAGAGCTTTCTCTCTCTCTCTCTTTTTTTAGTCTTTTTGCCTTTTCTGGGGCCGCTCCCGTAGCATATGGAGGTTCCCAGGCTAGAGGTCTAATTGGAGCTGTAGCTACTGGCCTACGCCAGAGCCAGAGCAACTCGGGATCCGAACCGAATCTGAGACCTACACCACAGCTCACGGCAACACCAGATCCTTAACCCACTGAGCAACGCCAGGGATGGAACCTGCAACCTCATGGTTCCTAGTTGGGATTCGTTAACCACTGCGCCACGACGGGAACTCCTCCCTCTCTTTCTTACCACACACACACACAAGGAGGTCATCTGAGCACACAGTGGCCTCTCTGAAAGCCAGGAAGAGTCCTTTCAGAACCCCACTGCACTGGTACCCTGATCTCAGAGTTCTAAACACATTTCTGTTGGTGAAGTCAACTCAGTCTATGGTATTTTATTATATTGACCCATGTAAATGAATACCTGGCTATATATAGTTGTTTTTGTTACTACTGGTAAAGAAATCAAATGACTTTCAGTTGCCAAGAAGAAGCACTTAGAATCATTGAAGACTGCGATTCAGTGAGAAAATTTGCTATTCTAATGAGGTTCAGATATTAACTCTAACATCCCATAAGCATTACCATCCCAAGGCTCAGGCTATAATTTAAAAATTTTAGTAGTAGTAAAAACAAGTCCCCAGTCTCTTATCCAAAACCCATGGGACCAGATCTGTTTCAGGATTTTTTAATTTTAGAAAGATTAGATGCACGTACCATCTAACTCCTAGTATCCTTGATGGGTTCTGAGCAATACCCCGTTAACCAAACATAGCACTATGTCTATAGTGAAGCCTATACATACTCCCACTAATTGGAATAAAGACTTTGATTGCATCAACTCCATTCAGGTTAAATTTTGACGTCAAATAATTTTGCTGAAAACTTACAAATCTCTTGACTTTCAGAGCTTTCTGGATTGAAAATTGAAGATAAGAACTTGTGGACCTGTAGTAATCATAGCTATATTTACTCAATGCTTGCTGTGTATTAGGTCTCTGCTAAGTACTTTATGTAATCATTCATTTAATCTTTAAAGGAGAGAGACAACTATTAATAGACCCATTCTCCCATGTTGAAAACAACTCTGGGAGCTTTGTAACATGCCTCTGGCCACATAACTGGTCACCTTTTAGCTGTTCTTCTTCATTGCCTTCTGCCATATGGACAGAGAGGCAGAGAAGTTTGGTCTGTCAGGAGGTAAAGAAGATTGAAGAAGATGCAGAGACAGGAGGTGGAGAATGAGGAAACTCTTTTTAATTCCAATTTCCGGTTTTGCCTAAAGTCTTGCTTATTTCCTGGGTCGAAATGCATCCTCGTTTCCTTAATAAACATTCAGATTTGGGGTATTATAACTTAAGATGTTTTCTATGACTTGCAAACAATCCCAACCAATGGCAGGTTGGGCAGATATCATTTACCCAATTTTTATAAGTAAGCACATTGAACCTCAGAAAAATTAGGGGACCAAACACACACACACACGAAAACAGCCAAATCAAACAAAAAGCTTTCTGCTGATCAGTAGTCAAGGTTGTTCTCATACCAGTGTCATCTACCTGATGAGCTCCTTCTGCTATATTGACTTGCCTTTTTACTACATAAGAACCAAAATTTCCTAGATGATTAGCTGAATTGTATATTTGGTTAAAGGTTAAAGGTACAGTGTTATTAGCTTAGAAACAATGCTTTCAATGGGGAACTTGTACCTATGGGAGAATGACACTCAGGAATGTTGAAAAGTTTTATTATACTATGGAACAGGAAAAAACCACCCAAGGTGAATGGGTTGCAATCTCCAGGTTTGTGTGTGTTGGACAGGGGTGGAGGAATAAAGAGAACAGCAGGAGTGGGGCTCTTTGTCAGTGTGAACAATATCCTCTGAGTTGGCCATTAGCTCAAGGCTATTTCCATAATGAATGGTGACAATATTGCCGATTGCTCCTGGGGTGACCATAGATCTTCTGTGGAGGCTGTAGCTTTTAGCTCCTCTTTGGCAGTATAGATTTAAAAAAAAAATTATCTGGGCTATCTTACACAATATACTACCTAATTTACCACTTGGGAGCCACAAAACACACCCTTCATTATAGCAGCTGCCTTACAGCCAGAAGAGATGAACAGCAAAGCCAAAGGTGATACTTGGTCACAGGGAGGTTCTGGTTTTGTTTGTCATTGTCATCCTCAGGATGGGATTCTTTCAGCCAAATTGTACACATGCGTTTAGCAGACAAAGCTTTTCAAAGACTTTGTGGTTCAGTTTGATGGTATTATCTGACTAGTGAAGTTTTTTAAGGGAGATTGGGAGAAAGAAGTGGGTTTTATTAAAAAGGACCTCCGTCTGGCCAGGACCTGGGATTCAGCCCAGCCTTGGCTACAAATCAACTGTGTGACCTTAAATAAGTTACTTACATCCCCTTGGATGCTGTTTCCTCATTCTAAAATGAGGAATTTTTCTTGATAGATTCTTGACCTTCTATGAGAATTTCAAAAAAGACTTTTAAATCCCTTTTAGAGGGGAAAAAAAAAAATCTCTTAAAGGTTAATGTAAAATCCTAATACTGACAAGCAAAAGATTTAGGCCACGTAACTAATAATATATAGAAGGAAAGGACACATTTCTTGAAGGGAAAAAAAGAAAACCCTAATGCACAATATCTATCAACACTTAAAGAATCCAGCTGGGGAGCATCCACTATGGCTCAGTAGGTTAAGGACCTGATATATCTGTGAGGACATGGATTCTATCCCTGGCCTTGGTCAGTGGGTTAAGGATCCAGCATTGCTGCAAGCTGCTCATAGGTCGCTGATGGAGCTCAGATCCGGGGTAGCTGTGCCTGTGGCGTAGGCTCCAGCTGCAGCTCCGATTCCACCCCTAGCCTGGGAAATTCCATATGCCACAGGTGTAGCTATAAAAAGGAAAAAAACAAAAAAATAAACAAACAAAAAAATCCAGTTGAAGTTTTCTCTTTTTTTGTCCCTAGTGAAAAAATACAACATAGAAGGTCACCTTTACTGAGAAGAGCAGAGATGAAGGGTATTGGGAAGGGACTAAGAAAGTCCATTCTGTAGAGCTTTGCAAAATTCTTATGTACAGCACTAGCTCTTACTAAATCAGCTCCTTTGAGTCAGTCATTAGGCAGATGATTTTTACAGATCTTTCCAAATTCTAAGGTTGGAAATTTTAGTCCTCAAAACCCTTTAGGTGTAAAGAATTAAGTTCAGTAGAAAAGGCACAGGACATAGACTAAATTCATTTTTAAGCAGGGCATAGATCAATTAAGTGAATTTCTGAAGATCAGTTTTATGGATCACAAAACTAGTGTGTGAAACTAATTAGATAACATATTAAAGTGCTGAAAATTTGAGAGATTTTGCTGTGACTTTTTAAATGATGCCTAACCCTTATGACTGCCATCTAGTGGCCACTTAATAATAACTACATGCCTCACGTTCCTTGGCCTCCTCAAATCCGCAGCAAGTATGTATTGCAAATGGGATTTGAGAGTGCGGTTTCAATCAATTCCCCACACTGGGAAATGCCAATCATAACCTAAATGATTTTATTTAAATGTTCAAAGAGAAGTATCTTATTAGAAATATTAAGCATTTGTTGGCTTTTTAACTAGTAAACTTTCTGTAAGTAATGTCTTCCACCTCCCCTCCTGGCATCTGCTCTGGGAATGTGATCCAGGCTGGAATTTGGAACTTGATCAGGTGACCATATGACTAAAAGTGGTGAAAGTGTCTAGACGTGCCAGCCAAAATCGTTCATGCCACTTTGACCCATGAGGCTACTTTTATTAAAAAAAAAAATTATAGTTCATTTGCAATGTCGTGCCAATTTCTGCTATAGAGCAAAGTGATCCAGTCATACATATATACATTCCCTTTCTTATCTTCCATCATAGTCTATCCCAAGAGATAGACTACGACGGATACAGTCATAAGGCTGCTTTTTATCTCTCATTTGTTTTGCCTGATTCCCTGGTTTTCCCTGCAGGTTTTTAAGGGCTGTATACAATTTGAATAAACTCTCCACCTAATGTATGTGAGGAAGATTTTATTTGGTTCTTTACAACTAAAGGGCTTTAACTTGTATATTAAGAACCAGAGCGTGTAAGGCAGTCAGGGTAATATCTGCAGCAAAACAGTGGCCATAAGAGCTGCTATTTATTATTCTTAGCATGGACTATATACCAGGTGAGATTTTCACCTTGTACTATTGATTTAATTTTTACAACCATCCTTTGAGCTATTATCATGAATCCCCATTTTAAAGATATCAAAAGTAGGAGTTCCCGTTGTGGGGCTGTGGAAATGAATCCAACTAGTATTCATGAGGATGCAGGTTCAATCCCTGGCCTTGCTCAGTGGGTCAGGGATCTGGCATTGCAATGATCTGTGTAGGTCACAGACATGGCTCAGATCTGGTGTTG
The DNA here is from genome assembly GCF_016906955.1 of Phacochoerus africanus. Lineage (NCBI taxonomy): Eukaryota > Metazoa > Chordata > Mammalia > Artiodactyla > Suidae > Phacochoerus > Phacochoerus africanus. Next base: position 70,171,283 of record NC_062549.1, read on the forward strand.
CTCTGGCTGTGGTGTAGGCTGGCAGCTGCAGCTCCAATTTGACCCCTCGCCTGGGAACCTCCATATGCTGCAGATGCAGCCCTAAAAAGCAAATAAAGAAAGAAAGAAAAGAAAAGATATGAAAAGTAAAGTTGAAAGAAGTAAGGTCATTTGTCTAAACTAAGCACATGCACTAAATAAAAGTCAGAGCCAGGAGTTCCTGTCGTGGCGCAGTGGTTAACGAATCCGACTAGGAACCAGGAGGTTGCAGATTTGACCCCTGCCCTTGCTCAGTGGGTTAACGATCCGGCGTTGCCGTGAGCTGTGGTGTAGGTTGCAGACGCGGCTCGGATCCCGTGTTGCTGTGGCTCTGGCGTAGGCCGGTGGCTGCAGCTCCGATTCAACCCCTAGCCTGGGAACCTCCATATGCCGCGGGAGCGGCTCAAGAAATAGCAACAACAACAACAACAACAAAAAGACAAAAGACCAAAAAAAAAAAAAAAAAGTCAGAGCCATTGTGGTGACCAGCAGAAAGAACAGGGAGGGTGCATTTTTTCCCCTGTAATCTGTAATTTGGATATTACATCGCTTTGGATGCAGCCTGGGAATGTTAGTAGCTACATCACATTGTGAGCTTAATTGAATTTGGTAGCCCAAACTCTACATTATCTTTCATTTGAATTGCCATCAAGCAAGTACCTGTCATTAACAAGAAGTTGTGTATACTGATGGCACATCAAAACAAAGATAAGAAATCACTGAGGGAAAATAGATGAAGTCTGAGTCAGAAATCATAGAGTTTTTTGACGCTTTTTGATTGCTGATGCCATTAAAATGGATCCTCCTCTACTTTCCATTCTCTCTGAGGGTCTAAGAAGAAAATGACACTTTGTCAGTCTGAGGTTATTCCCTCTTTTCTTCTCATCAGGAACAGAGATCATGGCCAAGAAGACCCTTAGGAGGAAACAGAGTAAATTTATTCATTTATTGAACAAATATTAATTCAGCTATAATAAAGATCTGAATAAGTCAATGAAAACCTCAACCCATTTTTAGTAGCAGCCACTCTGGACAGCTCCTTCCCCTCCACAGCCATCCCTTTGCCTTTCGTTCTCCCTGAATAGTACCCAGTGTCCAGGAAAGACAGCCTGTGTGCTATGCTGTTCTGCAGGAGAGGCTCTGAGAACAGGAGCATAAAGTCAGTGGCATGGACTTTTCTCACTGTAAAGCCAGTTGGCTCCTATGGAAAAAGAAACCCGCCCCCAGGCTCCTGAGCCCTGTGAGTCACTGAGACAACTGGACGTTCCAGCACTCATGCTCCTGGAGTGAAGTGATCCTCTGGGGTCTGAAAAACCTGACCATGGCCTCCTCAAGGGCCTTGATAACCTGCAAGGGCAGATCCATGAGGGACTGCAAGATCCATGGCCGTCACACGAACAGCAAGTTCAACTGTCACCATTCATTTGGAGCTAGCAAGGGGTGGATGACAAACCTAGAGGACTTAGAGGCCTGGCTTTCCATTGTCAAAATCTCTGGGCCCGAAAATCCAGTGTTGCAACACCACTTAGTTCTCAGAGGCAGCATTTGCATGTTAGTGATAGGATCTGGGGCCGGGGCTCCTGCCAGGTACCTAGCTTATCACCAAGCCTGATAAGAGGAAGTGTGCCTGGAGTTTCCGTTGTGGTTCACCAGAAACGAATCTGACTAGCCTCCGTGAGGCCGAAGGTTCGGTCCCTGGCCTCCTTCAGTGGGTTAAGGGTCCCGAGCTTAAGGATCCTGTGGTTACAGTTCCAATTCGACCCCTAGCCTGCAAACCTCCATATGCTATGGGTGCAGCCCTAAAAAGACAAAAAAAAAAAAAAAAAAAGGAATCATGCTTTCCTTCTAGTTTTCAGGATAATAACCACCAAGAAAAATTGCTAATGAAGAAAAAAATGCCTTTCCTTGTGACTTAATAAATATTTCCTTTTCTCCCAAAGGCTTGCCCACTTCAAACATAATCTTATCTCAGGGGGCATGTTCCACCTGGGAAAGTCTAGTGGTGATGAGCCTTAGCTTCCATCAGAAGGACCTTTTTCTAATTGCATCATGTTGAGTAAGTCACTTAAATTCCCTGAGGCCAGATTTCTCCTCATTAATTGGAAATACTAATAGCTCTACCTGTGAGGTTATTGAGAGTATTTAAGCAAGATTATAGAGGTATGTACAGTACTCAGCACGAAACACCTAGTAAATGCTTGGTACATTTAAATATTACTATGACAAAATGAACCAATAAATATACACATGCCGAGTGCAGCTTAGGTGATTAACAAATGTTAAAGTAATATTTGTAAACGATGAAGCACTATTCAAATGTCAGATCTGAATATTATTAGCACTTGCCTGAGTGATGAAGCTTTCGGTTCAGTCATGGTCCAGTAAGAGATGAGTCAGAAGGAAAATTAGGGCACAGAGCAGATGGCTTCCCCAAGCATATGACCTATTCAGTCTTGAAAATCAGCCCAGGCACCAGTCAACTCCAATCCTTGGGTATTTTTCATTTGAATCGCTATCAGATATTTTCCTCTCTTTCCATTCTTGATGAAAGGAATGACCTTCTTCCTTAAAACACAGAACACACCAAGGAAAGCTTTAGAAGGAGAAAGTTCAAATCTGGGCTTTGACCTGATCCTCCCCTGGAGCCATTCTTGTCCTTGCTGCCTTCTTTTCAGTCTGGTCCATGGGGGTGGGTTAGAGCTTACATCTGGGTGTGGCTGAGGTCCCCTTTCTTTTAGTTTCTCTGAGGACATCTAAAAATGGAAGAATTGACTGCCAGCTGGTGGTTCCTGAACCCATTGACCCTGAAGCTTTGTGTTTCATATGACGGAAGACCTTCTGCTTCTCTTTCCTGGTTTTCATTTGTTGTTTTTAGTCCCTCCAATTGGACACTGTAGACATCAGATAAGCTGAGTCCTATCTGACATGTCTGGGATGCAGCAAAATGGCCAGAACTGATGAAGAGGCACTGATAGGATGAGCCAAGTAATTATGTGGTGTTAGATCATGCTTTTGATCCCATTTGAATGTGTCTAATTTAATCAACTCTAAAAATTCTTCTTAAGGATGCAGATGATTTATGGCACTAGAACCCTACTCCAGCAGTTCCCAAAACATGATTTGTGCATCTCTGGAGGTGCCTGAGACTCTGGGGTTTCCTGAGGCCCAAACAACTGTCACAATAATGCCAAGACCTTATGGGGCCTTTTTTACTGAGTTGACATTTGCACTAATGGTGCAAAAACAATAGTAGGCAGAACTGTGTGACTCAAGAGAATGATATCTAATTGTACTTTTTATTTACCATTGTTTTCTTCAACACCATACTCTGAGAAGAAAAAAAGAAAATATTGGTTTCACATAAAAACGCCCTTGAGGAAGCAGTAAAAAAAAAACCCATTTTATTAAATCTAGACTTTTGAGCATAGGGAACACCATTTTTACCTAAAAGAATAACTGACAAATGATGGTCAGACAGGCTTGGACATTTGGCAGACATCTTCTTGAAAAACTGAACAAAATAAATCTATGTCTTGAAGGAAAACAACCCACAGGATTTGTTGCCAGTGGTAAAATTTGAACTTTCAAATGAAAATTACAATTTTTTTTTTTTGGTCTTCTGTCTTATTTTTTTAGGGCCGCACCCACAGCATATGGAGCTTCCCAGTGAAGGGCCGAATCGGAGCTGTTGCTGCCGGCCTACACCACAGCCACAGCCACATGGAATCCGAGCTGCGTCTGTGACCTACATCACAGCTCACAGCAATGCCGGATCCTTAACCCACTGAGAGAGCCCAGGGATCAAACCCAAAACCTCATGGTTCCTAGTCGGATTCGTTTCCACTGCGCCATGACGGAAAATCAGAATTTTTGAAACTTGAATTCACCCACACCACTGTAGTCATGGTGGGAAACTGTGAAGGCTCAGACTCATGAACAGCTGGTGGCCCTCACCTTACAAGTGCCCCACATCTTCCTACTCTGTTTCCTGACTCAAGGCCTCCCCAATCCTCAGGGGGGTCTGTTTGGCCTGTCCTTGAGCTACTGGCCACAGGGTATAGGAGCAGGCTTGCTCAGCCTCCTGTCCTTCAGGTGGACAGCTCTGAGAGGCTTTCAAATGTGGGATTTGAACTAAAGCCCCATTGCCTACAGTGACAACCTTGATGCCTCTGTCCTTCTCTTGGCCTCCCTTCCTGCTGCCCCCCACCACCACTCTTTCTTCCTGGGACCACCTCCCAAATAAACTGCCAGCACCCAAGTCAGAGTCCCAGGCTCTAAAGACCACCTAAAATTCTAGACTTCCTAGTGCAGTCGCTGTGCCTGTAGCTGAGAATGTAATGCTGAACAAAGCCGAGTTGTACCCACCAGTTAATCTCCACTATATTGATGTGGAGCTATTGAGTGATTTTAGGCAGAGAGTAATATAATGAGGTTTTTTCATTTTGCAGTGTATCATCTATTCCAATGAATTATATATACAGAAACATAGCACTCATGTCCCCTCTACCCACAGAAAGAAAGAGAACGTTAGCTGTGCCTTAGATAACCCCTGTGTACCCATCTCTAGCATGATCAGATTTTACTTTTTTTGGGCCATGCCCGTGGCATGTGTTCCCAGGCCAGGGATCAAACTCGAGCCACAGCAGTGACAATGCCAGATCCTTAACTGCTAGGCCACCAGGAACTCCCAGATTTTACTTTTGAATGGGTGATTATGGCAGCAGCATAATTAATGTATTGGAAGAGGTTTCTTAGACTATTTTGGAATAAACACCCACTCATATTTCAAATCTTGGACACATTATCAATTTCCTGGAAAGTTTTCATGTTCCCCAGGTTGAATTCCTTACCTACTATTGTTTTTTTTTTGTGCTATTTCTTGGGCCGCTCCCGCGGCATATGGAGATTCCCAGGCTGGGGGTCCAATTGGAGCTGTAGCCACCGGCCTACGCCAGAGCCACAGCAATGCGGGATCCGAGCCACGTCTGCAACCTACACCACAGCTCACGGCAACGCCAGATCCTTAACCCACTGAGCAAGGGCAGGGACCGAACCTGCAAACTCATGGTTCCTGGTCGGATTCGTTAACCACTGTGCCACGACGGGAACTCCCTTACCTACTATTCTTTATGAGCTCTAGGTTTTATCATGGCAATTGAAGTCCTTTACACATAACAAATGCTGGAGAGGGTGTGGAGAAAAGGGAATCCTCCCACACTGTTGGTGGGAATGTAACTTGGTACAACCACTGTGGAAAACAGTGTGGAGGTACCTCAGAAAACTAAATATAGAACTACCATTTGACCTCAGGATCCCGCTCTTGAGCACATACCTGGACAAAACTTTCGTTGAAAAAGCTACATGCACCCATATGTTAATTGCAGCACTATTCACAATAGCCAAGACATGGAAACAACCTAATTGTCCATCAATAGATGAATGGATTAAGATAATGTGGTATATATACACAATGGAATACTACTCAGCCATAATAAGGAACAAAATAATTCCAATTGCAGCAACATGGATGGAACTAGAGACTCTCCTACTAAGTGAAATAAGTCAGAAAGAAAAAGGTAAATACCATATGATTCACTTATATCTGGAATCTAATATACAGCACAAATGAACCTTTCCACAGGAAGAAACTCATGGACTTGGAGAACAGACTTGTGGTTGCCAAGGGGGAAGGGAAAGGAGTGGGATGGACTGGGAGTTCAGGGTTAATAGATGCAAACTGTTGCATTTGGAGTGGATAAGCGATGAGTTCCTGGTTTATAGCACAGAGAACTATATCTAGTCACTTGTGATGGAACATGATGGAGGATAATGTAAGGAAAAGAATATATATATAATATGACTGGGTCATTTTGCTGTATGGTAGAAATTGACAGAACACTAAATTAATTATAATGGAAAAAATAAAAATCTTAAAAAAAAAAGAAATCCTTACAGCACGTACTTGACTCTGCTTTTCCAAAAACAGTTGTACTGAGGAGTTCCCACTGTGGCACACTGGATTAAAGATCCAGTGTTGCTGCAGCTGCGGTGTAGGTCTCAATTGCGGCGTGGATTTACTCCCTGGCCTGAGAGCATCCACGTGATGTGGGGTGTGGCCAAAAAAGAAGAAAAAAACCAAAATAAACCCTCCAAAACCCCAGTTATATTGAGATATGATTCCTATACCATATGATTCACCCATTTAAAGTGTACAGTTTCACCGGTTTTTACTATGTTCCCAGATAATGTGCAGCCATCACCACAATCAATTTTAGGACATTTCCATCACCTTCAAAAGATGCTTGTATTCCTTAGCTATCCAGTCCTCCATTTTCTTCAATCCCTGTCCCCACTCTCAGCCCCAAGCAACCACTAACCTACTTTGTGTCTCTATTGATTTCTTGTTCTAGACTTGCCTATGAATGGGATCATATACCATATGGACTTTTATGACTGGCTTCTTCCACTTAGTGTAATGTTTTCAAAGTTCTTCAAAATAGTAGCCTGTATCAGGACTCCTTTCTTTTATTGGTGGAATTCTATTCAACGTATGGATATAGCATATTTTGTTCATCCATTTATCTACTGATGGACGTTGGTGTTGTTTCCACCTTTTGGCTGTTATAAATACTCTGCCATAAACCTTCACGTACAAGTTTTTATGTAGACATATGTTTTTAATTCTCTTCAGTATACACATCAGAGTAGTGGAATTATTGGGTCACATGGTAACTCTATGTTTAATCATTTTCCAAAATGTCTGTACCATTTTATTTATTTATTTATCTTTTTAGGGCCACACCTGTGGCTTATGGAAGTTCCTAGGCCAGGGGTCGAATTGGAGCTACAGCTGCCAGTCTATACCACAACCATGGCAACACCAGATCTGAGTCTCATCCTAGACCTACACCACAGCTCACGGCAAGCCCGGATCCTTAACCCACTGAACAAGGCCAGGGATTAAACCTGTATCCTCATGGATACTAGTTGGGTTCTTAACCTGCTGAGCCATGACCCCAGTGGAGGTACAGTTGCCTTTTTAAGAAGACTGTGAACTCCTGGAAAACTGGAATCAAGTTTTATTCATCTTTACCTTTTCTTTTTTTGTCTTTTGTCCTTTTAGGGCCACACCTGTGGCATATGGAGGTTCCCAGGCCTACGCCAGAGCCACAGCAACGCCAGATCTGAACCGCATCTTCAAACTACACCACTGCCCACGGCAACGCCAGATCCCCAACCCAATGAGAAAGGCCAGGGATTGAACCCGCAACCTTATGGTTCCTAGTCGGATTCATTTCCCCTGTGTCAGGACAGGAATTCCTCATCTTTACCTTTTCAATGGCTAGCACTGCCAGGGCCTGGTAGGCACCACATTTGGTTAGTGGTTGAGTGAACTAGCAGAGATAAGTTGAAGAAGTGAATGAGGGCAATTATAATGGACAATCAGAGAAGGACATTGGGTGGGGGTGGGGGTGGAAGCAATTGGCCTTAGTGACTGGCTGTGGGAGGATGGGGTGAATGGATTAATTTCACTCTTACTCTTCAGTGGTGTGACTGGCAAAGATGCCCCCTGCTGGATCCAGCACAGACCCTAGGGTACTTACAGTGTCCAGAGACCCATCTCATCTGGGGAACCTAGTCTGAGACGCTTGATTCTGCCTCGTCTCCCTCATCTGCACCATTACCTTCTTAAAATTGTGGAATGCTTCTAATTCTGTGGACATTGTTCTATTTGGATTTTTAAGTTAGCTTTATTAATATCATCATTAATTTGGCTACGCCTGTGACATGTAGAAGGTCCTGGGCCAGGAATCAAACCTGTGCCGCAACAGGGGCCCAGGCCACCACAGCGACAGTGCTGGATCCTTAACCCGCTGCACCACAAGGGAACCCCTGTTTTGATTTTGATACTTAAATGGTCGTGAGAGACATGGGTTTATTTATCCTCACTTTGGAAAATGAGAAACTGAAACCCAAAGGCCTCACTCCTAACTGGTGATAAAGCTAGGGCTCTACCTAAAGTTTGTTGACCCTGAGTAATAGATGTTCTCTTTCCAACATGAAGTTGCCTGTGAATGACCTCTCAAGATGGCTTTTTAAAGCTCTGTGAACTCAAATCAGAATTGACTATAATGGATTGCTTCAAAGTGAAGGAATGCTTTTCTATCAAGTGCTGCATTTAAATTAAGTAGTATCTTTTCATAGCCATAATTCTGACCTTTTCTAAGGGGAAGGTTTCAGTCTGTAAACATCCATTCAAAGAGGAAGTCTGTGTGTTGCTTAAGCATGTGGGCTCAGCAGTCAGAAAGACATAAGCTGTATCTTGAGGATTTTCTCAACTGTTGATTTCTAAGGGAAAGTCACATTTCGAAGAATTTCCAGAAAGGGATCATCCAGACAGCAAGGGGTGTGTAAACATTTTTGCATGAGAAATAGATGAAGCACCTGATAATGGTCACTTTGGGGAAAAAAAGAGAGACATAACTGTTGTGAAATGATAGAAAATATATCTCGTAAAGGACAGTGTTCTGTTGTAACCATGACTCGGGTGAACAAACAGGAAATCACAGAAAGGCGGGACTTTGTTGACTAGACGAAAACATTTAAAAATAAATAGAATATCCCAGAATAGAGGGTTGGCTGACCATGTCCTGAGCTCCTCCTCCAGGGACATACTTACATAATCAGTGCCTCCCTGCTCCTGCCAGGGATGTTATGTCATGGGTTCTGCCCTTGTGGGAATGGGCTTCATTATTCAGAGATTTCTTTCCGATCCAACTTTGAGTGCAACGTGTACTTTTGATAATGTGAACTGGGTTTATAGTCTATGTTTTTCAGAACAGCATTTGTCCCACAAGCTAGTTCTCTCCATTACCTGTCTTTTATCTGCCAATTTTACATAATTCTAGCCACCCAGGCTTAAAACGTGAATGGACTTTAATGCTTTTCCCATCTTCTCTTTTTCTCCTTTCCATGAGTTCAAATGGTCACTAAATTCTACTAGGTCAACCTCTGCAATATCTAGCTTGTTACCTTTTTCCATTCCCAATTCAGGGCTATAAGATACCATCTCTACTGGTTCTGCCACTTCGAGGCTTTCTCCTTCATTGTTCATCCTGTCCATGTGCCAGATGGATATAGGTGGTGGCTCTGTTAACTTTCCTAAACACTGCTCTAGCAAACCCACTTTCACTTTCCTAGTCACAAGTTTCTTTTCTTTTCTTTCTTTCCTTTCTTTTTTCTTTTTCTTTTTGTCTTTTCTAGGGGCACACCCTCGGCATATGGAAGTTCCCAGGCTAAGGGTCTAATCAGAGCTCTAGCTGCCAGCCTATGCCACAGCCGCAGCAGTGTGGAATCCAAGCTCTGTCTGCAACCTACACCATAGCTCATGGCAATGTCGGATCCTTAACCCACTGAGCGAGGCCAGAGATTGAACCTGCGTCCTCATGGATACTAGTTGGGTTTCTTAATGCTGAACCACAAGGGGAACTTTCATATCCACAGTTTTCATTGGCCCTATTGACTACCAAAGAAAGCCCTTTTTTATTTATTTTTTTCTTTTGCTGATTAAAGTATAGTTGATTGATAATGTGCCAATTTCTGCTGTACAGCAAAGTGACCCCGTCATATATATATATATATATATATATAAAATATGAAATATACAATGAAAACATATATATATATATATATATATTCTCTTTATTACATCGTCTTCCATCATGGTCTATCCCAAGAGACTGGATATAGGTCCCTGTGCTATACGATAGGACCTCATTGCTTATCCATTCTAAATGTAATAATCTGCATCTACTAACCCCAAACTCCCAGACCATGCCAATACCTCCCCCTCCCCCTTGGCAACCACAAGTCTGTTCTCCAGGTCTATGAGTCTGTTTCTGTTCTGTAGATAAGCTCATCTGTGCCATATTTTAAATTCCACGTATAAGTGACCTCGTATGGTATTTGTCAGAAAGCCCTTTTTTAGAGCCCGGTGTCTCATTAGTGCTCGATACTTATTCATGTTTCAGGTCAACTGGTTACTCTTCCCCCATGTTTGCAGCTCCATGATGGAATGTCCCTACCTCTCCTTTCCTCCCACTGAAACCTTATCTCTTCTTTTGCATTAAATGGCATGGCAGTATAGTGCCCTTATTCCTTTCTTGACATTTTAACATGCTGGGACTCCTTTAGCCCCTGAAATTCTAGAATCCTTATCTTTCTACTACTTAGTCTTCTATTGGTAAATGCTATTCTTGCTTTCTTCCATTGGTAACCTTGAGACTGTGATTTCTTCCTCCTAGGTGTAAGAGATTATGTACCGTAGGCTTGTTTGATAAAAATTAAGGACATGGAGTTCCTGTCATGGCACAGTGGAAATGAATGCGACTAAGAACCATGAGGTTGTGGGTTTGATCCCTGGCCTCTCTTAGTGGGTTAAGGATCTGGCATTGCTGTGAGCTGTGGTGTAGGCTGGCGGCTACAGCTCCAATTAGACCCCTAGCCTGGGAACCTCCATATGCCGTGCTGCAGCCCTCAAAAGACAAAAAAGATGAAAAAAATATATATTAAGGACATAATCACTGATTAAATAGGTGAACAAATATGTATGCAAGTGATCATAACCACGAATCACTTTTATAAAACAATGTGCAAGGGGCTCCTCACTTTCTGTGGATGGTCCCAGACATTACTCAGTTGTCTACATGGGAAAGTCATGGCTCATAAGATGAACGGGATGGGAAAGTGGCAATGACTCAGGACAAGCTCATCCAGGAAAACAGTTCCAAGCATTTCTTTTACTGAAAACTTGTCGGGAGCATAATCCTCTCATACTAGAGGAAGCTCATCATAACCTCACAGCGTTCTTTGTTGGACTATGTCCTAAGCACCCTTCTTAACAAGAACAACGGCAACAACAAAAGCAATTTAATGACTTAAAACCAAGGATGGTAATAACCTTGTGTTCCCTTATAATAGGCTACGGGTTAGACAGCATCTTAAGCCGTGGGCCCTTTGTGGGAGGTGGTCCTATTATCGAAGCCTCCTCAGTGTCTCTCAGGACCATTTCAGATTATTGCATCTCTCTCCCTGAAGAAACCTAACGCGTGCTTAAATAGCAACCTTTTTGTATTAAATAGCAGCCTTCTTGGTGGCACTTGGTACTATCCAGACAGCCTGTGCTGATTTGGAATTCGAACTAATACGGAGAAAGAATACGGAGAAAGAAACTCCTTCAGACAAATCTTTATGTTTTTCACCCTGAGGCCAAGCGGGTGCATGTTTTTATTTTATTTTTTAATTTAATTTAATTTATTTATTTTGCCTTTTTGTCCTTTCTAAGGCTGCACCCGTGGCATATGGAGGTTCCCAGGCAAGGGGTCTAATTGGAGCTGCAGCTGCCAGCCTATGCCACAGCCACAGCAAAGCCATATCGGAGCCGCATCTGCGACCTACACCACAGCTCACGGCAACGCCGGATCCTTAACCCATTGAGCGAGGCCAGGGATCGAACCTGCAACCTCATGGTTCCTAGTCTAATTTGTTTACCACTGAGCCATGACAGGAACTCTGGTCCATGTTTTTAAAGAAGAAAGTTGGGGCTTCAAATTTGGAATTTTAACTATTCTGGCTCCTGATGATGACTATGAAATATTATGTGTTCCAGATAAAGCATGGGTTTCCATTCCACCCCACCCCTCAATTAAAAAATATACTAGAACTTTATTTTATATAATATTCTCATAGAAGCAAGAAATTTTAAGAACTTGTCATTATTTCTACATTTAATATTTGGTAGAAGGATGGTTCTTAAATCTTTACCCATTTGCTTTGTAAATCACTATTCAGGAGTTCTCCTTGTAGCTCAGAGGGTGAAAACTTGACAGAGTCTTGGTGAGGATGCAGGTTTGATACCTGGACTTGTTCAGTGGGTTAAGGATCCAGCATTGCCGAAAGCTACGGCATAGGTCACACATGAGGCTCGGGGAGAGTGTTGCTGTGGCTGTGGTGTAGGCCTACAGCTGAAGCTTTGATTCGACCCCCAGTCCACGAACTTCCATATGCCACAGGTATGGCCACATAGAAAAAAAGAAAAAAAAAATCGCCATTTAATCTCAATGTTAGCATTTTTCCTTTTAAGTGTATTTCCTGTGAAATAGGTTAGCTTTTTTCTTTTTCCCATTTCTCCCCTTTAATAACTTTAATATTATAGCATAAATATTATGCATATATAGTTTCCTTCTATGTGATGTTATTAATTAGAGATATTAAAGAAAAAATTGTGTCATACTCTTGTACATTTTCTCAACTGGTCTTTGTCAATTGAATTGGTCACTAGATGGCACCAGTAGCTAAGCTGGTGAGAGAAAAATCTCCTTTTTGTTAAAATCTGCACTGCCAACCCCTGGCAAGAGTTATCATTATCACCTTGATGGTTTTAGCTTTAAGAAAAGCCAAGAGTTAAAAAGAGAATATTGCTAGCTGAATTGTGTTGCAATTATAGGCATATATTTTAAAGCAAAATATTGCCCAGTTTTAGTATTTATAGGTAGGCACTTTTTATTGCTTCAGGGCAATTTATTAATGATTAACTGAATCTCCAGCTATCCAGACTCTATAATCACTGAAAAAGTCGATACAAGTTGCCAAAATAATTTAAGCCGCAAAGTGTTGTCATGTATTGAATTTGTCAAGTAACTCAGTCTTCCTCTTCTTCCTAAATTGGTTCCTCAGTCCTAGAGATTCCTTGAATTTTGCCTGCTCCCCAGTCCTCTGCCTGATTATGCCGAGAAACTGAAAAGGGCAGGTGTGTTGACATGTGCTTTCAGATGGTAGCACAGGGTGTGTATGGCCCTTCTGTTTCCATTCAGACTTTCCTACTGTGGACAAAAGGGAGCTGCTTCATCTCAGAGCCCTGGGCTGGAATTAATCATCTCTAGAAATCTATATATGGCCAAACCTTTCCATATTCATGAATGCCTTCCACTTTCCCCAAGAGTTCCTGTAATTGTCACCTTAGATTTCTCTCTTAGGGAACCGTGTCCCCAAGTGAGGTTAATCAGACACACACCATTCATATCCAGAGAATAATCTTCAGCACTGTCTCCTGCCAGTCTCCTTCCTGGGGGATTTATTTCAGCCAGTCTGGATCCTCATAACCCCATACACAGTATCCTCTTTGCCTTTTGTCTTTGCTTGCACTCTTCTCTCTGCCGGATACCTCATTTCTTCCCTCTACCAGCGCAAAACCAGCTCTTTCTTAAAGATTCACCTCCTCTGTCTGCCTCAATCTGTCACTTTTCTTTGTCTTGATTCTCATAGAACTTAGATTCTGTGTTAGAATACACAATCTACCACAATGGTCAACATGCTACACATATTGTAAAAGTACCTACTATTCTCCAGGTACCATAATGAGTTTGAGAAGAGAAGATGAATAAGAGGGACATAGCTCTCTCCTCACAGGGCTGAGGATCTAGTTGAAAATAGACCATAAAAATACAATTTACATGCACAGAATAGAGATCCCAGAAATATACCCTTAATTATAGTCAATTGATCTTTGACAGGAATAGGCAATACAGTGGAGCAAAGATAATGTCTTCAATGAATGGTGCTGGAACTGGACTTACACTTGGAAAAAATAGGCACAGGCCATACATCCTTAACAAAAATCAACACAAGATGGATCATAGACCTAAATGTAAAACACAAAACTATGAAACTCTTAGATGATAACATAAGAGAAAACTTCGTGGTTTGAGATATGCTGATAGCCTTTGGAAACAACTTCATGAAAGAAGTAATCAACAATCCAGACTTCATTAAAATTAAAAATGTCTGCCTTGCAAAAGACAATATCAGAGAATGAGAAGATCTACCACAGGCTGGGAGAATATATTTGCAAAAGATGCATCTGATAAAAGGGTGGTATCCAAATACACCAAGAACTCATACAATTCTAAAATAAGAAAATGAATAACACAATTTAAAAAATGGTCAAAACACTTGAACAGACACCTCACTAAAGAAGACATACAGATGGCAAATAAATATATGAAAAAATGCTCCATATCATGGAAATACCAATTAGAACACCAGTGAGACACTAGTACACACCTAATAAACTGGCCAAAATCTGGAAGACTGGTAACACCAAGTGCTGGTTTGGATATGGAGCAACAGGAACTCTCATACGCTGCCATAGTAGAAATACAGAATGGTACAGCCACCTTGGAACAGTTTGACGGTTTCTTACAAAACTAAACTGACACTTACCATATGATTCAACAGTCACACTTCTCTGTATTGGCCCGAAGGAGTTGAAAACTTACGTTTACACAAAAATCTGCCCATACATGTTTATAGGAGCTTTATCCATAAGTGCGAAAATGTGGAATCACCCAAGATTTTCTTTGGTAAATAAATAAATAAATAAACTATGGTACCTCCAGACAGTGGAATATTATTTAGCATTGAAAAGAAATGAGCTATCAAGCCATTAAAAAAAAAAAAAAAAACAGAGGAAACTTATGTGCAAATCACTAGGTAAAAAAGTCAATCTGAAAATACTACCTTCTATATGACTCATGACATTCTGGAGAAGGCAAAAATACGGAGATGATGAAAAGATCAGTGGTTGTTGGGGTGAGGAGGTAAGCAGGCAGAGCACAGAGGATTTTTAGGACAGTAAAAATGTTCTATATAATATAATAATGGATACCTGTTGCTATACTTTTGTCCAAACCCATAGAATACGCAACCCTAAGAGTGAACCCTAAGGTAAATTATGTACTTTATAATCCATATGGATGATTATGATGTGTCAATGTAGGCTTACTCTTGGTTAAAGAAAAGTAGCACTTTGGTGAATGATATTGATAATGGGGGAGGCTTGCATGTGTAGGAACAAGAACTATATGGGAAATCTCTGTTCCTTCCTCTCAATTTTATTGTAAACCTAAAACTACTCTAAAAAAATAAAATCTTTAAAGTAATTTATACAAAGTGTGTAGTAGGGGAAGTCAAGGGTGCAGTGGCTATCTGGAATAGAAAAAAAAGGGGAGTTCTTGTTATGTCTCAGCAGGTTAAGAACCCAACATATGCCTGTGAGGATGTAGCTTTCATCCCTGGCCTTATTCAGTGGGTTAAAGATCTGGCTTTGCTGCAAGCTGTGCTGTTGCTGTGAGCTGTGGTACAGGTTGCAGATACTGCTCAGGTCTGGTGTTGCTGTGGCTGTGGTGTAAGCCGGCAGCTGCAGCTCTGATTTGACCCCTCACCCTGGGGAACCTCCATGTGCTGTGGGTGCGGCCCTAAAAAGCAAAAAAAAAGGGAATTCAAGGGAGAGGAAATAACACATAGCATGGGTCTAGGGGAGGACAGATGAGGGCATCTCAAGTAACTGAAAAGCCGTCAGGTGTACAGCAAAGTGAGTCAGTTACACATTAATATGACACTGTAAGTCAACCATACTCTAATAAAATTTAAAAAATAAAATAGGGAGTTCCCGTCGCGGCGCAGTGGTTAAGGAATCCAACTAGGAACCATGAGGTTGCGGGTTCGGTCCCTGCCCTTGCTCAGTGGGTTAACGATCCGGCGTTGCCGTGAGCTGTGGTGCAGGTTGCACACGCGGCTCGGATCCCGCGTTGCTGTGGCTGTGGCGTAGGCCGGTGGCTACAGCTCCGACTAGACCCCTAGCCTGGGAACCTCCATGTGCCGCAGGAGCGGCCCAAAGAAATAGTAAAAAGACAATAAATAAATAAATAAATGAATAAATAAATAAATAAATAAAATAAATAAAATAAAATAAAATAAAATAAATACTCCAGGAGTTCCCTGATGGCACAGTGGGTTAAGGATCTGGCATTTGGTCATCGCTGTGGCTCTGGTCACTGCTGTGGTGTGGGTTCAGTCCTTGGCCATGCATGTGGCCAAAATACAGATAAATAAATAAAATTTTTAAAAAGGAAAATCAGTAAGAAAGGGTATGGCAGAGGGAGTTTCTTAGGGAGGTGGAAGGGAGTAGAGAGAATTAATGAAATTTGAATTTATCCCATGGACAGTAGGATGCCTTGGGAGTGACATGGTTGCTTTTGGAAGGAAACCTTTATTCTAAAGTATGAAAAATAGATGGCAGGCAAATAAGCATTAATAAGACCAGTGGGGTGGCAGGGGGTGGATGTTGCTGTGGTCCATGCAGAGGCTTACAGTGTCCTGTGCTCAGATTTGGGCAATGGAGGTACCGAGGCTTGCAGGGATCATATCACTGAAGATAAAAAGTGAACAGACATGACCACTGTTTGAATGTGATGGTAAGGGAAGGAAGGACTCCAGGTAGCATTCAAATTCTCGCTAGGCTAGGACTGGGTGAATTGTGCTTATATTTACTTCAATAGGGACATGGTTAGAGCAGCAGGTTTGGGAGTGAAAATGATGAGTTCAGTTTTGCTCTTGCTCATTTAGAAGTGCCTGGGAAACCCACGTGGTGATAACCTAGGAGCCAGTTGGATCTACTGGAGTGAATCTCAGAGAAATCTGGGATGAAGGTACATATTTGGGAATAATTCGCATGTGAAATATGAACATTGGGGATTTCAGAAAGTCTATAAACCCCTCTGAAATTGCATGCAGATTGTGTGCCAACACACACACTTGTGAATTTTTACTCTTGGAAAAATGGTTCCTCATTTTCACGAGAAGGACACAAATGAAGAGAAAAAGTCTGAAAAGACAGAGCTTTGAGGAACAGAGGCATTAAAAGATAAGTAAGAGAGACTCCACCAGTACAGCAGACTGAGGGGAGGGGACGGAAACCCCAAGAGAGCAAAGGCAAAGGTTTTAAAAAAGAAAAGCGTGTCAGAGGTGACAGGTAGTGTAGGGAGGTTAAAACCAAGATAAGCATCAAAAGCTCTCCACAGAGTTTTGCAAACTGAAGGTCTCTTTATGCTTTGGTCAAAGATATTTTAGTGGAGCAGTTATGGCAAGTGATGAGAGTAATAAAAAGAGCACAAACAACTCAAGAATTCTAGATGTGGGGGAAAGAGAGGGCAGGAGATGCAGGGAGCGGTGGATCAAGAAGGGGGCTAGTAGGGTGAGATATACTTAAGCAAGTATAAACACTGCTGAGAATAAGCCAGAAGAGAAAGGAGGACTGAAGACGGAGGAGAGGGAAGGGGTCGTTGGTCAAGGAGGGCTCTTAAAGACGCATTCAGATCACAGGAGGAAGATTATTTATAACGAAGAGGGAGAACTCTACTAGAAGAGAAGGAGGGACGAAAGGATGGGAATAGAGGAGTGTCATATATGCTTTGGAAGCAAAAGTTTTAACTAGGGAGCCAGGTTCTGTACTTGCTACCACCACACTATGCACTGTTTGTTCAGAGTGCTGCCTGTCAACTCAGCAATGCTTGTTACCCAGGCCTGGCAGGAAAACGACCTTTCTTTCTGTAGAGCACATGATTCCTCTCCTTGACATCTCCTGAGTTGTGTGTTGAAGTTTTATCCCAATTCTCACATGAGCTTTTTGCTCCAGTTGACTGAGGGCAACTGACTTGGAATTTGTTCATTCATTCATTCATTCATTCACTCATTCATTCATTCACTCACTCATTCATTCATTCACTCACTCACTCACACATTCAGCAAATATTTATTGAGATCCTGCTCTCTTCCCACCACTAGGGATCAGGTGGTCATCCCAAACAGGTGAAGCATTTCCCTATCATTTTATGATGTAGTGAGAGAGGTAGGCATCCATCAGTAACCTCCCAAATAAATACAAAGCCACAATGTGGTCACGGCTATGAAAGAAAGGCACGTTGCCTCTGAAAGCCTCTAAGAGGAGGATTGGATTCAGGCTGTGAATGAGGAAAGGCTTCCTTGAGAAAGTGATTTTTTTTTTCTTTTTAGGGCTACACCTGTGGTATGTGGAAGTTCCCAGGCTACAGGTTGAATTGGAGCTGCAGCTCCTGGCCTACACCACAGCCAGAGCAATGCAGGAGAGCCATGCCTGTGACCTACACCACAGCTCACGGCAAAGCCGGATCCTTAACCCACTGAGTGAGGTCAGGGACCAAACTTGCGTCCTCATGAATACTAGTTAGATTCATTACTGCTGAGCCACAATGGGAACTCCAGAAAGTGACTTTTGAATTCACTAGTCACTGACAAATGAACTGGTATTAACTGGCACAAAGGAGGAGGGGAGAGACCATCATCGGCAGAGAGAACGGGGCTGCAAAGAGGCCATGGCAGGAGTGAAGGAAAAGGCGGCCATGACACGTGAGGGAGGGAGATGGTCCAAGATGAGGCTGACGGGCGAGGAGGCAGCTGGCAGGTTCAGAGCTGGGTTAAAGGGCTGAAGAGTGATAAGCACGAGAAGGAAAGATCTGGAGGTCCATGATCAGGTATATATGTATTTTAAAAGTTCCCTCTGTCTGAAGAGTGGATTACAAGGGGATGGGATGGGCAGAGACCAGCTCAGGGGGGCGCTCCAGTAACAGATCAGGATGGAGGATGCTAATGTGAGATGGGGAACTAGCGATGAAGAGAAGAGAACAGACTTGGGAGATGTCTTGGAGATAGTAGGAGACAGGAAATCATACAAGGGAAAGGAATTTTGAACAGTGTAGAGAGTTTTGAGGTGATGTTCAGCTCAGAACGTCTGAATTTCCCATCCAAACCTTTATATAAACCTTGCCACTCTGGTGACAGACATTTGTATATGTGTTTTGTCTAAAAGTTCACAAATGCATTATAAGGCTCTTCCATTGCTATAGCAGCACTGCAGCATTTCCTATGTGGTGTAGGTGTGCCTTATATTAAACAGAACAGAAATGACCACAGCAATAAATTTCCATTCGAGAGGTTCTTTACAGGTAAGGAGGAACCTTCAGTAAAGATTAGGTTTTGAGAATATTGTTGATCGGCTCAGAACTCTATGCAATGTGTTATCTATTGGCTACCAGGAATTGATCAGTCTATTGTGAACTAGAGTGAGAAAATGACCAAGATGTTGTGTAAAAGCAATTGATTCAGAACTAAGGAAGCTTGAATATAAGGATCTTAGACTACGCATCATCCAGTAGAACTTTCTGGGAAGTTGGAAATATTCTCTCTTTACACTGTCCCACACAATTGTCACTAGCCACATGTGGCTGTGGAATCATTTAAAAGTGGCTGGTGTGACTGAGAAATGAAATTTAGGAATTCCCATCGTGGCGCAGCGGAAGCGAATCCGACTAGGAACCATGAGGTTGCAGGTTCCATCCCTGGCCTCACTCAGTGGGTTAAGGATTCAGCATTGCTGTGAGCTGTGGTGTAGATCGAAGACGTGGCTCAGATCTGGCATTGCTATGGCTCTGACGTAGGCTGGCAGCAACAGTTCTGATTAGATCCCAGCCTGGGGACCTCCACGTGCCACAGGTGTGGCCCTAAAAAGACAAAAGACCAAAAAAAAAAAAAAGAATTGAAACTTCGAATTTCTGTTTGAATTGATTTAAATTTAAATATGTGTTATTTAATATGGCCATTAGTAGTGTATTGGAGAACATACATCTTAACAGATACCAAAACAGGAAAACTAGGCAAGGCTCTCTTGGCTAAAAGTGCCACCAGTAATCCAGTTAATACCAGAACTGCACTCTACATTGCTTTTATTTGACACATATAAGTGTGCATAAGTTGACAGTTGATAATTTTGCATGCCTGCGAACTTCAGGTACCCATCACCATACCTAATATTTATTATACACTTAGTATGTGACAAATGCTTCATAGCATTATTTCATTTAATAGAATTCACTCAATTTAACATTTATCAAACAACTACAATATATTAGGTATGGGATTCTGCTGAGTGTCCTACAAGGCATCGGATGGAGCCTCTCTTCCCAATGGCAACGAAGCAATATCCAGTCCAAGGATCAGTGGAGTCACTCTTGAGAAGCCAAGATTAAGTCAAGGAAAGGGGAAACTTTTTTTTTCCTTAATAGATACAAAGACATAGCATGTTTTATTTGTAAAATCACCTCCCCATAAAAACTAGGAAAGTAAGACATCTTTCTTATCTTAAGAGAATATGCAAAAGCTATTTTGCCACTTGTTTAAAAGGAACATGTTTTAAAAATAAAAAATAAAAGGAACACATTAAAAAAAAACAAAGCATTAAGCACTTATCTGAACCCTAACTTCTAGATGGCCTCTCAGAAGGTGGCACCCAAAATTTCCAAAATCTAGGATGACTAGATTTAAAATTAAATTTAAGATTGCTATCACAATAGAGTTACCAAGATTGCTATAGAATAATCTAGAACATAGCCATGGGGGCACTCTTATGAACCACAAGGATGAGGCATTTTAAGTAGAAGCGACTGATGGGGTAGCTTTATCGAGGGGTTTTGGAAGTATGGAATCCAAGGCAAGCCAAGCAGGCAAGGGTTGGTTAAGCTCCAAGAAGAACGAGACTTGGCAGAAGGAATGCCATTTTTGAACTTTGTTAGATTGTTGTTGGTAGTGTTGTTGGTAGCTTCTCTTCCTCGTCTTTCTCAGGTGAGCTCTCTTTTTTCTATTTCTGTGTTTCTTCCTCCAATGCAGAATGCCAAGTCCTCAGTCTCTCCAGCCACAGCAAACTTTTAGCCCCTGGTACAGCTCCCAGCACAGAGGCAAGTACTCAAGAAATGGTGGCCTCTTCTCTGCCCTTTGCCAATTAACTAACCTCATTTAAGGGCCATCCAGTGTCATGTGCAAAGCCCAGCAGAGAGACATCTGCACCCTCAGCATCTTTGCCTGGCATCCTCTCCATTAGCATAGCAGGAAGCCACTGGGCAGAGTTTGGGGATTTGTTTTATGATGTGAAACATAATCAATATGATGAGAAGAGCAGAAAAGAAAGCTCTGTTACACAGTATCTCCTGACAACTTTTCAGAATACTCTCTAATATGCCAATTGCTATAATCCTGGTGCTTATGTGTTGCTGAATGGATTGAATAAAGTGGATGGTGGTTAGTTTCATCTTACTATCATTCTTATTTTCCTCTGGTTCCTAAAAGTACAGGGGTACTGTTCATGCACTCAACATTCCACTCAAATTAGAGAATACAGAGAGAGATCATGTGCTGAGACACCTCTGCCAGTAAGGCTGTTCTCAGTTAAGGGAGAATCAGGACTGGTCTCTCCAGGACAGAGGGTTTTTCTGGAGCTTTTCAAGGAAAAGGAAGTAGAGTCTGCAACACAGAGGTTGTTGAGGTCCAGCCAGTCACATTCTTCTTTGTAAAAGATGCCTCTAACTTACAGCTTCAGGAAGGGGACTAAAAGTTTACTGAGACATTATAAATATATATTTTTTGAATGCATTCATCTATATATATTTAATTTTGTATACAGAAAATTTTAATTTAAAAAATGACTAGTGAAAATATTTAGGCAATATAGAATTATTATGCATGTATTTTCCTATCTCCATCACCGATCCAGACAGTCCTCCTCCTAAGATGTCCAAGAAGAGGCAGTTATACAGAACCTGGGGAGGAAGGAAACAAGCCATTAGACATCTCTGCCTGCCAGGCAAGGACTGCAAATCAGAGCTTGGAAAGCTGGGTACCTAGGCCACTCGAGCATGGAAGAAAAAGCCATGTTTTAGCTCAGTAATTGCTTCCCTTTGAAAAGAATCATTGTTTTTAAATAAACTGAAATCAGAGTTTCAATCCTAGGTCAACAAGAGCCTGAAAATAACAGAAAGAAGGAAATGAAAAGGAACGTCTTTCTGATTCCCACAGAGGGATGTTCTAGGATTTCCTTCTCTGGAAGTCTTTAAATGCAAGGCAGACAACCTGCTCTCTAGGATGATGGGACTGGGAGCCTGCCTGGTGGAAGGAAATGGGTTAGGCAATTCGGTGATTCCTGTAGCTCTCTGATTTTAGGGAACTCTCTCTCTTCCCAAAGGTGTGTGTTATTGAATGGAATGGAATGAAGGGCATGAGAAGTACTCAAGAGGCAGTAAGCTCTGATCATACATGCGCCTAAAGAGAAACAATAAAGAAATTTAATAAACACATAAAAAGGCTGTTCTGAAAAATCCATGTGAAATTCTTACCTACAGATACTGACAGATGTTAGGGTATGAAGCTAGGGAAACAATAAAGATGCTTAGAAACAGTCCAGTCCTGCCAAAAAAAAAAAAAAAAAGGTATTGTTTAAAATATGATAATTTAACTCTAATCTAATGCCCTTTTGACTTCTCTTCTGCTGCCTTATCTAAATGTAGGATGCACTGATAGAAACATGTTTCTGTGCTTGTTACACTAAAATTTAACCTCAGATCTCCAGATCTCATTGGCCCAGGAGGACAATGAAGCTATTGTTAATGGAGGACACAGTTACCTTCTGCCCTTCCCAAAACTTCCATTCCTTTAAATCCCTTCCATCTGGTTAAGGTGACCTGAGGGGGTCTTCTCTGCCCCCCATGAACAGCATAAAGCTCTCCCCAAGTGCCCTGTGGAATGTACTGTTCTCTCTTTCTCTCCTGACCTGGTGCTCCATGATTGCTGTGTTGGCTGCCTGAAGGCCCAAGTCCTTTTAAAATGTTTATTTCTTTGAGCTCAACTTTATTAGAGATTCTGATTCTAGATAGAGGCTATGATCTCCGTTACCAGATTTAACAAATAAAAATACAGGATGCCCAGTTCAATTTCAGATAAACAAGCTCTAATTTTTTTTTTAGTGTCCCATACAATACTTTGAGGTATAAACTGGAAACATTATTCATTGTTTCTCTGACATTGAAATTGAACAGGAAATTCATTGAACAAATGCATGACTCTATATTAGGAAAGGAACATGGGGTAATGTACAATTGCATAACATTTTCTACTGGCTAAATTACTTTAACAATTGAAAGAAGGCAAACCCTTTATTCTGTAAGAGGTTTTATATTTGATTAATCTGCACACCGGTTCTTTTTGTGTATGTAATAGAGTATGACGCATCTTAGAGTGGGAAGTTTTTGGATTAAGATAATAGATTTAACACATACCCCTAATTTTACCCTCTCTAGACATCTTTAGTAATAAAGTTAAGGGATTTTCTTAAATGACATAAACCCACAAGAATGAGAAAAAGAGGAGAGAGAGCAATAATAGCAAAGTAATGGGAGCTAGAAAATAGGAAGACAGATGGTGACTGACTCAGCAGAGCCCAGAAAGCTGAATCTTAAGCTAACAGTACAGAAAACTGAGGACCAGCCTAATTTGTACTCAAGTTAAAATTCTCAAAAGCCTCTGAACCTAGTTGGTTCCAGGTATCTAGATATGATGAAAGGAGAGGCTTAAATATGAAAGAGCAGTAGATTCCTAGAATCCCATACCCTCTCAATGCTTGTCCTGTCTCAGCATGTTTGCAAGTTGATTCTATGGAGACAGCGCAGGAGGAGTTGGGGAGGGCTCTGTACTTGAGACGTTAGGGCTGCATGTCTCACCCACAGGAAAGAAACTGACTCTGTGTATTGAATACAAATGCCAAGGACCCCCAGACCCAATCCTTTTGCTCCACTCAGTTTCCAGGACACCAGCAGCCTTTTATCTTGTGGGAGATTGAAAAACTCTTCTCTGGCTACCAGCCCAAGAAAAAGACCTAAAGTTCTAAAATCAGGAGATTTCCTCAAAGCATCCCACACTGATTGCATTGTACTTAACCTCCAAGTCAACAAGCCCTGTGTGCTCAGACATTCCAGTTATCTTTCCAACCCCCTACTTGTGATATAGAGCAGACCACCACCAGACATTTCTGAAAAGCTTCTCCCTGAAAGGCAACGAACAAAATATACCCCCTGAAGAAAAACAAAATAAGAGCAATTTGGAAGAAACCAATTATTTTCGGGCAAAAAGTAAAACTCTGTTTTTAACTATAGAAATATAAACTGAATCTATATTATCAGAAAGCAGATCAGTGGATGCCAAAGACCAGGGCTAGGGGCAGAAACTTCCTGGAATAAAGCACAAGGGAGCATTTGGAGGATTGATGGAAATATTCTATATCATGAGTATGGTGGTGGGTACATAGAGAGTACACTTAAAGTGGATGTATTTATTGTATGTAAATGATACTTTAGTCAAGTTGATATTTAAAAATCTCTGTTAGTAATAACTGATATCCTAAAAAAAATGAGAAAGGGTTATTGCATCCATGAAACAAGAACAAAATTCTGTGTGAAGGTGGAGGAGGGGCATTCGGGGGGCAGGAATAAGCTCTCTGAAATTAAAATGTCAAAATGAAAAAGAAAGTTGAAATTGCCCAGAAAATAGAGCAAGAAATGATGAAATAGAAAATAGGAGAGGAAAAAGTAAGACGATTAAAGGACCTTCCAGGAATTCCAAAACGCAAATACTAGGAATCTCAGAAAAGGAAAATATAGAAAATAGTGAGGAGAAAATAAGCAGTAATTCATGAGGTCATCCTAGGCCTGAAAGATAAGTTTGGAAAAGTCTCCCAAGTTCCCAAATGTTAAAATTTGGATAAGTTTGAATAAAAATTGACTTACACCGACTGAAATCATTGTGAAATTTGAGAATGCTAGAGGAAAGAGAGAAGCTTCCATGAGTTTTTAGAGAAAAAAGAAACCTCATCAAAAACAAAGAGTCTGGCATAAAAATGCTTTGAATTCCTCAACCATATCAGAAGCAAGGTCAACACCGAGCAACACCTACGGAACTGTTTGGGAACCTTAGTTTTAATCTAGAGTCTATACCAAGCACAACAATCAATCAGTATGAGCTTAAACTATACAAATTTTCAAAGAATCAAGATCTGATTAAAAATGCCCATCAACTCTCTCCCAAGAAAGACAGGATGTGCCCCACTAAGTAAGAGAGAAACCAAGAGAAAAGAATACAAGGGGTGTGGGAATAAAAGGATATTGGCATAGGAATACTGGAAAAATTATCACCAGGAGCATGGAGAAGAGCTATTACAGGATTCCAGGTGTGTGCCAGATATGGAGGGTCAGACAGGGTACATATGAGAGCAGTGTAAGCCAGCACCATCACAAGGTACACGCTTCTAACCTGGGGACAGGATGTCCAGGAGCCTGGCCAAGACGCTTGCTTATACTGGGCCTCCTCTGACCACGTGCTGATGAAGTTTCTGCCCTTCCCTGCTTGCCTTACTGCCCTACTTGTGGATGTTCACATTACTGTCCCCCCCTTTCCCCAAAGTGCTTTGAACGTCTCCTAAGAGATGGGTTCTGATGAGAAACATAAAATACAGAGCAGCTTGTTTTCTTTGGCTGCCAGTTGTCCCCACTGTGACAAACCCCATGTTTCCCAGACACTTGTGACTTTGCCCACTGACTTCCTCAGAAAGTGTTCTTGTAAGTTGTCAAAAATTGAAACCTGATTCACAGACTCAGGACAGTTTATCTGTTTCTAGAAGCTTCTTCCTGATGGTGGCAATTCTGCCTTTTCTTTACACAGCTAGATTTGAGCTTGCTACTCTCTTTTCACAAATAAACAGTTACCACTTCAGGGTATGTGTGTAAGTGGTAGATGTTTAAAGAAAAGCAGAGGACTGAGTAACACAAAAATCAGGACAGTGGCTGCATCAAAGGATGAGGAGAGAGGAGAGTGGTATCAAGGAGGAAGGTGTGGAAACTTCTAGGTCAGGGTGGTGTTCTAGGACTTAACCTAGATAGTGGATACATTGTGGCTTATTTTTATATTATTTGTTACATATATACTTTTACATGTGTACAAATACATTTCACAATTAACAACATTCCATAGCAAATGAATCGTGCTTTTGCAGAGATTAAAATGTTCAACTCTGGCTCTCATCTTTCCAAATACCCGGTGGGCTTCCTCAGATGTTAAAGCCTTGACGAACATGATCTCTACAAATCCAGTTTTAGACATTTTATCCCCAAATACATTGATGTGCAACATTTCAAAGTTGCTAAGGACGTAAAACTTGATTTCAAATGATAAATATTCAAGAGTGCCTTTCCTACTTTCAGGTGTAAACGAACAACATAGTAATTTCATTTTAATTGATCAATGCCCTTTGTTTCAGATGATGAAACCTCTGTAATTTCCAATGACATTTTTTTTTTCCCCAGAAAGTCTTTATTGACTGGTAAGACCTAGAACTGTTTTAAGCATTCTCCCCTAGGCAGAGGCAACTGAGAGAAAAGACACTGCAGAGGCTGTGGGAGAACCTTGATTAAACCGATGACATGTGAAATAGGAGTGACACAGGAGACATTATTAAATGATTAGGTTGAATATTGAAGGGCTAAGGTAGCCTGGAGAATTGTGAGAAAATGGAGTTCCACATCTCTGTTGAAAAAAAAAAACCAGGATTCATTGGTCTGGTGGTTAGACTCATTCAAGTCCCATCCTTGTTAAATTTAGCAAATATTCCTCAGAGAATTTCAAGACTATTCCAATGCTAAAGGGCTATAAATATTTCACAAATTTCTATTTTGATTAAAATTCTTTACCACACTACCAAAAGAAGGCCTTCCTGAGAGAAAGTATGCAATAGTATGCTCTCTGTATTTCCTAATCTGGGCGAAGGAGAGCCAAGGACAGTGTAACATGGGATTAATCTTCTCTAATGTAGGTGTTCATTGTGGACTCCTTGCCTAAAAAGACATTGTTAAGAAGATATTAAACAATACAGTTAGTTGAAAGCTCATTTCAAGTCGTTCATAGAATTTCTATAATTGCTACTCATCAGGAAGATGACAAGTGTTTAAATGAATGCTTAAAAATCTAATATACTTCCTAGATTTCTAGAAGAGTGTGGGCTCTTAGACCTACATGCATTTAGAAGCACTAAGAGCCTAGGCATTCTCTTTACACCCGTATTAGAAAAATACTTCTCCAGTTAGACTGGGACCGAAAATGTTATTTTGAAAAGAGAATGAAAACAAAAGAGCAAAAGAAAACCATGAGCTAATTTCCTTGCCAGGATACATACTGACATTGAGCAGACTAAAATTAACTACAGTTAATTTTCAAGTGAGGGAGGAGTGCTTTTATGCGTCTCTAGACAATTTGGTTTCATGCTTCTCTTTGTGACTTCCTCTCAGATTTTAAGTTGCCATTGTATCAGCACCTCTAGAGTCAAAAAGCGGCTGTCTCAACAATTTTCTCAGAGTATCATCAAGGGCATTTTCTGGACCCAAATATCAAGTTCAACTTCTGCTTGAATATATTGCTTGTTGTAGTATTCATCCCATAGTCCTTTATTGAGATTTTCCCCTCTATAAGAAGCTATGTTCTTTGTGTTCATTTAAAAACCTTAGCATCTTTGGTTAGTATTTTTAGGACTCTATTAGTAATGACCCTTAGAAATGTTTATTTAGGGTATCCAAAAAGATAACAAAGAGTTAATACAATAAACACCAATGCACCAATGCACCAATGCCACCTGGCTTAAATAAAAAACCTCATCAGTAAAATGTGTTTGTGCCTTTTCTGGATTACACCTCCTTCTCTTTCCTTGCGAAAGATGATCACACTCCAGGATTGCTTCCTGTCATTCCCATGGATTTATTTATACTTTACCACATATAGATGGGTTCATAAATAATATAATAAGGTTTCACAAGGTTCACATTCATATAAATACTGTATGTACTCTTCTGTAACTTGCTTTTCACACAATATTATGTTTTTGAGATTCGTGAGTGTTAATATTGCAGTTATAGTTTATTTTCAGTATTATGAATATTCCACAATTTGCTTATCCATGCTTCTGTTTCAGATAATTTCCAACTTTACAAACAATGCCAAATGGAAATTCTTGTACATGTTTCTTTGTGCACATGGAAGAGAATAGGGTATAAGTCTAAAACTGGGCACAGGTGTTTGCACCTCACTATTATTAGAAACGGACAGAGTTCTTTTTGGTGGTTGTAGCAATTTATTTTCCCTAGATTGTGAATTAAAAGTTCTCTTTTCTCAACATCCTTGGCAACGTTTTTGCTGTAAGACTGTAAATTTCATCAACTCGATGCCTTAGCAGTGGTAACTCATTGGGCACATAAGATTCTCAAAAATGCCTCTGCATCATGTGAGGGTCTTCAAGTAATAATTCTGGCACATTTGTAACTCACCACACACTTCTCTAACCGTGGGTTATCAATATTTCTTTGACACAGCTGAAGATTGATCCCAGAGGAACCAAAAAAGTATAAGATAGCATTTCTATCATCTTTAAAATGTTCTCTCCATCCATAATCCCTGGTCCTCAAGCCTTGGGAGGCGTAGAAGGAGGGTATTGAGGTCACTTTAGAGCACTTTAAACAATGTCTGATCACAGGCAGCATGTATCAGGGATAGTTTGTTTGCTGTCCTTGCTTCTGCTCTACCTACACTGGACACATCATCTGCCCATTCCCAGTGAGAGGTACATAGATTAGCACAGTAAATCAAAGCTTGAGTTTGAGAGACCGAGAGACTACATAGAAATAAGGTTTTTGAGAATTGTAGCAACTTTGAAAACTTCAAATATGAGTAGTTTAACTAATTAATTAATTAATTAATTAATTTTTTCCCTTTTCAGCCACACGTGTGGCATATGGAAGTTCCTGGGCTAGGGATCAAATCTGAGCCACAGCTGCAATCTGAGCCACAGCTGCTGCAATTCTGGATCCTTAACCCACAGCTCCAGGCCAGGAATTTAACCAGAAATCAAGAATGCACAGAGACAGGCCGGATCACTAACCCACTGCACCAGAGCAGGAACTCTTACAGTTTTTATTTTAAATGGGGTACGAAAATATCACCTAGTCATTCTGATCATAAACTTATTCAACAAGTATTTTGGAATCAGATCTGTATAAGCTACGGGTGGTATTCCCAACATAGGGGAGAGAGAGATACAAATAATTATGATCACAAATCTTTACAAAGGAGATGGTGTTTTTTTTTTTTTTTTTTTGGTCTGCACCCACGGCATATGGAAGTTCCTAGGCTAGTGACTGAATCAGAGATGTAGCTGCCAACCTACACCCCAGCTACAGCGATGCCAGATCCAAGATGTGTCTTCAACCTACACCATACCTCAAAGCAATGCCAGATCCTTTAACCCACTGAGCGAGGCCAGGAATCCAATCTACGTCCACATAGATACTAGTCAGGATTGTTATCGCTGAGCCACAATGGGAACTCCCCCCCTCCACCTTTTTCTAAAAATGCCAGATAGAGAAGGAAATGGATAATCAAAACACTGACTTATGAGCTCCCATCAGTGGCTCAGTGGTAATGAACTTGACTGGTATTCATGAGGATGCGGGTTCAATCCCTGGTCTCACTCAGTGGGTTAAGGCTCTGGAGTTGCCTTGAGCTGAGGTGTAGGTCACAGATGTGGCTCAGATCCCACCATTGCTGTGGCTATGGTGCAGGCTGGCAGTCAGTTATAGCTCCAATTCGACCCCTAGCTTGGGAACTTCCATATGCTTCCATACGCCACATATGCAGCCCTAAAAGTAAAGGCCAAAAAAAAAAAAAAAAAAAAACCCAAAAAAACAAAGAAAAAAAAACCCACTGATTTATTCATAAAATGATTTTAGCCCATGCTTAAATCAGTGATGAAGCAAAAGTCAAGAAAAAAATAAAAACCAAGTTTGTCCTTCAAGTCTAATATTTTATAACTTACTAGATGGCTGAGTTTAAATCCCAGTTTCACCGTTTCCTAGATACATGACCTTAGACAAGTAAAGGAAACTGTCCAAGCCTCAGTTTCCTAATTAATAAAATAGAGGAAAAAATGGTATATACCTTCTAGAGTTACTGCTATGAATAAAGAAATGAATATATGTAAAGCACTAAAAGAATATACTGCCACTCAGTTACTACTCAATAAATATTTGCTACTCTAGGGTCACTCAGTAATAGTGCATGGAACAAATGTCCAATGTAAGGACTTAACTCTGTATTTTGTAATTTCATCTGAATAGGTCTGGAAACAAATATCTCCTACAAAATGATGGATTCAGTCACTTTGAGACTCTATGGTTTTCTGTTGCTATTGAAGATTTTGACTTCAGCTGCATATTTGAATCAGATCTCTAGCCACATTAAACTTCTAATTTTGTTCCTTTTGTAGGATGTCAGAACATTTGTCTACTGTTCATCATAGGTGCTTTAATCTCTGCTCCACTTTTTGAGCCTTTTTTTTTTTTTTTTTAAATCTCATTCTGTCTCTGGGAATGACATTTTCTCTCTTTCCACTTCAATATCATTGTTGAAGCTTTGTGTCTACCTGTACTCAAAAATTAATATCTTCACATTGGCTTCTTTGGTTTTGAATGCCATTATTGGGAGGATGAAGGAGATAAATATAGAGCCTCTTTTCCCTTTTCATGTGGAAGTCTTGAGCGCCTCCACCTTGTGGCAGTTGCCAGCAGTGGGCTTTTTGTAAAACATTCTCTGTGCTTTTATCAAACCCAGGCCACGCCAGCATGTGAATGAAACAGACAGTGGCAGAGCTCCTAGGCAACCTTTACATAATCCTCCCTGTGCTGTCTCCTTCTTGGGCACACCGTTACCCTACTGGAGCGGGATATGAGGTAAGGGAAATGAGCAGAAGAATAATCTAAGCTGTGGAATATGAAAGGAAGGAATAGGAGGGAAAAAGAGGAAGGAGGGAGAGTGGAGCAAGAAGTCAGTGTTTGTTTAAGGTTTGTCATACCCCAAGGGCTGTGCTAGATGCTTTAGACATGTGATCTCCTTTCATTCTGTGTGTGTGTGTGTGTGTGCGCGCGTGTAATGTGAGAACCTCCTTAGCAAGTACTTCGTGAGCTCTCTTTGGAGAGTAAATGGATATTTTGGAGATGGGAGAAGATATACTCACTCTCAGGTGTTTTGTACTGTTGCTTCCCAGTTGTTGGCAGGAACATTTAATGATACTCTTGGATCTCAAGTATTGGTTTTAAAATAATAGTGGTAGTAGTAACAGATATTTATTCTCACTTCAGATTTAACTGCAACTGAGAGACTGAGAATTAATTGTACCCATCAGTTCTTTGTCGGTCTTGGAAAGAATTCAGCTAGAGCCCACAATGTGTAAAGAAGTGTGCTTGGTACTGCTGTAGGTACACATAGTTACCATATGCATGAGTGCCAGAATCCATTTTACTAGATCTAAAATCTGTATTTCTGAAAATAAAGTTAACTACGTAGTCTGGGAAGTGCAGCACTGAGGAAATGAAATTTGATCAGGGTATTGATGATGGCATATAGATGGACAGAACAGAGAGAAGGAAAGCACTCCAGTCAGACAGAGGAAAACCCAGTTCCAAAGTCGGTGGAGATGCTTTGGCAAGGCTAGTTTGGAATCACTTGGGAAGGATGGGTCTGTGCTATAGTCTACATTTAAAAATGTACCAAGTCCCACACATAGCAAGCTCATTATTATTTTCTAAATGTGACTTTATAATACAGAACCCAGTAAGGGTAATTTCTTATTTGCTCTTTACAGAAGAAGTAGCACTGAAGCAAGGGCTTACAAGTTGCGAGTCGTAAGTTAAGCTCACAGCTTCCTCTAAGACTGAGTGCTGTATTATCAGTGTTAACTAAAGAATATGACTGTTGAAAGACAGTGCTTGGGATGTTTATTTTTGCTACTGTCTGATGGATCTAGGATGGAGACTGTATGTACTTATTCCTTGAATGTTTTTGAGTCTCTCTTTTACTCCATCTCAATTTCCTATAACCTAACAGTGACCCTTAAAAGAGCAAAGAAAATCTCTGCCTATGGGTGAAAGGAATTCTTATGCTACTCATTAATATTCCTTTGGGAGAAATATTCAGAGAAGTTTCTAAAGTATAATTGTTCTCCAAGGGAACTCAATTTTATTTTTGAGAAGTTTTTATGGAGATTACTTTCCATATCAAATATAGCATCCAGCACTTGATCGAAACTAAGGTTGATATCTTGCCTCACAAGTACAAAAGCCAAGGTACAGGGACAGTTATGAATATACCACTTGGTGTTTCTTGGAGGGTAGAGGTTTGAGTGCAGTCTGAATGCAAGCCAGTGAGAAACTCCAGGTTGGGCTTGTACAGGGAGACAAAAGAGCAGTGGATTTTGCATCAGAAGACAACAAGCTCCATCTCCAACTCTGCCACTGCCCTGTCCTTAGGCTTCTTACCATGTTTACTTCCTACTTTGTACAACAAGAGAATGACACTTTGCTCACAGCAGAGTTGTGGGGCAAGTCGTAAGTGTGAAAATGCTGTGGAAACTCTTAAGTGCTAGACAATTAGAGTTGAATGTAATTGTGATTAAAAGGGACTCATGTGAACAGTACTCAAATTAGCATGTAAGGCAACCCTGGCAGCTATAGAATTTCTAGCATCTTTAGCTTCTGTCTGATGGATACACTGCTGAGGGCTGAGTATTCAGAAACAGCAGGGTTGAAAACTGTTAATGGATTTTGCTACTTGGTAGAGCTTAAAAACTATGCTTGTTAGAGGACACTGTTTATTGATAACTACATTATGCCATTATTAATTGATCTTTGAAACATATAGCAATAATTAGTATGAATTATTTTGAGTCTGAGAGTTAATATGCTCATACCCACATGGTTTAGACCCTGGGACAACTCAAAGAGAAATTGTCCTACAAGCATATGTGAGTTGTCACCAGTCCTTAGTGCTTTTTAGCATCATGAAAAAGTGATGATACCAAAAAGGGAGAAACATGTAAGAATATACATTCACTGGACATGTGGAGGCTAGTTTCCTCCCTATTGAATTAATTACCATGTGTCATTGAGTTAAATACGTTATTGGTTGGGATTACATTCTCCTTCAGTATTCTTCTAACTTCATGGATATAGGAGAATGAATAGTAAGAAAGATTAGTTTAAAATGGTTGGGATTACATTCTCCTTCAGTATTCTTCTAACTTCATGGATGTAGGAGAATGAATAGTAAGAAAGATTAGTTTAAAATGGTTGGGATTACATTCTCCTTCAGTATTCTTCTAACTTCATGGATTTAGGAGAATGAATAGTAAGAAAGATTATTTTAAGGACCAATAAAATAAGTTTATTCCTTCTATGCCCACCTTCTGGAGAGTTTTTTAAAACTGTAAGTGGCAGTTGAATTTTATCAAAAACTTTTCCTGCATCTATTGAGATGATCATGTGTTTTTTATTTGTCAATTTGTTAATGTATATCACACTAATTTTATTTGTCAGTGTGCTGTGTCACATTGATTTTGAAAGATATTGAAAAATCCTTGTACCTCTTGGATAAATCCCACTTGATTATGGTGTATGATCCTTTTAATGTATTGTGGATTTGGCTGTTTTCATCAGTGACATTGACTTGAACTTTTCTTTTTTGTGTGCGAAATCTTTGTCTGGTTTTGATATCAGGGAAATGCTGGCCTCATAGAATGAGTTCAGAGGTGTTCCTTCCTCTGCAATTTTTTGGGGAATAGTTTGAGAAGGATAGATGTTAACTCTTCTCTAAATGTTTTATAGACTTCACCTGTTCCTGTACTTTTTTTTTTTTTTTGCCAAGAGTTTTAAAATTACTGATTCAATTTCATTATTGGTAATTTGCTCATATTTTCTATTTCTTCCTGGTTCGATCTTGGGAGAGTGTGCATTTCTAATGCATAAAGGAAACATACCTCAACATAATAAGGGCCATATATGACAGACCCACAGCTAACATCATAGTCAGTGATGAAAGGCTGAAAGCATTTCCTCTAAGATCAGGAAAAAGACAAGGATGTCTATTCTCACCTCTTTTATTCAGCCTGGTATTAGATGTCCTAGCCACAATGATCAGACAAGAAAATGAATAAAAGGAATCCAAACTGGAAATGAAGACTTAAAACTGTCACTGTTTGCAGATGACATGATACTATACATAGAAAATCCTAAAGGTGCTACCAGAAAACTACGAGTGCTCATCAATGAATTCATTAAAGTTGTAAGATACAAAATTAATATACAGAAATCTGTTGCATTTCTGTACACTAACAGCAAAAGTTCAGAAAGAGAAATTAAGGAAACAACCCCATTTATCATCACATCAAAAAGAATAAAAGGCCTAGGAATAAACCTACCTAAGGGGGTAAACGTCCTGTACTTGGAAAACATTAAGATACTGATGAAAGAAATTGAAGACAACACAAATGGATGGAGAAAGATACCAAGTTCTTGGAAAGGAAGAATTAATATTGTTAAACTAAGCATGCTACCCAAGGCAATCTACAGATTTAATTCAATCCCTATCAAAATACCTATGGCATTTTTAACCCAACTAGAATGAATAATTTTAAAATTTGTATGGAAAACACAAAAGACCCAAAACAGCTGAAAAAATCTTGTGAAAGAAAAACAGACCTGGAAGAATCATGTTTCCTGACTTCAGACTATACTATGAAGCTACAGTAATCAAAATAGTATGGTACTGGCACAAAAACAGACACATAGATCTCTGGAACTGAATAAAGAGCCCAGAAATAAACCCACACACTTATGGTCAATTAATCCACTACAAAAGAGGCAAGAGTATATAGGAGAAAAGACAGTATCTTTAATAAGAAGTGCTAGGAAAACTAGACAACTCTATATGAAAGTTTGAAATTAGAACATTCCCTAACACTGTATTCAGAAATAAACTAAAAATGGATTAAGAACCTAAATGTAGGACCAGAAACTATAAAACTGCTAGATGAAAACAGACAGAACACTCTTGACATAAATTACAGCAATATATTTTGGATCAGTCTCTTAAAGCAAAAGAAATAAAAGCAAAAATAAGTAAATGGGACCAAATTAAAAGCATTTACACAGCAGAGGAAACCGCTGACAAAATGAAAGGATGACCTACTGAATGGGAGAAAATATTTGCAAATAATATGACTCATAAGGGGTTAATATTTAACATATACAAACAGCTCATACAACTCAACATAAAAAAAAAAAACACCTCGGAGTTCCCATCGTGGCGCAGTGGTTAAGGAATCCAACTAGGAACCATGAGGTTGCGGGTTCGGTCCCTGCCCTTGCTCAGTGGGTTAACGATCTGGCGTTGCCGTGAGCTGTGGTGTAGGTTGCAGACGTGGCTGGGATCCCGCATTGCTGTGGCTCTGGCGTAGGCCGGTGGCTACAGCTCTGATTCGACCCCTAGCCTGGGAACCTCCATATGCCGCGGGAGCAGCCCAAGAAATAGCAACAACAACAACAACAACAATAACAACAACAAAAGACAAGAAAAAAAACAAAAAACCACCACCTGATTAAAAGATGGGCAGGAGATCTGCATAGACATTTTTCCACAAAGGAAATGCAGATGGCCAACAGGTACATGAAAAGGTGTTCAAAATTGCTAATTATTAGGGAAATTCAAATAAGAAACACAGTGAGATGTTACCTCACTCCAGTCGGAATGGCAATCATCAAAAATCTACAGATAATAAATGCTGGAGAGGATCTGGAGAAAATGGCACCTTCCTATACAGCTGGTGAAAATGTAAATTCATGAATCCCCTGTAGAAAACAGGTTTCTCAACAAGTAAAAATAGAACTACCACCTGATCTAGCAATCCCACTCCTGGGCATATATCTGAAAAAAAACCAAAAACACTAATTCCAAAAATACATGCACCCTGATGTTTGTAGCAGCGTTATTTCAATGACAAAGATAAGGAAACAACCTAAATGTCCATCAACATTTGAATGGATAGCAAAGATATGGTATATACATTCAATGGAATACTACCCAGCGATAAAAAAGAATGAAATTTTGCCATTTGCAGCAACATGGATGGGCTAGAAGGTATTGTGCTAAGTAAATAAGTCAGACAGAGGAAGACAAATACTGTATGATATCACGTGTGTGGAACCTAAAAAAATACAACAAAATGGTGACTATAACAAAAACAAAGCAGACTCACAGACACAGAAAACCAACTCGTGATTACCAGTGGGGGTGAGGGTAATAAAGAGGGAGGGGATTAAGAGGCACAGATTATCATATATAAAATAAGCTACATGGATGTATTGCACAATACAGGGAATATGGCCAATATTTTATAATAACCATGAGTGGAGTATAAACCTTTAAACAATGTGAATCACTATATTATATATATCTGTAATATATATAATATTGGACATCAACTGTACTTTTAAATAAAAAATAATCGAGAAGAAAGAAAAAGAGAATTAACTACTTTATTTCTAGACTGGCAAGTACCACTCTCAGAAAAAAAAAAAAAACAATAAAATAATATTTGGCTTTGGGTTCTTTTTTGCCATTGTTGTACATTAGAGTAGGATGACCAACTCACAAGCAATACACCTTAAGCTTCTGAAGAATCCATAGCTTCTTTTGGGTTCAGATACTGCATATTGTGTTGATGAACTCTGAGTGATTGGTGAAAATTTGAAATAAAATACAGCTATTTCCATAAGAAATTATTATGTACCAGTCCTCTGTAACAAAGGCTAATAGAACCTTCTGCTGAAGCTAGAAGCAAATTGTAAAAGTTTGCTCTATTTAGATATTTTATTACACATTAAATTATATAGCATTGACACTATGCTTTATAATGAGGTGTAAGTCAAATGCTAAAGAGGGATACATACCATTCCAACAAGATCCAATTAATCCTAAATCTGCTGATTATAGTCTCATTTATTAAGGACGTATTCCCACTGCTTTAAAGAAGTGCATTGTTAAAGACTGTCTTCCAAGATAGATAAAAAATCATTTATTATGTTTCATGCACATCTATCTAAATGGAGGCTAATGCACTTGGAGTCAGTGTCGGGTTTCCTACTCTTTCTCAGCCCTTTTGTGGGTGATATGTCCCTTCATGTGCCATCTGAATGTGCTTCAGTTTTTCTTACTCCTCAGTGTAACCTGGGTATGGTCAATGTCACCCAAATACTTTCTCCTGAAGTATTGGCACAGTGGCAGCCTATAGCTAGTGTCTGTCTCAGGGTGATAGGTCAGATAGAACGGGGACGGAGAAGGCCATAAGGTTCATGTTCAACAGTGTCCCCCTTGCTCAGGAAGCACCATGAAGTCCATATATGCTGTTCTTTAGGGCTATTTCTTATTTCTCTATCTGCTAACATTGAAGTTTAGAGGTGTCTGTATTTTTGTAGGTGTTTTCTTCCTCTTCTCAGTGATACACATTATTTGCTATCAAATTAACACATGAAAAGTGTGGTATTGCATTACATAACTGCAGAAACTTGGATGCCTTTCAGTGCTTCCCCCCACCTCCTTAATTCTCCTCCACTGTAACCAGTGTTTCAGAGTTTTTGAGAGTCCTTCACTGGAGGCTTCCTAACTGTACTTGAATCTCCACATTCTCATGAAACTAGCTTCTTGCTTTGCTGTAGCTGGAGAAGGTCCAGATATTCCTATGAAAAGTCCTTTCTAAAAGTAGAAACGATTCGACAGAGGAGTCATCATGCCCTGGATCAGAGCTGGCTCATAAAGCATTTAGGTCCCTGCCATCTTTGATTCTCTATGCTTTTATCTGGCAGAGTCATCTCAGTGCTCCCTGTACTAATATAGGCTACAGTATTAGTACAGGGAGCACTGACTAAAGCAAGGGCTTTCATAGGAAGGTCATTTATTTTGAGAGTAAAGCTGGGGAATGGGGAGGGATGGGTACAGATAAGGAGACTGAAACCAGGAAGGAAAAAAAAGTCCATCTGAGAGTGCACTTGTGAGTTGGTTATGTTGTGGGCTTGATCCTGCTAGAACTGTGTGAGGCGCTGTACAGAATGTGTCTCTGTATTATCCATCTAGAGGGGAGGCTGCGAGGCGCGAGTGCTGGTCACATTACCCAAGGCACCCCATGAAGCCCTTTGTTCACAAAAGGCCCATGAATACCTTGAGAGAAACTGATGACCTTCAATGTCCAGTCAGCAGCATTCCTGATTTCCTACTTGTCAAGTAAAAAGGAAGAGTCTGCTTGGGTAGTTTTTTGCACATGGATTAGATTATATCACATCCCTATTGCTATTAAGGTTGCTGTGGAGTTCCCATGTGGCTTAGTGAGTTAAGAACCCAATATAGAGTCCATGAGAATGTGGGTCCAAGCCCTGGCCTCGCTCAATGGGTTAAAGGATCCAGCATTGCTGTGTAGATTGCAGATGCAGCTTGGATTCCTGTGGCTGGAGCTCTGATTCAACAACCCTGGCCCGGGAAACCTCCCTATGCCTCAGGTGTGGCTGTAAAAAGAGAGAAAGAAAAAAGAAAGAAAGAAAGAGGTTACTTTTATTATCACAATGAATGAATTGAATTCTGGATTCTATCTTAGTTACCTAATTCCATCCTTTTATTTTTTAAGTGAGAAAATAAGAGCCCAGAAAGGTAAGATGAATGTCCAAAATCATACAGTAGTTCAGAGAAAGAGACTATTTTTTATACTGAGGGTCCTTGACTCTGTGTGTATGCCCTATCCACCATACCTAACTGCCTTCAAAAATGAAAAAATGCAAAAAATCTGAACACAGCTTGAGATTCAGTCACACTAAATTCCTGAATTCAAGGACTCTTAGAGATGGGGTAATCAGCCACGATGTACAAGTGATAGGATTGCAAGAAGTCTTATTTTGGTAAGCACCATTATTTGCCAGTATCTCCTATCTTCCATTTCCAAATACAAGGAAAATTCCAATTCTTTGAATGGCCACGTGACAAGTTCTAGCCAATAAAATTGAATGGAAGTGATGTTTATAACTTTTGAGTCAAAACATCTGCCTGTACTTGAATCTCCAGCCACCTCTTTCCCTGAAATACTGTTGCAGAAGTTCACGTGTTTGAAAGGATGCCATCTTTAGATAGCAAAGCCTCCATTGTTGGACTTCTTGGGACAAAAATATGAACAGACTCCTTCTTCTAACCTATATCAGGCTTGTAGTTGGAGTAAGATACCAACCTTTGTTGTTTTAAACCAATGAGATTTGGGGGTGGTTCATCATCACAGTGTAACCTAGCCTTTTCTAACTCGTATATTTTGGGAGCAAGGTAGTTATTTTTATACCTCTTGAATCACCCTCATCTTTGATTGCTGATCCTGTTCATATCAATTATGGGTTTTTTTTTAATGTGATGATAAATTTTGGTTACATTTCCTAGCAACTGACTCACTTTTATTAACAATGACTTTTGATTAACAATCATTTTTATTAATGATGATTCACCTCTGTGGCAGTTATGAGACTACACCTCAGAGTCCTACAACTACAGGGAGGGAGGGACCCAGCACCTCCAACTACAGTGATTAACCAAGGGACCCAGCACCTATGCTCTAAAATCCATCATTGTGTCCAGAGGCTCCTAGCCTCTGACTAGCTATAGGAAGGATCCCAGAGCAGGCATCTTTTTGGAAGACCTAGACTCTTCTGATGGCCAGCTGGTTCAACGACTTCCAGGTGACCTTGACAAACCTTCCTTAGATGGAATTTTATTCTACGACACCGCAGCCCACCTTCCCTTCTCTTTTTATTGGACTTTGGACCAGCCCTGCTGTCTGACAGTTTGCCAAGCTGTAAGACCTGCTGCCCACTGTTTTCTCTTACACAGGCATTTTCCCTAATAAAGACACTGTACATTTAATTCCATCTTGGCATTTGCTTCTTGAAGAATCCATGGACTTCCCGTGTGGCTAACAACGTAACTACTTGGCATTGCTTCTTGTAGAATCCAGACTTCCTCCCCTTGTCATAACTAAGATTTGCCGCAAATTTCAATTCTTTCTGGCTCTGCTTTCCTAATGATCAGATTCATTATCTTAAAATTATTAATTTATTTTCATTCACAACCATAAAGTGTAGAGCTACAGAGATGCTTGGAGAGCTGGTCCAGAATTCCTCAGAATGTAGATCAATCACATCAGAACCAGTTGTGCTGCTTCTTTAAATGTGTCTCATACCTGCCTACTGAAACTGAGTCTCCGAGGATGGGACCTAAAAACCTAAATTTTTAAACTAGCTTCCAGGATATTTTCTCCTTCGTATTATGGAGAGTGACTGTTCACGTCTATAAATTGGAAACCTAGAGAAAGAAAGAAATTCCAATTACTTACCTGATTAAAGTCACAGTTCAGCCTAAAACCTTGTTATCCAAATTCCATCAGCAAATTATTATTTACATTGTGTACCATATTATGCCACTTATATCCCAAATCTTGGAAATTCCTACCCTCAGACTCTTTGATGAGTTGAGTAATCAGAACTTATAGGAAAAGATCTTTGACCCTTTGGTGCACATAACATTTATTACTGTTTCCAAAAATCTAACAAATACCTGTCCATTTTTAAAGACTTTTAACTCAAGGTGATAGCCAACAGTCGTGAGCAATAAACTGGAGAGAGAATTATGACTATTTTTCCTGGAGCCATAAATCTAAAAACATCACAGCTGATGATATGGATTAAAGAAGAGTTTCAAAATTATATCTATGGGATATTTTTGGA
Source organism: Phacochoerus africanus (assembly GCF_016906955.1). NCBI lineage: Eukaryota > Metazoa > Chordata > Mammalia > Artiodactyla > Suidae > Phacochoerus > Phacochoerus africanus. The sequence goes on from NC_062549.1 coordinate 70,211,779, forward strand.
ATAGACTTTTTAATGATCTGATGTTTATTTTAAACATGTGAAATAATGAGGTCATGCAGAAGTTGGCCTAATTAAGATGACCAGTTTAATAACTAAATTAGATTTGGTTAGCCACATTTATACTCCCTACAGGAACACAGCATATGCATTGAAAAGAATCTTGATAATTGAAGAGATAGCTCACTAAAATAAAAGAAAGAAAACAAGCAAATGAACAGAAAAAGGAAAAAATGAATAGCAACAAAGCTACAGCTTATCAGAAATATGTGTAAGTGAGGGATATGGATGAAATTACAGAGTTTGGACACACACATATGTGGCAAAAATCACATGGAGAGTCACAATCTGTGACAAACTGAAAATAAATATAATCAGTAAGCACAAAGGTCATGCATGAGTAGTAACCCCCAAGTGAGATGGGAGTTAGTAGTTTACCATCAACATTAGGTGAGCTTATACCACTAATATTTTGCTCAGTTGATTTCCAAGTTGGAAACCACTGGAGAGTGAAGGCATTTGTTGTTGCCAGTGGCAACAAAAATGTAAATGTATTGGGCTTATTTATCCTAGAAAAGTCAAGTACACATCTGCTTTTGTCAGGAAGAACATGCTAATTGTTGGAATAGAAAGACTTAAAAGGACTTCAATTATAGAAAGTAGTAGCTCGTTTATGGGAGTAGAAAACTTAATGCTGGGAAAAGCTTCTGGTTAAGAAGATAAATTCCATCATGAGAGATCACATTTGTTTCATTCACCATTGAATACTCAACATGTAGAACAAGGCCTGGTACCTAGTCAGCATCTGAACAGTGATGAAAAGAACAGACACATATGTTTTGATCATTGGAAATCTGAGAGTTCGGGTGTTTTCCATGACAAAAAGGAGAAGTTAAAGTGAAAATTAATTCAAGTCCTTTTATAGATCCGAGTCTGTGGTCTAAGCCTGGCTTCAACATCCATGACTGAAGGATGGGTTCAAGGTTATGGGTCTAAAAACTTTGCTGGGTCCCGCTATTCATTTCAGGTGAGAGGAAGCAGGGAGGGAGAAGTGGAAAGATAATGTAGAAAAAAATATATTGAAAGGACATTCATGGGTTTAGAAAATGTTAATTACTACAGAAAGTTATGGTGGTAACCACAGCAGGAGTATGGGGTTTTACCATGTCAGTTAGCTGACAGTAAAAAGATGGGTCCACGTCATGGCTCAAGTTGACCTTCTTTTTTTCCACACGCGTGTTTTCAGTATAACCATATTCTCCAATGTAAATATTCATCGTTACTAGCTTTTCTCTCTGTACATATGAGTATCTGTACACTCACCAAAGACCCTTCTTCTTCAGTTTAACACAAATTCCTGTTGCTTACTGGGCATTTATAGATATTTGTGCTTTCTGAAAAATTAAGTAAAAATAGGACGTTCCCATTGTGGCTCAGCAGTAATGAACCTGACTAGTATCCATGAGGATGACAGTTTGATCCCTGGCCTCGCTCAGTGGGTTAAGGATCTGGCTTTGCCGTGAGCTGTGGTATAGGTCGCAGATGAGGCTCCGATCCTGTGTTGCTATGGCTGTGGTGTAGGCCGGCAGCTGAAGCTCCAATTCAACCCCTAGCCTGGGAACTTCCATATGCCACACATGCGGCCCTAAAAAGCAATAATAATAATAATTATTATTATAAATAATTAAAAATAATCCTTCACAGAATCAGAATCCCTTTAAGTATTCCCAGGTTGTAAAACTCATTTGTTGAAGACTGTATTCATGAAGGGCTTGTTGTCAATCTCTATTTGATTATCTGATCTTGTCAGAACAATTAAAATGAACAACGACTGGAACCTAGTTCTGGGAATTGAGAGTCAAGTCAGGCCAAGACATCCAGAGAAGGGATAAGTTCCTCTGATCTGGAAAACTGATGCTACACAGCTCTGGGCAAAAGAATGTCTTTTTCCACTTGACGTTTTCATAGCAGCCCAAACTTCATGGGTTTCCAATTGACCTTGGCCAAGGTTCTTAGTGTTTAGCACATCAGCTTGGGACTCACTTCTCACACTAACACCACCTATTGGGAACTCCTGATAAGGCCCCAATTAAGTGTCCTGTCTGTCTAAATATATCCAAACTATGGCTTCTAACACTGAAGTCAGTAAGGAACAATTTGCTAAACCAAGTTTCTTTTTCGCATATTGCTGTTTTGTATTTATAGAAATTGATAAAAGGAGGATAGTTTGCCCAACATATGTTACACAATAGCAATTCTGTTATTTTAAAAGTTTGACCTGCAACTAGGAAAGGAAACACACAATTCTGCCTTTCAATTCATGGGATAAGAGTTGAATAATAAAGTAATATTTTGTTAATTTTATTTCCAATTTTTTCCTCTGTCCTTCTTTAACACAACAAGATCAAACTTGCAATATATTCCAATGAATAACACTCTTTGAGATAACATCTAGTAATTCCTTATGAGCTTTCTACGTAAGTATCTTCTATTGAAATATTAAAAACTGAATTGAAGTCGAATCTTTCCTTAGTTGTTGCTTCATGTATCTCAAAGGCTTAATTTCTTTCCATTTCACCCCATTTTGCCTTGGTAGTATGCTTCCAATAATGGGATTTTTTTTTTTTTTTAACTTTCCTGGGTATTTGTTCTCCAATGTAAATATTTTCCCTGCAGTTTGTAACTCGATCTTCTAAAGGATAATCAATTCCAATTTCTTGACATTCCGATTTTATTTCATCTTAAAGCATTATGTTTTCAACTCCCATTCAGCCATATTTCTATTAGATTGTACCAGTTATTTAATAGTGGCTGATGGAAACTGCAGTGACAGCTGAGTCTGAAACTAGATTAAAAAAATACTGGGTATGTTAAAGCCTATTCTTTCTACTCTGAAGTCTACGATTAGGGCTTTTCTTTTTGTGGTCAATTGAATTCTATATTAATTTCACCAAGAGTGGGCATAAAGGAAGGTACAGTAATTGTTGTGTTGAACTCCTAAAAACAGCAGTAATTAGTTGCTTTTATTGTATTAGTGCATCTTATAAATGTATTGTTTAGATGTTTACTTTACTCCTGTAGAAGTGAATGTTTCCATGAATTCTAAATAGCCAGAGAAAGTTAGGAGGAGTGTTTCAGTTATCATATGTTACCCTTGTACAAACATACAATAAAGAGAGTTTAAGATCCAAATGACATACAAATTTGAATGGCAAATATTGGTTCATGCTCTTCATGCTGGGCAGCATCTCTTGGACAATGGAGAAGCTCTTTTAGTTAGTTCTCTTCCATTTTTCCTTTAAAGAATAAAGCAAATTATTTTTAAAAGAGAAAAAAAGGTTTTGATTATTATGCATTTGATTTACTTCTAGAAGTTGGTTTTAAACTTATTATAACAACTATGAGGAATAGAGCAAAATTATGTCACTGTGTTTATCTTCTCCAGGGTAAAGTATGGATTTATTTTAAAAGAAATGTAAATCAGGCAAAAGGAAAATTAATATTTTAATTTTTAAAGAGAATGCTTAGAATGAAAATATAAAAATTCTAACAATTTTTATACTTCAGTTATAAATGCATTCATTGCAAAAGTAGCTTTTGGAAGACAAATGGATCTAGAGTTATGTGGAATTTTACATATTTGACCAAATATTTAACTTAGTTTAATATTTAATCAAGAATTTTTTCTATTATAGTAAATTATGTAATCATATAATTTTTAAATTTTAGCTTAATAGTCTCAGCAACCTTATAGTTTAATATTGTTGTAAGAATTTTCATTTAAAAATTAGAATTAAGTAAGCGATATTAGTAGCTATTTCATTCTTATGCCATAAAATAAACAGAATTTTTTACAATATTTATTTAATAATCACATAATTAATAGAAGCATTTTATTACATTAGCACTGGTATATTTAACAATAGTCTTCATGGCAAAAATGCATGTGTGTTTAGAAATAGGCTGTAATTTTGAAATCCACAACATTGAATTAATACAGCAGTACATTTATTTTAGTCAATATATACCCTATATTACATAAAAAATTTAAAGAATTTTTAACATTAAAAAAATTTCCTCCATTTAATTTGAGAAGAGATTTTTTTCCATCCTGAAAAACTTGTTTATAATGCAGGCAATGCTGATGAATTGCCTATGCTGGGACCATATCTGATTACTTCTGTTCAGAGTGGATACTTTTCTGAATAAATCTTACAAGTTAAGTATGCAAATAAGTTCATTATAAAGATTTCAGGGGTAGAAAAAGTGTACACATTAGTGTGAAGCTAAAGTTTCAACTTCTTCCTCAACCATAACTCACTTCTTCTTAAAGTAAAAGCCTGAGAAATATCTGGGTTAATTGTCAAAACAAGAAAACACTTATTTACCTCACTCTTTAATTTTTAAAAGTCTATCATTTTAAAGAAATTAATCTGTCCTTGATATCTTTAATTATTTCTTCCTTTATTAGATCTTAATTATTGGAGAAACTAGGAAAGTTTCCTTTAATTATATCTGCATCACGAAGATTTTAAGTTGGATTGTCAATTTTATATTTCCGTATAAAATTTGAGAACGGTTGCAGAAATGTAACTACAGAAATAATTTGACAGACTGAAAACTTCAAAACATTGACTTTGCACTACCATCCAGAATGAAGGAAATTGTCCAAGGAGTTCTCAAAATCAAAATCATGTGGCCTTTCCAAAATTACAATATGATGAGAGCTTTTAAATTTCACAGATTAAATGTTTCTGAGAGTTTAATATTTTCACCGCTTATTGCGTCTCAGTGCCATCTGGTTTTTGTAACTGAGGTCCTGCCTCTTTCCGGCAGCAGAGGGCGCTCTGGCACTGTTGACAGCGGATACCTTCTGGTGCGCTGCCCTAGCATCCTGTTCCCAGGAAGGAAACACACTATTTCCCTGGAGGGTCGTGGTTGAGTATCTCAAAGGGTCAAGCTGTTCTTAAATTATTCTGAGAAGCTTTAATTTGGGACCACCGAATGAAAACTGTGATTGTCAAAGGACCCGCCGAAATTCTCCAATTGCAAAGCCGAAATTGTTTTATTGCAAAAATGCTGAGCGTAGAATTTCATAGCAGGGAAATTGGCACAGGACATTAAAAAGGATGATTATTTTTAAGAGAAATAGAAAGTAAAGTCCTTAAAAATCTAGAAATATTACGGATCAATAACCACTCTAGATTTAACCACAGCAACCAGATTACTAAATCGTGTGTCCGCTTATCTAAGTGATATTTTACCTTCTCTCATGTCATGTACTTCATTTCTATTTAGAAAGTAATTTTTAAATTGATTAAGCTTTCTGTGAGATGAGTTTAGACTGTCCTTAAAAGGTAGGATTAGGATGAGTGAGATTAGGTGTGTCCCTAATATGTTATGTAATATGAATTATAACACAACCCAGGCAAGAATATTATGCGGCCTTGGACCCTTGTTGCTTCGTGAAATATCCAAGGGAATGTGGACCCAGGAGATCAGCTCATCTGCATGACTATCCAAAGGAAATCAAAGCTTCCACAACAGTGTGTGATGCTTTAAACCCACTTCAGTGTTGGTTGATCTTAACTGACACAAAAGGAATATTTCCCAACTCTTCCTTTCATCATTCAAGTAGCTATTTTTTAATCTAGTGTGTTTTACCTACTCCTGTATAAAATAAAATATAAACCTAAGTCATCAGTGATATGACAGACCAAATTCTTAGAATTCTAAAATCAGAGAACAAATAAAATCTGAGGGAGGGGTGAGAATATCTCCTGCTGAGGGTACTGTACTCCAGTGCTTTGTTTTCTGAATCATTTAGGTGTAAAATAACCAATCTGAAGAAATCATGACCCATTTATTGCCCATTTCTATATCTGGATTGAAACTGGTGTTGCTGCCTCACCATTGCCTACTCTGGATTGTTTTATCTATTCCTAATTTTAACATCATTTATGGTTGTGAATTTATAAGTAAATGCAGGGAAACGCACTTTTTTTTTTTTTTTTTGAGAGCCCAGGCTGGCTACAGATTGGTTGGTTTTCCGTTTCTTTTTCTTTCCCTTGCCTTTCTGATTCACTATATAGAGCATTTAAATTTTTATCACTTATACTTAATGCTGTCAATATGTAGGTTAGGATGATGAAATAGGCTGAGATATTAAAAGACTTACTGAATATAATGATACCGACCCACACAACCCTCCACTCCAAAGTGAATCTTCTTTGCCTGGGACTCAGTAAAACATCCTGCCTTTTTTCATCTGCGGGATCTACTAGGAGGATGCTGCTGTGGTTGGTTTCTTTCCGCAGTGCGGATTTCAGGCCTCCTAGCCCTGCAGTGCCTCCCGCAGGCTGGAAAGCACAGAGCAAGCCGGGCGCACCAAAGTGGTCTGCAGGGCTAGGCACTCTAGACCTGCCTAGGAAGGCTGTCCTGCCTCGAGCCTGGCCTGCGGTGGCAAGTTGGGTGGGTTCCTGCTTGGTTTTACCTAATCAGTCCCCTTCACTAGTCCATTGCGAGTCCCTTTGGGGCCCACACCAGCACTGTTAAGGTGCATATCTGAGGACCATAGGTTTTGTATGTTTTAAGGAAGATGACTTAAGAAAAAAAAAAAAAAGCCTTCATCTTCCTCGCAGGTCCTAGATTCTGGTTTTAGCCTAAATAAACTGAAATGTTTTCCCCAAAATACATAGATGAACGCTACGTGTATGCGAGACATACGAGCCAAGTGTGGCAACAGCTATAGTGTTCTCTTTCCATAAAGTATTAGGTTTCGATTTATAAGACATTTCTCTGTTTTAATTCTTTCTTTCGCAAACTACCAAATATCTTGTTATTCTTTTGAATGCGGGTAGGACGGTCCTATTGCTTTTTTGGTTAAATTACATAAAGAGAGGAGGGCCGTGGTCAGCACCGCGGACAGCACCAGGAGCCGAGGGCGCGGCCACTTTACTGAATCCCGTCTTAGCTCCCCTCCTTTGTTCCCAGACCCGGCTCGCCAAAGGCAGAACAAAGACATCTATCAAGGCCCGCTTTCTCAGCCTGAGTTTGTCTTTGGCTCCAAGGCCTTGGTGCGAAACTATTACCTTAACAAAGTCCAGCACATTGGCTGCCAAATAAATTAATTTACCCAGTCCTTCTAAAGTTTCTGTCCTGGTTTTTTCCCCCCGTCTTACTCCTTTGACTGATGTGATCATTGCGACCACATCGAAACCAGGAAATTATCTTTTTTTTTTTTTTTAAAGTAGGCGAGGCCAGCTCTAGACTGGGAAGAGAAGGGGGGAGGGGGGGCTGTGTTCAGAGCTTCCTGAAGTAGCTGAACTATTTGAGGTTTCTTGCGCAGTGTGTTGAGGGCGCCATTTAATGTTATTATCCTCTCCCTTCTGATTTGTTTCCGCATCTTGGCCCAGGATTGCAAACGATCACACTACCTGCTCTTGAAAGAACCAGTGCTTTCTAAACGCCTCAACTCTCTGGAATATTTGCACAGACGGGAACTACTGCTCTCCTGACAGCTGTCACTGAGGCTCCGCTAAAATCCCCCTGGGGGATTTACTTGCGGATTTCCGAGGCTCTTAGTGAAAACTATGACCCTTCTGCTTTTGGAACCCTAGGCTGGTTCTGAAATCAGTTTGAGGGTCTTTATGTGTTAAAGGATGGGTTCCATTCTACCACCCCTCAGCCCACCCTTGCAAGTGCCTTTTGCACTTTCTTATCCTAAGACGCTCTAGTGTCCTTCAAGTGCAGCCGTAGGCTCCGCTCTTGGCATTCACCGCGTGCCTTAATTGTATGACATTAAATCAAGGTCCGCTGTGAACACGGAGGGCAGAGTCTGGTCTTGATCCGGAAAGTAACTGACCCATTGCGAATGCCACACTTCTCCTTCTGCCCTTTTCCCCTGCCCCGAGCTTGAGTCCCTATGACTCCTCCAGAGTCCTAACTCATAAGCTCAGGCTTCTGTTTCAGCTAGCCTCCTGCCACGGCTGCCAGAGCCACTGCTAATTAGTCTGTTCGGTGGAAGTGTAGACGATGTAAGTGTCTGCATATACATATGCATATATCTGCATGCCATTTATAGCACACCTAAGAACATACATACGCCTACAAATCTAGTTTCAAATGATGGCGTGTATCGAAGTTAATCACCCTTCTGGTGCAGAACTAAGTTCGTAAACGTGTTGTTTTACTCAAGGCAATGAACTGAGTTGGTTAGCCTTGCATCTCTTCTAAGTCACTTGTAAGGAATGGCAGGTTTTAAGGACTTTCTGTTCTGCAGAAAGCTTTGCCAGTCATTTCCAGCTGTCGAGGATGAGATCTGGCACATAAAAAAGAAAATACTCATACGTGTGTGTGTGTGTGTGTGTGTGTGTGTGTGTAAGATAATCACGCAGATATGCCTAGTCTCTGTGTCCTCTGATAACGTTACCGCGGTTCTGGTTGGGAGATTTGGGGAAGAGATGAGGGTCCAAGGGCGGACTGGGTCATCTTTCTTTGTAATGCGGAAAAATTAACTCAACCGCACCTGCCTAGTCCCGAGAGAGCTGCGCGGCCCATCTGGTCTTCCTACAGCTTTGCTGCAGAGAAAAGGCTGCTCGCTAAGGCTTCCCCACCGCCGGGGTGCGCGGACCTCGGGTCTGGGCCCGGCTCGGGGTTAAGGTTCAGAGCAGCGCAGCGGAGGCGCACTCCTCAGACAGCGGCCCGAGTCGGGAGGCTGGCGGAGCCTGGGCCGGGCGGAGGGAGGGCGATCAGGAGAGCCCTCTGCGAGGGGAGTTGACCTCTACAGGAGGAGCCCTCTGCGCGGCGGGCCGGAGGCGGCGGGCGCAGAGGCTCTTTTCTCGGCGTCCCCTACCGCGCGGTCCGCGGGAGGGCAAGGTCCGCTCCGGCTCCAGTGTCCGAGGAAGGGAGGATTCTCCGCCCCCGCGGCCCAGGGGGAGGCGTAGAGCCAGGCTGTGGCTGCAGAAACCGCTGAGAACCGGTCTAACGCAGAGACCCCGCAACGCGCCCCTGAAAGACAGAATCACAGCGCAGAATTAGAGAGGGAGGGAGGAGGGGGAGGCTGGGGAGAAGGGGCTGGAGGTGGGAGGGAGCAGGCGAGGGAGATAAGGTGACGAGAGGACGAGACCCCAGCCGGCGGGCCGCGACCTCTGTCCGGGGCTTCAGCCCCGCACCGAGGCGACCTCGGCGCTCCGAGCCCAGGGCGCACATCCTGGGGGGCGGCGCGGTGGCGGTGTGCCCGGGTCCCGGCTGCGGAAGCCGCGAGGTGGGGGCCAGACGCTGCGGCACCGCCGCGGCCGGAGAAGGGATTTCGGGAGCTGGAACCATCAAAAAGCGTCCGCAGATGGTCCTCCGGTGCAGTCCAGCCGTTCCCGCAACCTGTACCCCCTTTCCCCAGCCTCTCCCCATCCCTCAGACCACGCTCTGGATCCGCACTCTCCAATCCCCACCCCTTCTTGGCTTAGTACCCTGCAAACTGCAAGACCGGAGAGTCCCAGCAAGAAAATCGAAACGATCGATGAGAGAAAGAATCACAGATACACATAGCCCCAGAAATCCGAAGGAGAAAGACCTACTAGCCCTGCTCAAACCTGCAGAGGACCAAAGCGTTTTCAATCGCTGCTCAGCGCGTTCGCGGAGGAAAGAGGAGGCTGAGAGGCTTCCGTGGTATAAGGTGCTTTAGGGTGGGAGGTGGGGGTGGGGAGGGGGTGGATCGGAGCGGTCCGGTCTTTCCCCCTCGCTTGCTGATCCAGAATTAGGGATTAATGGCTCGCTCCAGCCAAACAAATAAGGCATCTGCCTTCAGCACAAGAGGATTACACGGGCTGCTGACGTCACCAGTCAGACAGATGTTGGCTCCCAAAGTCCTGAGCAGCTCGCTGTGTCCTTGAAACCAAAGAGCCACAGAAGGCGCTCAGCCCCCAAGAGCTGCTCCTGGGTACAGCAAAGGGCGAGTACCCTACTCTTGCCTATACACCCCAGTGGCGCTAACTCAGTGGTCCAAAGACAGCCCCCTAAAACGTCGCGCCCCCAGTCTCTCCAGCCCTTTTCTCACAGCCCTACCGTCCATGCTCAGGCTCGCTCAAAGCAAGTCAAAGTCACCATTCTCGGTTGCCTCTCCCTAAAATGGAGACAAGAGCCGACACCTCCTGGACATCTCATCTAGATCCGTAATTCTAATCTCTTGGGCTCTTGTTCCTTCACACATAGAGGGCCAGGGAACAACAAAATAAGCACCTTAGGCCGGACAGAGCCCACGCTGCAGATGACGGGCGGCTTCTTAATTATGTGCGCAAGCAGCAAAAGCAGGGCTTATCTGCATCTCCTCTTCCCGCCTCACCGCCATCCTTTTCCCAGGCCAAGGTTTAGGTTTGTGCGTAATCTTATCGCGAATACCATTCCGGATGAATATGCCTTTCTAAACAATGACCGTCTCCCAACCTAACTCTGTGTCATGTCTCAAGCAGAGCCCTGGGCCACCACATGGTGAGCCGAGGGGACCTCACCATGGTCCTGATCATTGCATTGCATGTTCTTTGCAATTACTTTGAAGATGTAAAAAAAAAAAAAAAAAAAAAAGGGAGGGGGAGAGAGATGTGCTTGTATGTATGTATGTGTGTCCAAAACATATCTAGCACCCAGTCTTAAGAATCTTTACATTCAGGTGACTGCAGTTTCATCTATAGATGAAAAAAAATTAATTAATCTATAAACCCTAAATTCCCTTTAATTTGATGTCATTTTAAAACTTAAATTTAAATATAAGCTATTTTAATTTTTCACACCTGTGTATTATTTTTGCTTTATAAGATTTCCCAGGCCTCTACAAGTCACACAGAAGTCGAGTTATGATATAAGCCAAAAGATACATGGAATTGGAAATTTAAATGAGCAATTTTGAATGTGTTATGTAATCCACAAACAAAATGGCTTTAAATGAAGTTCAGTTCTGTAAAGGAATAAGAGCAATTCAAACAATATATGTAACAAAATAAATTGCTCTCTGACACAGAGCCACTGTACCAACCCTGTGCCCCAAATCAAATGAGTATACATGAAAAAAAATTGTCACTTTCTTACAAAAAATGTTTGCCCCCAACATTGCATTGTTGATTATAGACCATAACGCCTAAACAGGAGCAGAAGGAGTCTCTGGATTATATCTCCATTCATATTATTCCTGTCTATCAAAGTGGCATTTAATTTTTCCAATTCTATGCATTTAGAAATTCAGTGACTGATAAAAATCAATTTAATTTGCTCCAGTGTCATTCAGCTAATGCCAGCCTAAAATAGCAAAATTTCTCTATCCTCATTCTCTTCAAGGCCTTATAAGAAATAGCCCCCATCTTAAATGGATGGCTTTAAACTTGTTATTTACCAGCTACAAAAGATAGACCTCATCTTTTCTTAATTGGATGAAGAACATATACTATTTGAGCAGGGTGTATAAGTCACTGTTTCTTTGAAACTTGATTGAAATGCCACAATTTAAAGGAGTCTAATTCTTTCTAAAAATCATAAAGACTGTTTTTGCCACCCAACATGCTTTGAATGTAAACTTCCATTCTGCTCCCACAAAATTTTACAAGAGTTCCTTTTTGCTCAGTGATTTAATATTAGTTCGCTGTCCATGGTCTTGATTCCCATGAAGGGATGTGCTAGTGGTGCATTTTGAAAAATGTGAATCACAGTGCTTCTGCACCAATTTGATGCTGTAACATTTTAAGATAATGTCAATGGGGGAAGCATCTATAAGCTTTAAATTCGCTCTTCCATTCCAGTTGTTTTCATCATTCTATATTTGCCACCACATTTAGAGTACAGGAAGCAGATGGGGAAAGTTTGCATTTCATCATTTTTGAGATGATAAAATCACCTCCACATTTAGGGGTCCAAAGAATTGTAGTAAATAAGAAAAAGTATTTTTCAATCTGCATTTTTTTTTTTTTGGTTTTTGCTTTCAAAAACATCAGGCATCCTTAATTAGGCATCCGTGTCCACTTTTATATATGGTTTAACAAGCACAGACATTTTTACAAAAATGACAAATTAAGAAAAAAAGGAAAACAACAACCTTCTCAATTCTCTTTATATAGCTAGATATAGACATACCACACACATACATAGATACTTAAGCACTAAGAGTATTAAACCCTTCTTTAACACCCTATAATTTTTTTTTCTTGGGAAGTAAAGAAGGCATGTGATCTAGTAGTTAATAATAATCCTTCTGTCCAAAATAACATTTCACCTTCCAGTTTAAAAGACTGACCTGGCGGAGTAACATTTAACCTCTCCTGGGGTTTCCTTGAGGGGGTGAAAGAATAATGAAAAAACTTCCCTCCTCTCTCTAAACATTTGTTTTTTGTCCTTTATTTTCTCCTTGAGATTCTCAGGAAAACTATGTCATATATGTGTGTGTATGTAAACGCATAGAAACAGACACTTATTTTCCAAATCCCTGAGAACCGCTGCACATCTTTGAGGGGCACCCCCTGCACAAACTGGTCATAGTTTTTGTTTTGATACCGGTATCCCAACAGTAAGAAAACAGGCTCTTGCCTAATCTGAGGTCGGTACCCACCCCAGGCCACAGAGGCCGAACCACAACGATTCACACTCTTCTGGGCAAGGGAAGGCTACTTTCCAAAGAAGTATTTAGAACTTGGGAAAATCCTTGTACGTACCGGAAGAAAATGGCCTAAACACAATAGGACTCGCCATTTTCTCCTTGTGAAGCACAAAGCGCTTGGCGCTGCCCGGCACACAAAGAAAGCGTGAGCCCGCGGAATTCTTGCACATTTCCAAGAGGCCAAAGGAAAAAAAAAAAAAAAAAAAAAAAGAACCTCCCCTGGAACCAAAATTTCTCCCGCCAGGGAGCTCTGAGACACACTCTCCCACCCTCACGCAGCCCCTGTCACCAAAAGATCCTTTATTTGAGGTGTAGACAGAGCGATGCCAGCCAGCGAGCTAAACCCGGCGAGATTAAGTCCCGCAGAGGGGCCGCGGCCATCCACGGCCCCACACTCCATTCTAGGCCGGGGGTGCTCGCATCCCCTCCCTCCTCCTTAGACCTCTCCTTCCAGTTCCATCCTGTCTCCCCCACCCCCCCGGCACGTCTGGTAGTCCGGGAGCTTAGGGATCTCTGTGACCTGATTTCCATCCACTACCAGGAACCAACCTTGCAGCCCGGAGCCGGGCGCGAGGCTCTCAGGGATGCTCGCGACGCGGGAACCCCTCGACTCGGCGCCTCCGGCCGCCTCCCGCCCGCCGCTCCAAGTCGCTGCATCCAAGACAGCCAGCGCCCTGCTCTGCACGCCCACAGCGGGCGAAACGCTTTTCCCGCTCACGTGCGGAAGTGCATGCTTCGAGGAAACCCCCGTGAAAAGAAACACCCAAGCACAACCCGCGCCCCCGACTCACAAAGCGAACACTCCCAACCCAGCCAGCGGCGCGGAGCCGGGCCAATGCAGGAAAAGATCGTACTTACAGCCGGTGCGCGTTTGGGTAATCCGCGTCTCAGCCCGTTTGCTTTATTTATTTTAAAAATAAATGCACAGCTTTGTGTATTTGATTTTGCACATCTTCCACCGTTGATAAGGAACGAAAAGAAAAATCTTGTAGTCTAGCGGGGATGGGGGAGGGGGATGGAGATTTTCATTGTCTACGCTCTGCACACGCAGCCCAAGGAAAGACGCCCATTGCCGTGTGATGCTCCTTCTACTTTCTGCTTGAAATTCAGGAGCTTTCAACGCAGTAAAGCGGGGGTTTGGTCTCCCTGCCTCCCTCCCTCTGCGTTTCTCTCTCTCTCTCTCTCTCTCTCTCTCTCTCTTTCCTTCTTTTGCCTCCTCTCCCCTCCCTCTCTCTTCCCCAGCTCAAAGTCTCAGTCTCTGTCTCTCTCTCTCCCTCTCTCTCTTTTTTTTCAAAAGAGGGCAGGTCGCTTCCTGCATCCCAATGAGTTAAATCACTCACTTACTTCTCATGCATCAGCAGCCTCTTTAACAACCCGAGGGCTGCAGGCACAAAAGAGCATTTAGCTGCCTCCAATTTGTGTAGAAGGCCTGTCCTTAATTTGTTTTTGAAGTATAATTAAATCATGTATTTCACGTAATATGAAAATACCAAGTTCCCAACTTTAGCATATGAACTGTTAATGGTAACCTTTGAAAATGTAACCCCCTCCTTGTTGGTGTGCTTAGAAAGGGCCTAGGACGCCCCAGGAATGGAGAGGCCAAGGGTTTGGGCCCAAATCTATGCGCCCCTCCCCCATTTCACACGTCAAGGTCACAGTCATCTGATTTCCCCCATTGATTTAAAATGGAGCCTTTTTATCAACCCTTTGCCTTGGAAAAGAATTAAGTCTTTTTTTTTTTTTTTTTTGAGTTGGAAGATCTGACAGATTAAATAAATAAATAAATGCCTCCTTAATCTGAAATACACACGTAAGCAGAATCAACCATGATCAGATGCTGGAATGGGGAGGGAGGCTGACACACCATGTGAGAGTGTATGGTTTTTCACCCTCCTCTTGCTCCTGGCTAATTCTGAGGGTCTCTCAGTTTTGCTCCGGTTTCTTGCAGAGGCTGGGTGGGCCTTACCAGGGGACACGGCCGGCACCTTTTTCCTTTCTCTTCCTTCCTTCCTCTCCCCTTTCCTTCTTCCTTCCTCTCCCCTTTCCTTCTTTCTTTCTCTTTCTTTTCTCTTTCTTTCCTTCTTTCCTTCCTTCCTTCCTTCCTTCCTTCCTTCCTTCCTTCCTTCCTTCCTTCCTTCCTTCTTTCTTTCTCTCTCTCTCTTTCTCTTTCCTAACTTCCCTTCCTTCCTTCCTTCCTAGCTCTCAGAGAGCTCTCTGAAGGGTCCAGATCTCCTCGAGGACACCACCCAGTAGTGGTTGGGGGGCATGTGTATGGTTCCCCCTTCTTTAAAGGGCTTGGGCACAAAGAGCAACTCTGCCTTCCCGCAGTTTCTCTTTCAGAAAAAACCCCAGGCCTTGCTATTGTTCTTCCTCAATGAAGGAGGCTGAGGGTGACAACAGAGAGACCTCCTCTTCCCCCACACTCACCACCCACCTCCTCCCTCACCCCACCCAGGGCCAGTGCTAGGGAGGCACTGGGAATATTTTCTTGCTCCTGAGATTCCTGTCTGGGAGATCATGAAATCCACTATCATTAATATCTTGGTTATCATCTCTGTATTTTCTTCAGCAATATTCCCTTAAGTAGTCAGCCCCTGCCTCCCCGGTCCCCATTTTCTGGTTGTAACTGTGCTTGCTGTTATAAGCAACATTGCACTGGGATACCAGAGCGGTTAAGGCTTCAGATAACCTCATGCAGTTCCATTGAAAGGGAATGAAACATAGCTTGCCACCTCCAGCCTCTGAATATTTGTCCTTACACCCTAAACTACCGTGGAGTTTTTGAGGAAGGCCAGGTTTTACCTTGAACATTTATCAAACCGGACTCTGCCACCTCTGCTGCTGCAGGAGGACGCATAGGCCTCCAGCACCCAGCAGAATCTGCTTGAAAAATTCGACAGAACCTCCAACGTGGTCTTTTAAAATATGTGAAAACCAAATATGAAAGAGGATTATATATATATATATATATATATATATATATATATATGTGTGTGTGTGTGTGTGTGTGTGTGTATGTATGTATATGTGTGTGTGTGTGTATATATATATACACACATTATATATATGCTGGGTTTGGGGGCTCGAATAACCAAAGATAAGACAACTCTGCCTTGAGCCCGTACACCCAAGGCCTCACTGTAAGGGTATCTTACTAGTGGCAAGAGACTACGTACTTTTTGGAGGCACTAGAAGGAATGCACTTCGCCCCCCTGCCCTTTATCTTTCACCAGATGATGCTCATTCTATCTGTTTCCAGTTTATTGACCTGGGATGTAGGACTGTTAAAGATCGGCGAAGTCTTGCCAAAGCCTGATAGAGGCAGGGTCACGCGGTGCGCACCGCATCCGGCCGCCGGGAAGGTGCGGCTCTGTGCTCTGGTTAGCCAGAAGGGTCTGCTCTGTGCGGGTGACCATTCAGACAACCGCGGTGGGTCCTTAATCTACCCACCTCCACCCCGGCTCTAGCAAGGCCAACTTTGCCTCATCAGCCAAGGTCCTGGAATTTCAGCCTTCTCGGTGGGGAGGCCTTAAAAGGAAACTCAGGCTTCGGGTGTGTTTCCTACTTATCGGGCGTTCCTTCTCATAAGGTTTATTCTAAGAGGCTGCAAAGAAAAAAGCTAGAGATCAGAGGCGAATGCTGGAACATTCGCCCGGGCCCTCTACCCCGCCCCCCCACCCCAAGCGGATTGCTGGGCCAGGGCACCTGCAAAGCGGCCCGCAATCGCCGCCTCCGCGCACCTCTCCGGCCGCAGGCCACACTGTCGGATCAAATGAGGTCATCTAACAACCTGCGCCCGGGGGCGCTCAGTCCCTCGCCCAAGAACGTTTCTCTGGGCACCTTTAGGTCCATTCGGAGAACAGAGCTTCCGATCCCCGCCTCCCGCCCTTGGCCCAGGAATCTGAGCGGGCGACTCCTTTCCAGCCCCGGGTTTTTTCGGATTTGCCAGGCGCGCAAATCTCCTCCTGCCCCGCGCATCTCGTCGCTGGAGCTTGGAGCTTATGAAAATGTAACCCAACTCATTGCCAGAAGTTGTTGCTAATTAGTGGATAATAAACTTCTGTAGCCAGGGCACAAAAGTCTTTTAAAAGTGCAAAGGTGTTCTTTGTTATGGCATCAGAAAAGGGATTAACATATCAATTGGACTGGGGGGACCGGACAATGAACCCTCCTCCCCCTTCGCTGCCCTTAGTTTGCCGCCCGCCGCTGCCACCACCTCCTCCTCTTTCTGCCCTTCCTCCTCCTCTTCTTCCTCTCCGGGTCCGAGAGCTGTCAAGGAGCGGTTGGGGAGCGCAGGGCGCCAGGCCGGGGCCGAACAGGCAGGCCCAATGCGAGCTTCCCGCCGCCCACCCGGCCGCGCGGCCTGCGCGGCCCCTTGCCCTCGCCCCTCGCCCAGGCGCGCGCGGGGGGGAAGGTGGAGGCGCGCGGCGGGGCGTGCGGGAACGCGGAGCCGGAGTGCGGCAGGTCCCGGCGGCCGCGAGGGCCTGGACCCGGCGTGTCCGGCCTCCCGTGGCCCGACGCGGCGCCCCCTCCCAGCCCGCGGCTCGGGCCCCGCGAGCCTGCGCCCTTCGCCTCCCCGGGACCGCGCGAAGCCCCGCGGACTTTCTACTCCAGGGGCAACGGGGAGCCGCCAGCTCCCCACCTCCTCCGGCCTTTCTCGGCCGACCCGCTGACCTCCCGACCCTCGCTTGCACGCGTCGGGCGGCTAGCCAGCGATTGGGGCGAGCCAGCTCTTCGGCCTCGAGGCAGCCGTGTCTTCGGGGGCGGCGGGTTCGCTCGAGCGGTCCGGGGGCGGGGGGCCGCCCGGGCGAGGCGGCGAGGGCAGCCCAGGCCCGCGCAGGCCCCGCGAATCTCCGCGCGCCCCCGGCCCCCCCCGCCCCCCCCGCCCCCCCCGCCCCCCCCGCCCCAGGCAGGCCCCGAGGAACTGGCTCCCCGGGCCGACGGAA
This sequence comes from Phacochoerus africanus, assembly GCF_016906955.1. NCBI lineage: Eukaryota > Metazoa > Chordata > Mammalia > Artiodactyla > Suidae > Phacochoerus > Phacochoerus africanus. Next base: position 70,229,356 of record NC_062549.1, read on the forward strand.
AACTTAGGAAGGCAGCCCCGGGCCGGGTGCAGGAGAGCAGAGCAGAAGTAAGTCTCTCGGAGACGGAGACGCGGCCCAGGACTGCGGGGCCCCGGCCCCCCCCTCCCGCCGCGCCCCCGCCCGGCCTCGTTGGCCCCGGAGGGCCCCCGGGCAGGGTCGCCGGGGCCTTGCGGGGCCGCCTGGGGCTCGGGAGCCGAGGCGCGGAGCGTGGCGCGGGGCAGGAAGGCGACGAGGGGAGAGGCGCAGCGACGGCGCGCTTTGCTCACCGGCGCCGAGCCAGACCCGCCACTCCCTGGCAGCCCTGGAGGAGCCGCGGGCCGGGCCGCCCGCCTCCCCGCCCCGAAGCCCCCGCCGCCAGGCCTAGCCCGGCGAGGAAAGGTTTTCTTTTCTTTTCCTTCTCCCCTCCCCCCTTTCGCCAGTCTCCCTAGAGGCTGCTTCCGTCCTCCAAATGCGTTTCAAAAAAAGGAAATCTGCGGGGCTCTCCTCTTTCCACCCGTCTCGCCTCCCCTGACTCTAGTGTTTGGCGAACAAGCGCCAAACTCACACAAGTTTCCCCGAAAAACCAACCGCATTAACTGCCGTGGGGAAAAATATTGGGGAAAAAAAGTGGAGGTCGGTGTTTCCCTAAATGCAAAACATCAGAGAGGGATCTGAAAAGAGCTTTACTTTCCCTGCGAAATCTCCATTGTTGCTTGGCAAACAATGGGAGCCTGGGCGACTGTAGGGCTGTGAGAATGAATAGGCGATCCGCGGGATGTGTGCGGGTCAGTGCTTGGGGTCCCGGGCCTAAAGCCCCTTTCTCAGCTTGCCACAATAAACCAGAGCAAGGTTTAGTCTTTACTGGGTCACCGGCCATCCTCTATTATTCAACACTTCACAACAAAAAACACTTATTAATCAGCGCTGACCAGAGGCCCCTTTTGAAACAAGAGAAGAGGGGAGAGAGAGAGAGAGGAGAGAGAGGTGAAAAGAAGATTGAGAAGCCCTGGACAGATCTTTCTAAAGCCAGAGCAACCACAGGGTACTTTCCTCCAGTGGCCAAAGTTTATTTGACACAACAAAGTTTCTAATCAGGCCACGGAGACCTGGATTTCTCATTTGCCTCACTCCCGGTCCCTTCCTCTGAAGATGTTGGAGACTTTGTTGCGAGGAAGGATGGCTTTAGGTCAAATTGCTAAGGCCTGATCTTAAAGATCTAATTGCTATTGGAAGAGAAGCCTGTTTCCCAGCTGGGCCTCCACTCTGGAGATGGCGCAAGGAAGACTGTCCAGCTCTGCCCTGGGCACCCTGCTGATGGATGAGGTGTCAGGCAGTAGTCATGTGAGGACTGGTTTCCAAATGGTAGGAGCAGTAGTCGAATGTGGTACTTATTGGTGATACTGAATGCAATCTGTAGATTTTCTGCTTCATGATGTTTCAGTCCGGATGTCTTAAAAGACTAAACTTGCTTGCTAGAATGAAGAGGAACTGATTCATCCTGTGCTTAGACAGGGATTTAAGGGGAAGAGTGTGATGAGTAGTTTGAGAGAAGAAAATGGTTCACAGTGTGCCATCCCACTAAAATCAGTGGGTTCTTTGCTCAACTTTGGTAATTTTTACAGAGCTTATTTGATGTTCGTGACCTAATTGTATTTCTTTCATTTATCTGGTTCCATGATAATTATGAACACATGCTCAGACTTATATGGACACTCATATACATCAAAGTGAAGTGCTACATACATCAGCTTTATGGATGGATTTAATCCAGTTAGAACTCAGCTAGACATTTTTGATGGCAAAATTTTGTCGCCTTTTGATTTGAGGTTGGAAGCCAATATTTCTTGGTGTTTCTGTCTGTTTTACATTACTCGGGTTGTAATTTAGCCAAGTGAGCAAGCTCTTTTGTAATGGCTGATGTGTACAAGTGAACCGAGGCAGCAGATATTGAATCTTGGTTGTCAAAAGGCATAAAACAATTATTTTCCTAAAGAAATAGAAGTGAATGTCAAAGCAGTATTCTTTTTAAGTTTAAAATTTCGTTTGCATGCACTTTGGGACTCCTGTGTAACATAACTAACCATTTCACTTGCTAGGATTCAAAGAAGGCTTTAAACCCAGAAAATGCATGGATGGGGGCTTGTGACTTGAGCAAATTAAGCTGTAGAACTAGATGGCTTGGTAATGAAAGCAAGAAGGCAGAATGACTTGGTAGTAAACTGCAGTGGTATTTACCAGAGTTTATGTAGTAAATGCAAAAAAGGGTTGCATGGTTTGGTCCCAGGAAGTGTTTTACTTAGATGCCTACTATTCCAGATTGACTTTTTTTATATAGAAAATATTATGTTACTTAGATTTTGCAGAGCTCAACGCTTCTTGCAGTGGAGTAATCAACTGTTATCTGAATTATTTAAAGCCTGGGATTAAAGGCCTTGGACTTGAATGCTGACAAGCTCTCACATGTAGGCAGGGAAAAGTTTAGCCCTCTTTTCTTTCTGTATATACTTTGAAAATAATTTGGTCATGTGTGTTGAATTATTTTTAAAATTTATGCCTAGGAACAATGAATAATTCTTTTACAAATTGTTTTCCAAATGAGCAACTAAGATTATTCAGAAAAAGAGTAGGAATCTGTTTAATACATAACAATATGTCACCTAAAATGCAATTTTTCTTTAAGAAAAGACCATTCTTTAAAAAACATATTTGCTAAAGAAAGCGCCACTTTTTCAGAAAAGTGTTTAGAGGCTGTGGATACAGAGAATATATATTCATTCCACAAATCCATTTGGGGGACATGACAATTTTATGTCATATTTTTCCTTCTAGTATTTTGGTCGACTTCCTAATTTGCTTAAAGGAAGCAATATTATGTGTGGGTATGTGTATCTTTATTTGTAAACTGAAGGTATATACTAAATGGGACTGATCACTCACAGATTATCTTCTGACTGAGTCCTATTGAATAAGCAAATAGTCGAGAAAAGCTTTAAACTTAAAATATAATGCATCGAATGTGTATATGTATCATCACACATCATTTTAACACATATTTATAGACTCCTAACACTTTTCTTTCTTTCATTTTTTGGGGGGGCTAAGAAATTAAGTAAATAGCTTTGTAATGACATTCCCTTAAACATACTAGTGAATTTGTATGGAAATTGGAATAGCTTCCACATTTGTCACAGGAGAAAAGAATAATACATAAACATTATATTCAGCAAACGTTTAAATAGAGAAATATTTGTTGCTATTATTTACCATGGAAGCAATGTTTATTAAATTTAGTATATATTTATGAAATCATTGTTATTTCAAAGTACATTTATTTAATAGTGCATATATATTGTTGCTTTTTTTAAAAAAGAAAATACATCTGTAGCAAACAACCTGAAGATTTCATCATAGACTTAACACATCATAAAAACTACTTTGTAGGTAGCTAAGTCATCTACATCTGGGAAATTTTTTTTTGCCTTAAAAAATCCATCTGGACATGAAAAAAAAAATGACACATTTAAATAAATCTCAGCTGCAAAAGGAAACAAATAATCTTGATAGAAAAAGATATTTCTTGATAGAAATATCTTGTGTATCTTTCTCCAAATGAAGGTTAGATGACAAAGCCTATGGCTATAAAATGAAAAGTATATGCAAACTGGTATGTTTATTTTGAAACATATCTCAATTTTTGCATTTTTTTCTTCCTGGCAGATGCATGTAACTCAGACACTTTTCCATCTTGACAGAATTTGTCAGTTCAGTTCAAATTTATATCAACATGATCTGACAAAGTATAGCATCAATAGGTTATCACGAAGTATAAAAGTACACTCTACCAAATGTTGCTTTAATACATGCTGCTTTTTCTTTTATCTAAAAATCAATCAATGCAGTTTTTCATGATAGAGAAAAGGTAAAAAGGAACTGATAGAAATTTGACTTGCCCCCTATGATTTGCCCCATTGCCAGAGAATTCTGGTTAGTTGTATAGATCTAAGACTTCTGTGGAGAGACTCAACCTGGTACTTATTTATTTATAAACTTCTACCTCACTAGAGATTCAAAGTTATATTAGGAAACTAGGACCTCACATGATTATATGTGTTTATTTGATTCTTCGATTTAAATACTTTATGAGTACACCAAGAGTAATTTTTAATGGAAGATTTTCATTAGGTTTATATGTGCTACATCTATACATCCCTGATGTATTTCTGTATATACAATAACATCTCACTTTTTGGAAACAAGGAAAAACCAAGCTTTTGAATGAAAAAAACCTCCCCCCTCCCCAGATTACTCCTATAGTTCTTCTTATTTTAATATTTCCTTCAACTAATTTCATTTTGATACATATGCTATAAACTCTATTTTGACTTATGTAACAATTTTTTCACCCGGAAACCTATCTGCTTATATAACCACTTGTGACAAAGCAGAGCAGTCTAGAGAATGTCACAAAAGGCTCTTAAGATGTGTGTGTGTTCTAACTATTTTAATTTCAGTGGCTTATGGATGTTTATTATACATTTAAAAGGAATCATTTAGCACTCCCTTCCCTTATGATAGTTTTTTTTTTAATGAAAGCCAAATTTTAGAAATACTTACAAAAGAAAAAACATAAAATGGAACACTTCTGTATTTTGAAATTTTGCCTTAGTAGTCAGAGACTGAGTCTATAAGGTTGACACAAGTTTTTCTTTCAATTAAGGAGGCTATGTGGAGATACTATAGGAAACTAGCTGTGTTGAGGTTATGACAAAGAAGTAAGGTGTTTTTGTTTGTTGTGTTTTATCTTCATGTTTTTATGGATCAGAATGTAGCTCCCTGTCCATGAACTCCTCCTATGCCTCTTAAATGTTTTGTTATTTTTTGTGGAAAAGCTCACGGAGTTGGGGTGTGAGAGAAGAGAGGGTGTGGGCAATAGAGTCCATGGATCAGGTAGAGTTGGTACCGTGATGCTCATGGCAGTGAACCAGTCTCGTGTACCAGGAAAGGATCCATTTTTCAAGCTTTTCTTTCTCTGTCATTCTCCTGCCTCTGCACTCAAAGTGTCTAAGAGATCCCAGGAAAACCGAGCTCTCGTAAAAATCATTTGTCCTGTACCTGACAACAATAGTATTGAGAGGCAGGAGAGTGACTCAGGTCTCACGTCAGGATTGGCCCTTTGGAGTTCGTGCTAATCTGCAGCAATATAAAGTTATGTTTTATGTATGTGCACGATGTTTTATTTCCCAGTAGTTTACATGAACATTGCAGATGCATGGATTCCATATTTAAAATTAAAACCCTAAAAATGAGAACATTTACTTGAACATATTGTGTAAGATAAAAGCCTTAGAAGGGAAAAGATCTTAGCTATGGGGATGGAAAAAATACATGGCCATGAAAATAGGTAACTGCTCTGCATTGCCACTGGAGCTTTAATCAAACTCCAGTTTTCTGAAGACCACAGTTAACTGATGTTAATGAACATCTCAAAGTTTTTTCTAGATACTCCAGCTTCTTCTAAAAGGCAGCTTTGATAAAACTAGCCAGGTGAGACTCTTCAAATATCTCAAGGTTTTTTTGTTTTGTTTTTTTTTTTTAATCCCAAGGTGGTGTCAATTATACCCTAAGACCTAGAGATGAACAGGTTTGTTTGGGCATGTACATCACTGCAGTCGAGCTGGGACAAGTCATTCTGGGGTCACCTGGGAGGAACTGAGATTGGAGCTGTGGGCCCAGATCAGAAAGGCTGCTAGGCTTGACATGACAGGTTCCTTGGGTTTTTGTGAAGGCCCTTGACCTCAGGAGCAGAGCCGCCATTTTCCCAACATGGTAGGGTAATACCAATTTCATGCTTTGGTGAGGACCTGGGTTTGTTGGCATCAATCCCAGTGATTCCAACAGCGTTAAAGAAAATGAGCTTTGGGATTAAGATTTCATGCTCTCTTCTTTTACTGCATCTTCTCTCTCTTCTGTTCCCTCTTCATCACTCCCTTCCCTTCTCTTTCCTCTCTGTGTTCTCAGACTTTAGGGGCACCGAATCAACCCTGTGGACAGCTTATACTGTGCTATAGGTGTGGTTGCTTTGTTAATTAAACTTTAATTGTTGTCTATTTCTTTTTTCTGAATGTTCCACTTTTCAAAGAGGCTAAATGTCTTAGACAAGCCTCCCTCTGGTGTCTGGAGGTCAGGCCGCAGGCAGGGAGAGAAGACCAAATTGCAGGTGTGGTTTTCATCCAGGGTGGGCTTAAGGTGGCATGAGGTTACTGATCTGAGCCATACCTCTGACACTGACTAAGCACAGTCTCCAACCTTTAGGGACTCTCCAGATTTTTGAAGTTTTCTGGATCTGAAAAGAAAGGGAATGAGTTGCCCTTCCTAGATAATTCTGTTTTGATCATGTTCACTTCCCCTTCTAAAGTGTGTGTGTGTGTGTGTGTGTGTGTGTGCACGCGCGCGTGCGCGCAGAGAGAGAAAGAGAGGAAGGACAAATGATGGAGACATAGTTGCTGAGATATGGAAATAGCCTTAGTTTAAAGTTGGAATGCAGACCTATAAAAACATGGTTGTCAAGGACTTTTTAGAACATCAGAAGAAGTAAAAAAAAAAAAGTAGGACAAATAATTGTGCAGTTTTACAATGTCTCTAGTTTGAAAATAAACTTCTATAGATGGATAAAGAGATTAAAGGAACCCAAAAATCTGAATTGCCTGGGAGGCAATAGAATTGTTGGATTGTAAAAGAGGTTTTTGTGTCCCCTGATCTTTAAGACTGAGGGGAAGTGGGAAGGAAAGTGAACTGACATGTGGTCGGGTTTACTGTATCTCAAATATTCCATCAGGCTCTTTCACAGAACATTATTTTATATATTTTCATCAGAACCTATCAAGGTATTAATTTTTTCTTCATTTTAGAGGTGAGAAAACTCTGGAGAGTTATATAACCTGGCCTGGTTCACATTTTGGAATCCAGATTAGAATTCAAAATTAAAACTGCTGTACAGTAGAAAAAACATAATGTATTGGGGAAATTAAAAAAAAAGCTGCAGTGAGGTGTTGCCTCACAGCTGTTAGAATGGCCATCATCAAAAAAATCTACAAATAATAAATGCTGGAGGAGGTATGGAGAAAAAGGATCCCTCCTACACTGTTGGTGGGAAGGTAAATTGGTGCAGCCACTATGGAAAACAGTATGGAGGTTCCTTAAAAAACTAAAAACAGAACCACCATGTGATCTTGGAATCCCACTCTTGGGTATATATCCAGAGAAAACTGTAATTCAAAAAGATATAGGCACCCCAGTGTTCATTGCAGCACTATTTACAATAGCCAAGACATGGAAACAACCTAAACATCCATCCACAAGTGAATGGATAAAGAAGATGTGACACACACACACACACACACACACACACACACACACACACACACACACACAAATATTATTCAGCCATAACAAAGAATGAAATAATGCCATTTGTGGCAACATGGATGGACCTAGAGATGTTCATACTAAGTGAAATAAGCCAGATAAAGACAAATATCATATGATATTGCTTAAATGTGAAATCAAAAAAAAAAATTGAAAGAAATGAACTGATTTTCAAAACAGAAATAGGCCCGCAGACATAGAAAACAAAGTTATGGTTACCAAAGGGGAGAGGGGGAGGAGGGAAGGGAGTGGGGGGAAGGGGGAGGGGGGAGGGAAGGCTAAATTAGGAGGTTGGGATTAACATATACACACTATTATATATAAAACAGATAACCAAGAAGGACCTCCTGTATAGCACAGGACATTATACTCGATACTTTGTAATAACCAATAAAGGAAAAGAATCTAGAAAAGAATATATATAACTGAATCACTGTGCTATGCACTTGAAACTAACACAACATTGTAAATTAACCATAATTCAATTTAAAAAATTAAAAAGAAAAGAACTCAGAGAAGCTTGTCTCAGGAAACTATATTCTTTTTCTTAAACCAGAAGTATCTCCCTTGATTTATTTTCGTCATAATTATTCACGGCAGGAGTAAGTGTTCAATCACCACGGGTCTGTCCAGACTCTCCTCTCTCTCTGTGCTTTCCTCCCTGTGGTTGCTTCCTTTCTGTAGTAGGGGCAGGAAACCCCGGCCTTTCCAGCCACTCCGCTCTGAAGGCTCTGTTTTAGGCTCAGACTGAGTTTGCTCCCACGTGCCTTCAGCAGGACGTTGACTCTATTCCCATAGGTGTGTGAACTGATGGGCTTGCGGTCAGACGTATTTATATAGCAATCTATATATATGAAAGAGCATTTTATGTTGCATTATACTGTAAGAAAGTTTTCTTGGTTTGTTGTTGTTTTGTTTTTGTTTTGTGGGGTTTTTTGCTATCTTATATCACATCCTAATGTACAATCTAGCCAATTAATCATGAATCTGAAACTTCCAGGGCTTGGGCTAGTTCTTTATTGAGGTTAGGCATCATTTTGTGGCAGAATTAACTCTTTCAAGACCTTGGTTCACTAAGTTACATTTATTAAACATTTGCTATTTAGTGATTAATTCTCAAAGAAAGGGGAAATAAGAGTATATTAGCAATATACCTGTATTGCATGGAGTTTTCTAGATATGAGTATACTTTTTGTATATTGAACATAATTTTCTGCTTCATTTTTCTTGTCATGAGAGAAGTAATTCTTATTTTATTTTATTTTATTTGTCTTTTTAGAGCCACACCTGCATATGGAAGTTCCCAGGCTAGGAGTCTAATTGGAGCTACAGCTGCCGGCCTATGCCACAGCCACAGCAATGCTGGATCGTTAACCCACTGAGCTGGGCCAGGGATGGAACCCGTGTCCTCATGGATACTAGTTGGGTTTGTCACCACTGAGTCACAATGGGAACTCCGGTAGTAATCCTTATTTTAATGGGAACTGTAAAAGTTTATTATTTCCCGTCATTTAATAGAAACATTAAATTAATGTTTCTATTTCCTTATAGTTTCTTGTTGAAACATTAATTTTCTTTCGAGATGCTTATGTTAAAATCTTTAGATGACTGTTGCTCATCTAAAAGATTATTTCTGGAAAAGTAAAGACCTTAAAGTAAGTAATCTAAGAATTCTTTTCATTGAGGAAATTAGGTTAAAAAAGATAGAGTTATACTTTTAAAATTACAATATTTTGGTGATTAAAATGACTTGATAAATGATGATTGAAATATGGGAAGATAGACTATTAAAATCACTGTATTGGTTTTTGGATTGGAATTAAACACTGGAGGTCACACCAGGTATTTGCTTCAGAGATTCAGATAACCTTGGCAATTACGCTTTCGTGTATAAGTTACTGCTCAAAGTCAAGGACTGAGGGTTACTGTGAGGAACAAAGGGAAAGAAACACTAAGGGCACTTATTCATTTGAATTCATTCAAAATAGTACTGTAATGTCAGTGACCAAAATATTAGCTGAATAATCATTAAATCTTGAGTTTTATTTGGAGCTAAATCTCAGGCGAGCCAGTATAGCTCTTTGATTTGATTTCTTCATCCCTAAAGTGGAAATGAAATTGCTTACTTGCAAAAGAGATAGTGAACACTAATTAATTGATGGGTTCGAACATTGCCAATAAATTCCCTCTTCTTCATTTAGTTTTCAAAGCTACAAACTCATAAATGCTAAAGATGCAGAAGTGCTGGATTCATATATATCTCAGTATTTGGATTGTTCACATATGCACTTAGCAAACTCAAAGCACAGATGACTTTCTTGGAGAGCTTAAAGCTGACGTTAAGTAAGGGAATAACTATAGAACTCTTGGTGGAAAACACTGAATTCTACTGGTTTTACCTATTAAGTTTAAGAGGTGTGTGTGTGTATACTTATCTACTCAGTTAATTTTGTCTTTTATGTATAAATCTAGAAAAATATATTTGGGGAAATAAATCACCGCATCGCAATGGACCCCAAACTATTGCTTATCTCCAGTTTCTGATATGTATGCAGTGTCTGACAGCACGACAGTGTCTGCCTGGGAGTTAGTAGGCATGAGTCTATTTTTTATTTTTTGGCCAGACCCATGGCATGTGGAAGTTCTCAGGCCAGGGATCGAACCCTAAGCAGAGCAGTGACCCAAACCACTGCATTGACAATGCCGGATCCTTAACTGAGAGGCCGCGAGGGAACTCCAGCAGGCATGAGTTAAAATTGAGGTGGTTTATGTGACCTGCTTAACCTAATTTTAAGGAACTGTTTGAGTTTTTCTGGAATTAACTTATCACGGTAGTATCATCTGTACAGGGAAGTAATTTCGACCAGATGGTAGGTAGCCTTCCAGGGTGATTGGGTCTCACATGTACAGGGTGTCTCGGAAAAGCTACCAGACAAAGAGCCAGGAGCCCCCACTTCTAGGGCTGGCTCCACCTCTGACCAACCGAACGAGGCTAGGAGCAGTGCCGCTTTCTGCAACTGTGAGTGTAGTGGGTTAACATCCCGCCTCACTTGTGCCACAAACCAATTCTCGTGATTCCTAGGATGACACCCTCTCTATTATTTTACACTCTCTTTCTAAAGAGTGTTTCTGTGGGCCAGGAATGAACAGCAGGAAAGGTACGTGGCAGGAAGTATTGCCTACAGAGAGCTGTGCACAAATTCAATAAATACATATTGCTTGAAATACTTGATGATTAATTAACCATGTAGAAAACGCCAGTGATCAATGCTGATGACTAAGCCTTAATGGCAAAATAGTTAAAATGTATTGAGTACTTCTAATGTGCCAGGCACTCTATTTGCAGTTTGCATGTGATATCTCATTTAAGCAATCATCCAGGAAACACAGCTAAATCTTCCTGCAGTGTTGTGACATTATGGTATTATTGGCCATTCTTCTCAGGAAAAGTCTTTTCTACTGGACCTGTTTGGAGCTCCCCTCATGATGTCATTTGAAGAAATTCAATAAAGGAAAAAAGATTTGCATTGGAAGAAAGCAGGGCTGAATATACACGGAAAACTCAAACTAAAGCATTTGACTGTATAAATTGCATCTCGAAAGCTATAGCCAAGATCATGTTCAAGCCAGGATCTTCCTCATCATCCATGCTTTCTCCCTTTTCTGAATATTTAAATAGGCAGGAATATAGGCAGGAAGTGCTTTTTTTTATTACCATGTAAATATCTCAAGAATCCGTCTTCTTCTGTCCATCCCTGGGATAATTGTTTTAGTTCAGACATCATCATCATCTCTCCCATCTCTCTCCGTGGTCTCCCCTCTCACCCCTTTCTAATCTGTTCTTTTTTCTTGCTGCCACAGTATTTCCTAACACTCAAACTGTTCATATTTAAAATTTTTCAATGGCAGTTCTTGACATCCTATGCGGGGCGGGGTGGGGCGTTGCCTCTTTCTCACTTCTCACCAGGAGGAGAGAGCTGCCCCACCCTTTGGGTTTCTGTGATATGCACTTATTTTTGCAGGTATACCTATGACTATCTCTCCTATTGGCTTGTGAGTTTTCTGTAATAAAACATCTTTGAAGCAGATCAGTGATTGGCACATTGTTATTAATTCTTGAAGGAATAAAGAATTTGGGGAGTTTGAGCTATTCTGGGTTCAATAGAGGAGACATCACAGTTCATTAAATTTGCTTTTCTAATTTCTTATCCTGTGTCTCACAAAAAACCCAACCCTATAATTTTGATCCATGAAAAGGGCTTGGTGTAGTGCCTTAGTATTTCTGATGGGCAACCTATTTGGCCAGGTAGGGCAGGGCTCGGAGATAACTGTGTCAGGGCTACCTCCCAAAGGTCTGATCCTTCTTCCTAATAGGAGAGGTAAAGCCTTAGCACCAAGGTTCCCCTGAGAGTCAAAGCTAAATCCCTAATCCTCAAAGGAACTCTTTTCCAGGGCTGTGTGTAGAATGGACTGGGAGGGCTGCAGGAAGTGAGGTAGAGAAAACATTTTTTTAGGATGAACTGAATGAACATGGGCAGAGAAGGGGGGGAGAAGGAATCCTATTGGGGCCCTGCAGAAGCTTCTCAGATCTTTAAAACCCAGAGTTCTGAAATTTAGGATTGCTGTGACAAATGAGGCTATTGGCTGTGGTATGCAGATCCTTTTACACTTAGAAGAAGAGGGCTGTTTAGTATCAAGGTATTTCTCTAACTTTCCTACCAAATTCCTTCTCCTTGCTATACTTCCCCAACATGCCATGAAATAGGGACTTGCCATTGTTAATAAGCCTCTTTTAGTAGACCGGTATGCAAAAGGCACCTCAAATTTAACATACCCCAAACAGAGCTTTTGATTTTTTACCCTTCCCCAGACCTATGCCCTGCCAAAAGCTCCCAGTTTTCCCTGTTTCAGTAAATGATATACCCATTCACTAGGAAAAAAACAACAACAAAAAAAACCTAGAAGCCATCCTGGACTCCCCTGTCATTCTCACCCCCATCCATCCATCAGCAAACTCTGTCAGCTCCATATTTCCTAAGTCTGATCACACTTCTCTAACTTTGCCATAGACTGAGGCACCATCATTTCTCTCGTGATCTGCTGCAGTAGTTTTCAAACTGGTCCCTGCATTTCTACTCTTGACTCTCCTGCTCCCCAAGCTTAGCTCATCCTCCACAGAGCTGCCAAAGTGAACTGTTCACATGTAAATCAAATCACTCCATAGCTCAAAACCACACAAAGCTTTCTGTCATCCTTAGATTAAACCCCAGAGTCCCTGCAGTGACCCACCAGACCCAATACCACCCTACCTACCACCCACTCCCGACTTTTCTAGTTACTTTCTTTCTTTTTTCTCCTTCCTAGCCCTTCTGGCCTTCTTGTTCATGTGCCTTATGAAACTTCTGCATTTTCCCTCTTTTAATTGATTTCTAGTAAGTTTAGAGCTAGGAGTTCTCCTGTGGTGCAGAGGGTTAAGTAGTCACTGCAGTGGCTTGGGTCTCAGCTGTGGCGCAAATTCGATCCCTGGCCCAGGAACTTCCACATGCCATGGGTGCAGCCAAAAAAAAAAAAAAAAAAAAAAAGAAATGCATATATTTTTAAAGTGTAGAGCTAAATTTATGGTCTGTCTCCAGTAAGACTGTAATTATACACATTTAAAAAAGTACCAAGAAATCTCTGGCTTAACCTAACTTTCTTGCTATTATTTCCTCTTTCTTTTTAGTAATGCAAACTTAAATTTACTCCTTACTGACTGTCTTATTGAAAATCAATGCACATGTTTATGATGAGAAAATCGGAAAATAAAAAAAGAACAATATTCTTATCACATGGCCACCACCCCAATCCTCCAGTCACACCCCACAATATTTCTATTGTAAAGTTTAAACACTTTAGCACGAGTTAAAAAATCCTGGTTTCTTCTTACCTCCAGCTTCTCCTCTTGCTCCCCTTTTCACTTGGCTTCTTTCTGTTCAGGTTTCAGTGGAGACGTTAGGTTTTCTCAGTATCTCGTTGGTAAGCCCTCTGCCCTCACTGAATCCTAGCATTTTATTGTAAGGTGATGCTGTTGCCCCTATTGGAGGACAGGGACAGTGTTTTTCTTATTCTTCATTGTATCCACAGCTTTAGCTTAGCATCTGGAACATAGAAAACTCTTAAGTATTGGCGAGTGAGTGAATAAATGAATGGATGAGAAGCTCTTCCTAGGAGGAGGGGGTTTGAAAGTGTCTATCCAAGGTTTACTCTGTACACCAGATACAGTAGGAGGGATGGGCAGGGAGTCGCTGTGAGTTATAAAACACTTTGAACAAGTACGCTTTAGGGGATAGTATTGTCAGAATCTTTTCTCTTGGAGGACACCCCATAAGATTTGAGATTGCAAAAGCCCTGCCTCAGTAGGAGGTCTCTTCATCTTCACCTTAGTGCTGTTCCAGGGAACTATTGACTTGGAGTGCTTGAATGTGGTAGAATCAAACGAAAAATTGGAGAACTAGAATGTGACCTTTGTCATCATTCTAATTTTATTGACCCTCAGTATTCATTTTATTGATTTGTAAAATCAATGGTGTTTTCTTTGTGTCCGTAGCTGGGTAGCAAGCTCTGTAAGCTTGCAGCAGATCTGTGGCTATATTTTCAAGCTCAGTCTCCATCAGGATGGCAGAGATTTGGCTCAAAAGTCATCTATTTTCTGAATTAATGAAAAAGCTTTTATTTGGCTCTGCCATCTTTATGGCATAGTTAAATCTTTGCTCTAGGCAGAAGTGATGCAACACCACTATTTGCAGAGACACAGCAATAGGCAAGGATCAGAAATGCAGATAGTTCCAGTAAATAGTTCATTCTAGACCCCCTTGTCTTTCATAAAATGTTCAAAATATTCTCTTCATATGCACATGGTTTTATAAAAGTGAGAAAGAAAGCATCTCAAATTTAGAAAAATATTATTCAAAGTGTTAGATTTGGAGGCCACTATGATGAAACTAATTTTAAGTATCATTTTTTCCCCCATTGGACTTACTATGAACACAAATCGAGTCTCCCCACTTAATGAATAGAAACTTTCTTTTTCTTTTTTTGGCTACACCTGCTGCATACGGAGGGGAACTACACTAAAACTGTGGTAATGCAGGATCCTTAACCCACTGTGCTGAGTGGGGAATCAAACCCATGCCTCCATAGTGACCTGAGCTGCTGCAGTCGGATTCTTAACCCACTGCACCATAGCGGGAACTCCAGATTTGCTTTTTCTTTTCTAAAAATAGCTATCATTTATTGAGTGCCTACCATGTGTCATATAATATTTGTGAGTCTTCAAAATAACATGGTTGGGTATTTTTACTCCAGGTTTACAGAGGAAAAGAAGGTGCCTCAATGGAAAATAACTTAAAACCAAGATCGCAAAGCTGGGGTTCCACTTGTGTTTCTTTGATTCCAAAGTCTCTGCTCCTACTATGACAAGGATCTAGGCAGAATGGTGGAACAGTCAATGTAGAATCTAATGTATTTAAAAATGCTTAAAGGAAACAGTTAAGGGGTTTTCTCTCTAACATGCAAATTTACATCATAAATTTATGAATGAAACTATTGTGAGGAAAGGAGAGAAGTTCTGTTGGAGGTGAGGGCAGGTGCTCTGGAGAGAGAATAAGGTGGATAAAGCTGTGAGAGTCTCATTGACTCTTAGAGTTGAAGAACTTTATAAGAATAATAAAAATGAAGTGAGAACAGGCGATAGATCCCTTGAGTGGTTGATTTAGGAGATGTGAAAAGACAGGAAGAAAAAAGTTGGCTATTCTAGAGGGCAGATCTGAAAAGCAGACTTGGAAACAGACCCTGGTGGATCAGTCAAAGGAAACAAGACAGAAAAGCAACAGAGAACATAGAGTCTTTCCATCAGAATAGCATGGCCCAAATCAGAAGACGCATGCCAATCTCGGTTCTTAAGAAGGAGCTATCAAGGGGGACACAGGGTGGTTACAGATTTTACTCTGTAACCAGAAGCAAGAAGGCATTTTCCTCCAAAGATCCTAAGTGTGAAGAACAAAGGCAACGAGTACTGAAGTTGGATCCAGAACTGGTTAGCAGAAGTCAGGTAGCCTAGACAAGGGCTGGGACTCCACTGATTAGCCTTATAGCAACCCCTAGGGAAGTGACAACCTTTAGTATCTGGAAGTCTTTGCTTGCTAACTGAACAGCAGACTCCAAGATAAATTAGCTATCATCTCTGTCCTGGGCTCAATAAGATCACCCTGTGAGGGAAGATGGAGGAGGGAGGGAAAGAGGCAGATGTATAGGCAGATAAGTCACAGACAGTACAGTGAGTTATACAACTGATGAATACATAGAAGGCACTTTGGAGGTATAGTAACAGTGATGACTATTAGAATAGAAACACACACAAACTATTATGTAAAGCCAGAAGCGTTTTAATACCACGAGCAAAGTGCTATATACCGGCACAGCTACAGAGGAATTAATTCTTCCAGAAGTTTTAAGGAAAATGTCATTGAACTGGGCATAGTTGAGAGATCTTGAAGGGTGAGATTTTCTCCAGGAAGAGAATGAAATTAACTACCAAGAACAAGAAGGAGGATTCTGTCCCCTTGCTCTTTCACAGAAAGATTCTAGGGATAGAGCTATAATCTATTCAATCAACTAAGAAGAGGCACTCAAACTCTACACTCACCCATATTCTTCTCTTTCAATTATCACTGAAACGATCCAATGGAAGTGGCTCCCCAGCTCCTGTGAGAGTTGAGCCTGTTATAATGGGCTTCTTTATTGTGGGAGTGTATTTTGCTGTGGGAATCTAGGTTTACAGGTAAAGCATAGAGGAAAACTCTTAGAGCTCTAACTTCTGCAGTGATTGTTGGAGAGCATTCTGTGTGCCTCTGGTAGATGAGAGCGTCAAAGACAGTGTGTGTGTGTGTGTGTGTGTGTGTGTGTGTGTGTGTGTGTGTGTGTGTGTGTATGTGTGAGAGAGAGGGAGGGGGAGAGAGAGAATGTATATCTTTATAAGACCTGGAGGCAGAGCGGTGGCAATGCCAAGGTTCCGGGAAGAGGCCATGACTCCTTCTATCTGCCTTTGGGCTTTTTTAGCTGCCTCCCCGTTTGGGTCCCTGTAGAAGACTGTACCGTCCTGACATCTGGCTAGCAGCCTTTGCAGAGATCTGGCTTCAGCCAGGTCCATCTCTTGTCAATAAAAGACCTCGTTCTGTATGTGACGATGTTCTGGCTTCCATTGAAAGGGTTAAAGGAGACAGTCTCTTCTTTCAGAGATACTTTTAGTCTTCAAATTATTTTCTCTGGTCTAGGACAAGGTATAGAACATATCTAGGGGTTTACCATGGCTTCTCAACAGCTGCCCTATGGTGGGAAAAGTCAGGCACAGTATGTACCCGAAACTGTAGAAATGTCAGCATGTGCTATGCTGATATATTAATTCCAACAGTGGTGATTCAGAAACACATTGCATATACACCATATGGGCCTTAAATATTTATGAAACCTAAAAGTCAGAAAAGCAATTCTTTAAATGTAAAAGATAAAAATCTATTACTATGATTTTTCATGAGCTATGTTTTAAGCATTTAATTTTTCATTTTACATATTCTTACTGAAAGGACACATCATTAAAACAAAATTAGGAAATTTCCATTGTGGCTCAGCAGTAACGAGCCCAACTAGTATCCTTGAGGACGTGGGTTCGATCCCTGGCCTTGCTCAGTGGGTTAAGGATCTAGTGCTGCCATGAGCTGTGGTGTAGGTCACAGACGCAGCCCAGATCTGGCCACAGCCACAGCTGGAGCTCTGATTTGACCCCTAACCTGGGAACTTCCATATGCTGCAGGTGCGGTCCTAAAAAGCCAAAAACAAAACAAAACAATCACCCAATCCCCCCAAAACCCAAAATTAATTCTTATTGATTAACGACTTTGCAAAAAACACTGTATTAGGCACTATGGAGGAATAAAAAGAATGCCCAGAATTTGTCAGATTCTCATCTTGTTCTTCCTACTCTCTATTTTTACCACCCATTGAGTGGTAATTTCTCACTGTAGGGTAAGAATTGAAAAGGAGAATAGAGAAGTTTCAAATCAGTCCACTCTCTGTCTTTTCCAAGTGACGCAGCATCTAGGGAAAAGCAGAGGTTGGGAGGAGGCTGTAAAGCAGTGATTGTACAGAAGAGGTCTTAGAATTATGAAAACAGCACTTAAAAAAAATTTTTTTTTAGCATGTCTTCCAAGCTTGGTATGCTGATAGAGTGATGCTGCATAATTTAGTCTAACAGCTCTGGGCTAGTAGCACAGAAACCTGGCTTCTAGCTGTGGCTCTGACACCAATTAGCTATATCTTAGTTTACTAATTTATGAATGAGAGACCTATTAGTTTATCCTTAAATTCGATGTTAGAAAGAATGTCCATCTAGCTTTTAATATGTTTGCAATGAAGACTTCAGGCTACTGGGAAGGAAAATCATCTCTCTTTTGGTCACTATTGTATGCTATGTACCTAGTACAGTTCTTGGCATGTGTTTTCAAGGTATATTTAGAATGAAGGAAGGATGGTTAAAATCTAACGGTATTTAAACATTTCCTGACACCATCATGTCCCCTTTTTAGGCAATGTGGCTTCTATAGTTATTGCTTACTTAATGCATTTGGAAGAAAAGTTGTGTTGACACTTGCTTTGTCACAGAATTTTAATTTACTGTATTTTGAACAGTACTTTTATCCATTTTCCTCTCTTCTTTAGATCCCCATTGTTATTTGCTCGCTAATTTCTGTCATGCTCATCCATCTCGATAATTTCAGCTTGCAGCTTGCCTTTCTACCTCAGCTCCTGAGCATTTTTTTTTTTTTTTGTCCTTTTAGGGCTGCACCAGCAGCACATGGAGGTTCCCAGGCTAGGGGTCGAATTGGAGCTGTAGCTGCAGGCCTACTCCTGACCCACAGCAACGCCTGATCTGCCGATCCAAGCCAAGTCTGCGACCTACACCACAGCCCACGGCAACTCCGGATCCTTATCCCACTGACTGAGGCCAGGGATCGAACCCACAACCTCATGGTTCCTAGTCGGATTCGTTAACCACTGCGCCACTACGGGAACTCCTACCATTTTTAACTTAATGATTGGATACTTGATTTCTATTCTTAACTTCCCACGTGCCTTCACCTTCACTTTATCAGTGTGATTATTTCCAGGAAAGCTTACCCCACCTAGAATGGTTTATCTCCAGTATCTTAAGATCAGTGATAGTCATCATCATCATTATTATTATATCAGTAGTAGTATTTTCAGTGTTTCCTTTTCTCATCAATCTTTCTTTTTTTATATATATAATGATTTTTTAAAAAATATAATGATTATCAATCCTTCTAAATTGTCCCCTGAACATTCCCTTACACCGAATTATCTAATGTTTAATTTTAATGTTTAAAACTCCTTTCCCCCGGCTAATGCTTTCCTTTCCGACTCTTTTGAATGCCTGCCTATTCTGGGTCTCACGATCAGTGATGAAACCCTGAACTTCCAGAGTGCAGTAATCTGCATGCTCTCTGTCTTGCAGTGAATCTAGTGTGCCAGTTCTGGGATCTAATGCAGCCAGACTATGCATTCCTAGCTCTTGTCCTACTAGTTGGAGAGAAGGTCATAATAGCATACTAATTGGACCCTATGGAAACTGATGCAATCTGTCCTCTGCCAGACCTTCCTTGTTCTCTGCGATATCGCATTTGGAAGTGGTGGTTCCGATCCATTGCTCTACTCTTGATGTCCGAAGTCTTGTTCTTAGTCTTTTACACTTAAGAGATAAGCCTTCCTGATTTATTTAGAACCTTGAGGACACCTGTGGCAATAATAATGTCAACTTCTTTCCCTTCAATTTGGAAAATCCTTTGTACCTCCGCTTATTCTCCTTACTGCTGCCCCTGTTTTCCGTGGTTAATTCCAGCAACTTGATCGTATCACTACCTCAGTCCTCTAGGAATTTGTTTATTTCTTGTAAATTTATGTTTCCAGTTTTCCCACTCACTTGTATGTTTTTTTGGGTAGGTCATTGACTTTGAGGCTTAGTTTTCTCATCTGTAAAACAGACAAATTATACTCAAATGAGATAGTGGATTGTTATGTATCTTTCCAGCCGCTTCTTTGTGGTAATATAGTCTTAGCTACTTGGAGCAGAGTTGTAATATTTTTTCTTCCCAAGTCGTTAACCTTTGCTCTAACAAGGACCAGAATCACAGTAAGCAGCAAACTCCAACTGCAGAAAATATAAACATCTTTGTGATTAAAAAAAAAAAAATCAAGCTAGAACTAGAGATATACTGCTACCCTAAGGGGACTTTTTCTAGAAATTTGGAGCTTTGCTTATTAAGAAAAATGATACTAGTCAATTTTGAAAATAAAAGTAAGAGGCACTTTGGGTATTAATACAGCTTTTAAGAGCTCACTATTTTACC
The DNA here is from genome assembly GCF_016906955.1 of Phacochoerus africanus. Taxonomy (NCBI): domain Eukaryota; kingdom Metazoa; phylum Chordata; class Mammalia; order Artiodactyla; family Suidae; genus Phacochoerus; species Phacochoerus africanus. The sequence continues at coordinate 70,249,218 of NC_062549.1, forward strand.
TACAAAATAATGGGATTTGACTGGATGATTTGTAAGGTCCCTTGCAGCTTCAGGAGTCTGTGATATTATGGCCTGAGTCTGAGCTCCTCTTAGGGTATGAAATTCATAGACTGAACTCCTGTGTCTCCCGAAATATAAGGCAGCAGCTCAGGGATGGTACTATTTCATGAGACAAAGAAGAATTTCTTGTTGCAAATGATTGTACTATTAGTTTTTGAGAGAAAACTCAATGATCTGCTCAGCGTACAAGGAGCAGTATTGAGTGTTTCCTAGCAGATAGATAGCTGGCAGGCTTAAAATGAGTATTGATGTGTTTATGTGGAGATAAGGATACACGTTAGCTTTTCTCAGAATTCCATTTTCAATTACTCTTGAACTAGTTTGAAAATTCATCGTCTTCACGCCAAATATCTTTTGGTGTGCCACGTATGCTGCAAGCAGACCTTGACATCTCAACAGGGCTCACCTAAGTACACTCAGGCAAAAATTAAATGGAATCAGGAAATGCAGATTTCTGGGGCTGCCCTGGTGGTCAGGAACCAAGAATTTTTGGCTGTTAGATGATGTACGTATTTCTCTTTTCTTTCTTATTTTCTTTCTTTTTTTTTTTTCTTTTTTTTCTTTTTTGTCTTTTTGCCATTTCTTGGGCCACTCCTGAGGCATATGGAAGTTCCCAGGCTAGGAGTCGAATCGGAGCTGTAGCCTCCGGCCTACACCAGAGCCACAGCAACGCAGGATCTGAGCCGCGTCTGCAACCTACACCACAGCTCACGGCAACGCCGGATCCTTAACCCACTGAGCAAGGGCAGGGATCGAACCCGCAACCTCATGGTTCCTAGTCGGATTCGTTAACCACTGCGCTACGACGGGAACTCCCTTCTTTCTTATTTTGCTTCTCATTTCCCTCTTTCTTCCTATCTTTCTCTTTTCTTTTTGTCTGTCATTCCTCTCTGATAAAATCCATTGCTTTTTAAAAAAGAATGAGCAGATGCATGAATGCAGGTCTCTCTTCTCTAAGCTGCTCTTGCTCATTAAAAGCAGGGAGATTATCACAGAGACCTAGGACTGGAGGGGCTCTTGGGGAGTTGTTCAGGCCATGTCTCTCACCTTAGGCCACAACAGGCTATACAGAGATGACCTTTCTAGATGAGAAAATTCTGTCACCTTTTCTGGTCTTTCTTCCAATATTGACCAACTTTCAGAAATGCTGCAATATTAAAACTGCTGCTAAATTGTCTTTAATGCTGACGATGGTAAATGTGTTGACAAGTTAGAAAAAGAAAGAAAGAAAGAAATAGGGGCTTTTGAGGCATGATCCCAGGCAAGTCCAACGTTCCTAAACATGATGTTTTATAGGATAGCTGCAGGTATATGCAGCCTAGGATCGAATTGATCCTCTTGAAATATAATCAGACTATAAAACTCAGCTACTCTATTTTTTTCTTTTTTTAATGGAACTGTAGTTGATTTACAATATTGTGTTAATTTCTGCTATACTGCAAAGTGATTCAGTTATATATATCTATAGCTATATCTATATCTACACATTCTTTTTATATTCTTTTGCATTATGGTTTATCTCAGGATATTGAATATAGTTCCCTGTGCTATCCAGTAGGACCTTATTTTTCATCCATGAACTTGGCTACTTTAAATCCTGTCTTGAACCCATACACAGCCACAGCTCTGAGGTCCTCAATATGGTTATTTTAAATCAAACTGTGTTTCTGAAGGTAGACAATTAATAATGTCAGTAAAATTGTGGGATGCATATATTTATAAATTGAAATTTTACTTATTTCACAGAATTTCAGGGATTTTTGGATTGGAAGGGACCTTAGTTCTCTATCAGATGCTTAAATCCCATCCACATGATCATCTGTCTTTTATCCGAATATGTCTTGGGGATACAGTGTACTTAACGAAGGCTCTTCCATTTTAAAGCACTCAGATTATTAAAGAGTTCTGCCTTATATGAGAAGATTTAGGCATAGTCTAAGTATCTAACAATCCTTTTTCATTTAGGATTTGTAGCTTGCTTGCTTGTGGAAAAAAAGAAATACAAAGAAACAAAAAACAAATGACTTCCTCTTATCCCAATAAAATGAAGCAAAGCAAAATCAACTTGAATGTACTTTATAAAGCTAAATAGATTAGTGAGAAATGGCTAAATTTATTTAACATTTAGGATTTTGGTAGTAATGCAGAGGGGTGCTTTGTTAAAGCAGATGCACATGAAAGGTTTTTTTTGTTTTTTTTTTTGTTTTTTTTAAACAATTCACTATATATATTTTCCCTTCGGGAATCAAACCCTTTATTGGCTCAGCTGTTGATGAATTTAGCTGTGACATTTTTTTCTCATCAGACTTAGGATCTGCCTTTTGTATTTGTCAAAAACATGATCTTAAATACATATTAACTTATTTTCTTTTTGTAAAGAGAAATACTTGGCTATAAAATTGCCTCAGTGCACAGTGCAGAAGTAAAACATTCTACTAGCTAAAACAAGAGAGTTAGCTGAACTAAAAATGGAACCTATTAAGAATTTTAACACTACAAAATAATTCATTTTAGTTTGCTGTTGACATGAAAAACAGGCAAGTACAGGGGAAGAAAAGCCATTTGAATAAATCGTGGGGGATTAGGGCATTCAGAGGTGTGCTGTGGCAAAGCATACCACATTGCCTCTGATCCTTGGGTTCTTGACACATAAAAAGGGGTCGGTTATAATACCTGATATAGAGGGTGGTTGAAGAGATTAGAAATAAAATACACAAAGTGTCTGATAATCAATAAAGAATAGGCATCTTTAAGAAGTTCCCGTGGTGGCTCAGTGGTTACCGAACCCGACTAATATCCATGAGGACATGGGTTCAATCTCTGGCCTCACTCAGTGGGTTAAGGATCCAGTGTTGCCATGAGCTGTGGTGTAGGTCACAGATGCAGCTCAGATCCTGCGTTGCTGTGGCTGTGGTATAGGCTGGCAGCAATAGCTCTGATTTGACCCCTTGCCTGGGAACCTCCATATGCTGCAGGTGCGGCCCTAAAAAGACAAAAGACCAAAAAAAAAAAAAGCCATCTTTATGGCTCATCGATGCCTATCCATATTTATTTATTTATTTTTATTTTATAATAATTTTTATGTTTCTCCATTATAGCTGGTTTACAGTGTTCTGTCAATTTTCTGCTGTACAGCAAGGTGACCCAGTTACACATACATGTATATATCCATATTTATAATGAATCTGTACATTGAGAGGATCTCAAGGGAGTTCCCATGGTTATTGACTAAATTGTTGTTTCATGAGTTTGGAAAGTAGCTCTCATTGAAGATAATGAACTTTGGAGTCTGAAAGGTTTGGCTTTGAATGCTGGGTATGCCACTTGTCAGATTTTAGGCAAGTTTCAAGTTATTCATCTCTCTGAACCTACAGTTCCTTATTATAAGTATCACATGAATAAAGCACATAGCCATGGCTGGTGTTTAGCAAGGGCTGATGCTCCCCACGCCCCGCCCCACACCCTGATGTGGCTGATCTATTGAAGATACTCCTGGAGAGCTGAAAGTGACTATCATCAGATGAGCACTATCCAGTTATTTTCATAGAGTCTGAGGATTCAGATTGCCAGGTGAGTTTTGAAGTTTTGATGTTGTAACATGCTAGCAGGGTCCCTATTGCACCTTGAATGCATATTGATTATTGTTCTGTGTAAGAGTGAGGCATTTCCTCCCAGTCTTCTCTGAGTCCCTGAAATCCTGAGATACAGAGCCCCATGGCACATCTGAGACAAGGCTGTTGTCATAAACTCAGTGTCTTCACTCCAACCTATGGTTCTAACACATGACATTTATCCAAAACTCATATGGCTTCCTCCCTGCCCCCATCTTTTCTTTTTCTAAGAAGAGAGGGTCATGGAAATTTCTGAAACTTGGGCATTACAGTAAAAATAGAGACCTGGGATCCAAATATTTGGTCTGGTTCTTAGCTCTGCTACTCAGAAGCTGTGTGACTTTGGGCAAACACACACTAATTTTAGCCTCAATTTCCTTATATATAACATGAGACGAGTACTGATAGGTCGATTTCTTCACAGAATTGTTTTGAGAATCAAAAGAAATGACAACGTTGCTGGAGGCTGATATATGTTACATAAATGGGAAGCTTACTGTCTTACCAGACCTGACCAAGCCAAAGATAACACTGCCTTGGGAATCTCCTATAAGCCTGAGACAGCTTAAGCTCTTTGCACGTCTCAGCACAAGACTGTCCTCTAGGTGTCAAAGCTAAGACCATAATTGCAGTAGAATTCTAGGCTAGACCGGCTTCACAAAGAGACTGGTCCACGATACAGACTATACCTCTAACTCTGGCCTGTCACACGGAGACTAGACAATGTGGGTCACTCTAGGTTGAAACAGTTCTGCCACCTGATAAACAACTCAAAGTGCATGTCTTTAAGAAAGAATACCATCGTAGATGAAAGGTTATTCACTTAAAATATTACCTGATAGTTGTATCACCATGCGTGTTACAGAGTGCTCTTATTTAGAACTCGTTTGCTCTGAGTCTCATGTAGAACCCCATGAAGTCCATAAATCAAGTATCATCGTGATTCCCATTTTACAGATGTGCTTCAAATTGATCAAGGAGGTTTCCCAGTATCACCTTGAGAGTGATTGAGGTGGGACATAAATGGAGGTATTCGAATTCAGTTGGACTCCTGATACGTTTTTTTCCTCCCACTCTCAACACCTTAAAGTATGATAAATAATGAACCCAAGCATCGGGAAAATAAAGCTGCAGTGTGTTCAAAGACTTTGAAAGTCCTCATGAGACCATTTCTGTTTTACTCTGCACGCAGATAAGCAGCCAGTGGCCTGTGATAATCTGGCAGTTTTCTATCCAGAGGAGCAGCAGGATCTCATTCTTTTTTAGATGTTCTTTTTTTGATTTTTGGATGATTAGGGAAAAGAGAATGCTAAATGTTAAGACGAAAACATGAGGAAGTTATAAAAAACCCAATGAAGTGCTGGTAACAGACGTTGTGAATATGGAAATGTAAAGAAGTACCTAAGTTTGTGCACAACCTCTTGAACGAATTGGTGTGTTGTCCTTGAAGTTTTGTCCTCATGTACTGTGGGAGACCTTGACTTTCAGTGTCTGTGGCTGGACAGAAGGGACGACACATAGGTAAAAGCATCTTTTGCCAGGATACTGGTTGTTTAAAAAAACAGCAGCAAGGGTTTGCTTGCTTTCTTGCAAACTGACATAGGTTCAGGATAGGCTAAAATAAAATCTCCTTGGTGTGGGAAACCTCCAGGGCCCCAATCTGCATTCCCAGTGTCTTCTCCACTTCTTCCCAAGGAGGCATCTACTTGGAGGCCAGTCGCACTATGGTGCTGCCAGTTCCTAGGGAAGTCAGTTTAAGTAGTCGGTTGGTTTTTTTCTTTTTACCACCACCTTTTTTTTTTCTCCCTGCAGCACCTGCATGGTATGGAAGTTCCAGGGCCAGGGATCAAATAAGAGCCGCAGCTGTGACCTACACACCACAGCTGCAGCAATGCTGGATCCTTTTTATGTCCCCCCCCCGCCCCTGCTTTTTAGGGCTGCACTCCAGTATATGGAAGTTCCCAGGCTAGGGGTCGAATCAGATATGCAGCAGCCGGCTGAAGCCACAGCCACGGCAACTCGGGATGCGAGCAGTGTCTGTGACCTACACCATAGCTCATGGCAATGCTGGATTCATGACCCACTGAGCAAGGGGGTCCTCATGGATTCTAGTTGGATTCACTTCCGCTGCACCGCCAGGGAAACTCCAATGCTAGATCCTTAATCCACTGCACCCAGTTGGGAACGAACCCACGCCACCACAGAGATGATGCCAGATCCTTAACCTGCTCACCACCACATTTTGATGATAGATTAATACTTATTGCTATTACCATTCATCCTACTGAGATATCAGTTTAAAATATTTGATCAACTTTCCCAAGAGTTATGCTCTTTACAAAATTTCGTACTGAAAAGAAAATTTTCTTTTTCCTTTCTCCCAATTTTACCTCAGATAAAACTTTTCCCCTTAAATGAATGTGTCCCATCCACTCATTTGTAAGGACAGTTTAAGAAACTTCTGCTTAGAATAATTTATTTCTGGTTTCATTAGCCAAACTTTATTTTTTTTTTCTGCACCTCTATATCATTCCTTTTTTTCCAAGGAAAGAGTTTTAAGCACGCCAGACTTGTAATTTAAGAGTGGGTATCTGGAGTTTATTTTTATTTCTGTGTTTACTTGACTTTGGGGAAGAAATAAACTAGCACATAGTTTATAAATAAAACACATTGTTGAATCAGTAATGTATGATATCAATGCTCCAAACAACATTTATATTACATTAGTACATTTATGAATTATCAATGTATCTGACTAATTTATTAGTTGAAGAAACATAAAACAGCAAAAAGACTGCATCTTAGCGTATACAGTACAATATTTCCATTGGAGCAGACATAGTTTAGGGTGTTAAAACTGAGAAGTGTTAAGCGCTAGATTTAAAAAGGTAGAATTAGTATAGACTTATGTCTTTAAGACAGTACATAGCTTTCCTTTTTGTTTTTAATAGGTAGCTGATTCCCACTGGACTAGAGGGTATAGCTGAAAGGAGGGCTGAGGGAGAGGTGTGACCTGCCAAGGAGTCTCCTCTTGCTCATGCCCTGGGAAGCCAGACCAGCCCCACCCTGCTCCCCTCTCCTTTCAGGCATCATATGCTTCACTTCCCCCTGCCCTAACCCCATCTCCCCAAAAGGAGTGATATTTCTTAGCTTATTTTTCCTACTACCTTTCACTTTCTAATACTTTATCTCCCAAAAGCAAAACAGATTGGCAATTTAGGCTATGCAGAATGTATTTTTTCATGTATAAGTTTCAGGAGGTTAAGGGTCAGGTGTTAGAAAGGTTGTGCATGGTACATTTGTAGCAGAGTACGTTTGTAGGCCAGTGGATTAATCATTGGTCAAATATTTTTGTGTACTCCAATGAACTGACGAATGTAATTATTTTTGGGTATAATATCCGTTTGATATACAGTTAACCTCATAATTGTTACCCTGCTCTGTCCCCCACCACCTTATCCTCAAACTCATGGTGATATTTGCTCTCCTAGGTAATTCTAAAGGGCTCTGAGTTATTATTTTTAAAAGTTTTATTGCAGTATTGTTGATTTACAATGTTGTGATAATTTCTCCTGGACAAGAAAGTGATTAGTTATACATATACACAGTCCATTCTTTTTCAGATGCTTTTCCCATACAAATTATCACAGAATATTGGGTAGAGTTTTTTTGCTTGTTTGTTTTATTATTTTAGGGCCACACCCACGGCATATGGAGGTTCCCAGGCTAGGGGGTTGAATCGGAGCTGTAGCTGCTGGCCTATACCACAGCTACAGCAACACAGGATCCGATCGAGTCTGCCACCTACACCACAGCTCATGGCAATCCTGCATCCTTAACCCACCGAGCAAGGCCAGGGATCGAACCTTGCATCCTCATGGATGCTAGTCAGATTCGTTCACCGCTGAGCCAGAGGGGAACTCCTGGGTAGAGTTTGATTTAAACAAACAAACAAGTAAACAAACAAACGTGGGAACAAGTTGGATTAATCATTACCTTGGTTCTAATTATTGCTCCTATGGTCTTTTATTTTTGGCTGACTACTTTATTTTCAAAATTTTAAAGTAGTACAATAAACACAGCAAACCCTCATACAGCCTACTGACATGATTTACATGTGTTGATCTCCCCCATTCAATAACTGTGCCTCTCCTCTTAGAGGTAATTACTATCTCAAACCTTGCATTTAACATTTATGCTCTTGCCTTTAAAAAATTTTAATTTTATCTTACATATGTATCCCTAAAAACATATGATTTTAGCTGTTTTTTTAACATTATAACAAAGTATTAAGCTTGTCATACTGCATGTAACCTTGTACTTTCATTTTTCATTTAATCATATATTTGCTACAATTCATTTCTGTTGTAACTGTAGTTTATTTATTCTGACTCCTGTATGAATTCCATTGTGTGAATCTGCTGCAGGTTTTTTGTTCATCAATTTTCCTGTTGATAGACATTTGTGTTGTTTCTAACTTTCGCTCTTATGGTGAACATTCTTATAGAGGTCTCTTCATGTACATGTAATTCTAGCAAAGCAGAATTGCTAGGTTTGGGGTATATCTTTGTTTAATATTATAATAAAATGGTAAACATTTAAAAACTGTTTTCCAAAGTGATTTATACTCCCACAAGCAAAGTCAAAGAGATCGTGAGTTATATATCCTGTCAACACCTGGCATTGTAAGATTTTTTAGTTTTTGCCAGTTGCTTGAAAGTGATATGATACGTCATTATGGTCTTAGTTTGAGGTTCCTTATACCAAATGAGATTGAACATTTCTTGATTAGATATATGTGTTTTCTCCTTTTGGTAAATGTCTGCCCCTGTCTTATGCCTGTTTTCTATAAGGTGTTCTTATCTTATTAATGTGCAAAATTTCTTTGTGTATTCTTTTTCTTTCTTTTCTTTTTTCTTTTTTTTTTTTTTTGTCTTTTTGCCTTTTCTAGGGCTGCTCCCACGGCATATGGAGGTTCCCAGGCTAAGGGTCGAATCGGAGCTGTAGCCACCGGCCTATGCCAGAGCCACAGCAACACAGGATCCGAGCCGCGTCTGCAACCTACACCACAGCTCACGGCAATGCCAGATCCTTAACCCACTGAGCAAGGCCAGGGATCGAACCTGCAACCTCATGGTTCCTAGTTGGATTCGTTAACCACTGTGCCACGACAGGAACTCCACAAGTGGCCTTATTTTCTGGGTTAGCAAAAAATAAGACCCAGGCAGTCTCCAGCATCAGTCAGTGTCTTCTTTGTCTCCCTGGACTCCAAAATCCCAGGAAATGTTGGGTGTAGGGGTATAATGCAGAACATTCTGGAACTCTCCTTGGATCATATAGAAGCTGTTTCTTGGGGCTAAGTCTCCCATTTAGTGATTCAGTTATGAATTTGTGATCTGGAGTTAGGTAACCTGCGTTCTGATTTTGGTTGCACTGCTTACTGGCTGAACCAAGAGATATTTGTATCTTATTCCCACTATCTAAATTTTTTGACTTGCTGAACAGATAAAGAGCCTAAAAAAACCTGCTTTTAGTGATTCCCTTGTCTTGGCAACTTCATCCTGTACTAGTAGAGGTTTCACTTCCCCAAGTACAATGTGGCACCTCCTTAGCCCCCTCTTTATTTGCCGTTTGCTTCCTGAGAGACATATTTTCCTCATGGGTATAAAAAGCGAGGTGCTGATGATGGTCAGGGAACGGGGCATATGATAGAGCCATATGATAGAGCCATATGATAGAGGCCATATGATAGAGGCCATATGATAGAGGTCCACCTGTACCATTATCCAGCTGTGTAACCAGGGGATGTGGGGAGGACACGTTCCTAAGCTCTTTCAAAGTGGCACAGCATGGTTTGGCCAGTGTCTGTGCTTTTCAGTTCATTTCCATTCAACGTTTTGTTAATGGTCGGGCCATTGGTCCCGGTTTTCAGAGTTGTTATAATTTTTTATCTGTTCACTGTCCAAAGAGTCTTCCTAAAATGCAGATCTAATTGTATTACTCTCTTGCTTTAAAAATTTAAGGATACCCCCATTGCTCTAAGGATTAAAAAAAAAAAAAAAGCGATATTTCTTCACAAGACCTAAAATGCACGGCATTATTTGGCTTCTTCATCCCTAGCCAGCCTTATTTCCCTCCATGCCTGACCACACATTTTACAATCCAGCTAGACTGAATTCATTTGTTTAAAGGAAAGTCTCCTCCATCTTTTGGGACATGCTCAGGCTGGCCTTCCACTTTCCTTACCATCTTTGCTATTTCTTGCACCTTTTTTTTCCCAAATAATTCTCACTCAATTTTTGGATTTTTCTCTCAGAATTCCCCCAGGAAGCCTCCCATACTAGCGTTAGTCTGGGTGATACACCCCTCTGGCATCCTATTCTACCCCTGTCATAAAACTTCTCTGTATTTGTTTCAAGTGGCTTTTATTTCCCACCAGAAGATACTCAAAGCAAAGACCTTTTCTCTTTCCTTTCCATGATACTCCCAATGTCTGTTACGGTGCTTGCTGTGTTGTAGCTGTGGGATAAGCTCTTGATGACTGACAAAATGATGTATTTTTTCCTGTGTCCTTAAAGACTTCAAGCAGTCATCATTTTAAATTATAAGAAGCATTCATGAAGGAGGGGAGCATAGTTCAGGATTAAAGAGCCCATAATCTGAGCCTTATGAGCCAATGTTTGAAAGCTTGCTCCAACACTTACCAGCTGTATGACTCTGAGCAAGTTATTTAACTTCTCTGTGCTTCAGTTTCCACATCTATTAAATGGGGGTAATAATAGTACATACCTTGCAGGCTGGTTGTGGGGATTAAATGTTACCTTCATAAAGCATTTAGAATTTACATGCCTGTAGTAAACATATATTTTGAGTATTTAAATAAATAAATAGTCTTTCTAATAGCCTTTTGAATTAAGAATTATAACATACTTAAAGCATATTTTTAACTGACTTTCAGGTCTATTAACATACCTAAAAATGTGGTTGCTTGAACTAACTTGAACTTTTTTTTTTAATATATATTGTGGTGTTTTATTCCATTGGCAATAGGGAACGAGTAGCTCATAGCACTATTTTTATTCACCATAATCAACTGTATTATTTATGGAACATCCTTATGTTCTTCAAAAATTACTTCATGAACTAAGCCTCTTTGATATCTACCAACCACCATACTGTTAAGAGAGTGGTTGTGGTCCTTCTAATTTCCCGGTACTTCCTTTGCTGCAAAATTATGGCTATAGCCTTAGATTACATACTAATATCATGGTTTTGGATGATTCTCAGTAGTAACCTAGTCAGTGTACTTGGGGATGACACTGCAGAATGTTACTTGTAGAGGACTTTGGCAACTTTGCCTGCAACATGAACTGCCAAGGTGACTCCCACTGGGTTCCACTGCAGCATGGGCCAAAGCAGAGATGAAGTACTATTGGTGCCATCAGTGGTACAGGCATCCCTTATATTACCTATATCCCTAAACCTGAAACTTCTCTAGAATATATGAAGCTCTAGAACTACTCCGGAACCATATGTTTAAATTAGGCTATGTTAGGAGACCCAGAAAGAACAGAGAAAATAGTCTATAGGAATCTGTAAGTTTGGGATAACAAACAAAGAGCAGGTAGTGTTTAGAATTATGTCCAATGGTGATTGGGAGTGTCTCAATAAATCTTACTTCAATTGATTTGAAACGCTGGGAAAGGATGTAAACAGCCTTGTAAATGCACTTTAAAAACTCATTAAATTCACTCATCCATATGTATTGAACAGTTACTACCAGGTTTAGTTGTGAAGCATTCTAGGACTTCACAAGAAAGTGTTAGTAGCATGGAGGAATGTCCTAGGATTTGGGCTGACCCGCTCATGAAGATGTAGTTCAGTGGGGTTTTGAAGAAATCAGTTCAAGTGCAGAATTTAGTCTAGTGACAGGAAACAGAAAGTCCAAGGCATGGGGAACAAACAGGCTGGTAGGTTCAGGTGTGATTAGCAGCTCTCTACCAAATTAGCTTCTTCATAAAGCAGGTAATAGTAGCTGAGATGGAGTCCATTCAGGGGAAAGACAGGGCAGATGTCCATAGTATGTATGAGAACTGTTCTAGTCTATCCTTGTCGACTCCAGAAATACTTAGATTTGGGCGGCGGTAGGGTGGGGTGGGGTGGGTACTTTTCATGGTGGGTTTCATGTTTTTTCAGTGCTTGATGCAGAATGCCATGCCAGACAGATGACCTGTCTCAAGATGTCCCCAAGACATATATTCTGTAAATCTTCAGAATATTTAACAGTGACTATATATGAGGGGTGTGGAATCAGACAGCTTTGCTTCTTATACAGACTTTGAGCATGTTACTCAACTATAAATAGAAATAAAAACAGCACCTGCCCATTAGGTTTTTGTGAGGATTAAATGAAATTTAGCAGTGTCTGGCTTGAGATATATAATCAACAACTGTTAATACTTATCATTTTTGTGTAACATGGGAACAGTGTTGCTGAAAATGTTTTGGCTTTGGCATACCCATATATAAGGTGGATGCATTTGAACCCTCGTTATAACACTTACCCACTTAGGCAAGTAAAACTACCTACTGAAGTTCCCTTTCTCATCTATAAAATAGGGATAAAACATTATGCTGTAGGGTTGTTAGAAGAATTGCATGAGATAATGCATGTCAAGCACTTGGCATATACCAAACTATTATTGTTGCCTTTGTTTCAATTTTCCAAAGACAATGAAACCAGCTGTGAGCATCCAGCTTAAACATCAGAGACTAATTGTATCTATGGCTTTCCTCCTCTCAGAGATGAGACCTTACTGTGTGGTGCTGATGAGAATAACTCCGATTTATGGCTTTCTGCATTGTGTACTTTACAGACAATGGATTACTTTGTCTGGGTAATAAAAGTAGTAGAGGAATTCACAAACTATAGAAATGATCCCTGAAAGTATAGTCTTAATAGTAGAGGAATTCAAAGTGGGATTGAAGGAAGGTGAGCATCTATATGATTTATTACCTCTTGTATTAATCTCTGAGCAGTAATATCAGCTCTGAGTCTCTAATCTAGAATCTGGTAGGTTAATTTATTTGCCTCTGAAAGATGCTTAAGTAGACCTGGAATGAAGAACTTCCTTCTACCAAGACTAGTTTATCTCTATATTGATTATACTGGTGGATAGAATGAGGTATTACCCTGATGAGTCTCAACCACCAGTTCTAGAAACCCCTAAATAGTCTTTGAAAAAACTGTCACCATAAGGTGTGAGATCAGAACTGGACCTGAGATTTCTATTTCTAAGGTATTGGAGAAAGCCTGGGGGAATTACTAGAAAAGCCATATTCTCTAGTATATCTTAAATCACTGAAATTTCCATTTCAGTGAGCATCCTGATGTTCTCTATCTTCATCTTCTCTTCTGTTTGGCAAGGGGATTTCCAGCCTATTTTCTGGTGACTTCAAAAAAAATTCATATGTAATACTATATCATTTATAATATGTTTTATATTATTACCTGATCAAGTACTTATGGACTTTTTAAAAGATTCAGTGTATGCAATGTAGAATGAAAGCTCGAAAGATGAAAAAAAGTTTTTTGAGAGATTAAAAGAGACTTGATTAGATGTCTAGGCATAGGATAAAAAGTACACGAGGATGGAGAGAATGAAAATGCAATAAAGGGGAGATGGCAGGTGGAACAAATCTCAAAGGAGGATTGATATGCAAGCATAGAGGGCACTGAGGTGAAAGAGTTAACATGTTTTTTTGGGCTGGGGGTTAGGTAGAGTGGATGATGAGGTTGTGAATAGCTTTTAATTGGATAGTCTCTACCTTTTCAGTAAAGTGACTGTGTCACCAGCCCAGTGTCTTTGGATATGTAGTCTTAAGATGACTGAAAAGGGTTTAATACAGTTGCAGTGTAATATTTCATTTAATAGGGAGACAAAAATTATAATGATTTCTGAACAGTGTGGAAGGTGTGGTTGATGTTAGATATCATAATTTGTGGTGGGTCCAACTGTCATGATTCTGAGGCTTTCCGTGGCAATGTTAAGTAGCCTGGAGGAATAAACAGAAAATGATAGAATTGAACACCTATCCACCACAGTATCAATCTCTCAAGGCATGATTATTTTTCCCCAAGGAAAGAAGTTTTCCTTCTTTTGCTTCATCTGATATAGTGTTGTCACCTACCCACTCCTTAGCATTTTTGGGGGTAGGTGCAAACCTTAAGTGCAACAATTGATCATATATTTCTTTTTCTTTTTGCAAGAAACTCATCATAATATAAATTCAGAAAAATAAATTTACTAATAATACTTGAGGTATTCATGGTTACATAGTACGTAGAACATGCCTATTCACTTTTTATATCATTATTGCCTTCTTGGATAGCCTTTTCCATCTATGCTGCCATAATATTGCAATATGTCATTAAAAACTTTTTTAATCTTTCAGGAGACTGATATTGAACAATATCAATCCCTTGGACAACATTCTATTATTCACTGAGTGCTGCTAAACCAAGTTTTAAAACTTTGACCGCTACCAAATAATAATATATTCGGTTTCCTGGTATCATGCTTAGCTATAGTAGACAATGTTTCTTGCTTATTTCAAACAGCGATATATTCAAAGATCTTAGGTGCATGCATCATCTTTTCCTTCTTGAGGTGCCAAAGATGAAAATTTCCCCATCAAGTGCTGGAGTAGATATTGACCTTTCCAATATTTGGAGTTCCATTGCCTTGTCTTCATCACTTTGTAAACATGTTACTTGCTTGGCTGCAGTGTCATCATTCATTAGTAAGGCAACATTCATTAGAGAGGCAAATTGCTTCATTAAAATATGTAGGCTTATGAATGTTTAGAGCAGTGAAACTCTTTTGCATCACACTATAATGTTGGATACATATAATTATATATTCATCAAAACTCATGGAATGTACAATATGAAGAGTAAACTCTAATGCAAACTCAGAACTTTAGTTAGTGATAATATGACAACATTGGCTTATTCGCTGTGACAAATGTACCACACTAATGCAAGGAGTTATAATAGGGGAAATGTGTGTGTGTGTGGGGGGGATGGGTGAGGCTTATATGGAAACTCTGTTCTTTCTTTCTTTCTTTTTTTTTGCCTTTTTTTTTTAGGGCTGCACCTGTGGCATATGGAGTTCTGAGGCTAGGGGTCGAATCTGAGCTGTAGCTGCTGGTCTACACCACTGCCACAGCAACACAGGATCCGAGCCGTGTCTGCAGCGTACACCACAGCTCATGGCAATGCTGAATCCTTAACACACTGAGCAAGGTCAGGGATTGAACCTGCGTCCTCATGGATGCTAGTCAGATTCGTTAACTGCTGAGCCACAGTGGGAATTCCAGGAAACTCTGTACTTTCCGCTCAGGTTTTCTGTAAATTAGAACTGCTTTAAAAATAATATTCATTAATTAAAAATTATGTAGGCTTTCAAAGAGGAGATGAAGAATCATAGCTGGAAGAAATAATATAAATTATAAAGAATGCTACATCAAGCAATACGGAAAGGAATAGAATATGTGTTAAAGTTTATAGGTTGCAATTAATGCTTCTAGTTACTTGGCTGTACACACATATCAAGTAACATATCCTTGCTGACCTAATTGTGCATAGAAAAGTAAATTCCTATATGCATGAAGTACTATTATTTGTATATACATAGACATAAAATAGCATGAGAACTGCTACACTGGACTCAAGCCATGCTCACCAGTTATATTTCCGGCAATAGCATTAAAAACTCCGTTTTGAGGGAAGATATGGCTATCCTCAACTTCTGAGATTCAAAATTCCTCCAGAGTTTTCTTATTTACCCTTACCTGATATGTAATTTTCTGCTATCTCATTGTTAATTCTTCTTAAGCCTATTTATATTTGATAATTCTCCAAACAGTTCCAAATACTTAAACTTAGCAGTAATAGTTTTATGACTTAAAAACTATTTCTTTAAAATGTTCCCAGGGGTAATCCATTGTTCTAGTGTCTGGCAAATGAGCTTGTTCTCACTTTGCTTGAATCCTCCCTAATTTTAAAAATTAAAAAGGCATACCTCATTTCATGCTTTCCCCCTCATCACTGCATTGTAAGTTATTTTCTTATCTCTTGAAAAGAAAACCCATGTTATTCTAAGGAGGAGTATGAGGCTACCTCAATTATGTGAGTTCAGGAATTGCAATAGTTTGCTTTCCTCTAGTACTTTGTCAACTGGTTGCTGCCTGAGATTTCAATGTTAAATAGCTATTCCTTTAGCATACCTGTTCATCCAGTGTTAAAACTTGACTACTCATGGAGGGAAATATAGAATGAAGAGGTTGGGAGTTGAGAAAATAAACTTCTTCAAACTTTGCATCTGTGCCTAGAAGAGCTAGAATTTGTGAGTGGTTTCCGTTAGTGAATGCCCAAGGGCATGAGATGGTGGTCTATTAGATCCAGATCCCAAAAATGTTGGCATTAATGTCCAGTGCTCAGCAGTCAGGCTGCACTGACTCTGGTTACCCTGGTTGGGCTGTAATTGGCTTTGAAGTGTTTCTCTTGAAATTGGTAAAATGTTCTGCAAATGAAACTATTCTGGGAGGCAGCCTATTATTATCCACATAACCAGAACAGGAGAGGGAGGTAGATTCTGATCTGATTTTGAATTTCTTTCTTTCTTTTTCTTTCTTTCTTTCTTTCTTTCTTTCTTTCTTTCTTTCTTTCTTTCTTTCTTTCTTTCTTTCTTTCTTCCTTCCTTCCTTCCTTCCTTCCTTCCTTCCTTCCTTCCTTCCTTCCTTCCTTCCTTCCTTCCTTCCTTCTTTTTTTTTTTCTGTCTTTTGAGGGCTGCATCCGCTGCATGTGGAGGTTCCCAGGCTAGGGGTTGAATCAGAGCTGCAACTGCCGGCCTACACCACAGCTCACAGCAACACTGGATCCTTTACCCACTGAGCAAAGCCAGGATGGAACCCGCATCCTCATGGATACTGGTCAGATTTATATCCACTGAGCCAGGACAGGAACTCCCTGATTTGAATTTCTCATTCAAATTCTGCTCCTGCCAGTAAGATCTGTGTGTGACTTCAAGAAAATTTCTTATTTCCTTTTTCCCCTTCAAACTACTCTTCTGGAAAACAGGGAGAAATACACTCATAGGATTGTTTTGAGTAAGGAGGCAATAAAAGTAAAGTACAAGTTCAATGCCTGTTGCACTGTCAGCACCTAATGCATGATACCTATTATCATGGCCTCAAATGAAGTTTATCTGCCACTTTCCTATGCTTCTAGGATCTTCTTATAATGTACCTTCAGAGGCTAATTCACTGTTAGGAAAAAACAGTTTCTTCAACTAACAGCGACTTCCCCATGTACTCTTTTTTTCAGATCCTTTGGAATCTTGGAACCTATTTCCATAGCTTTATAATGCACATCAAAAAAAACTGACACTAAAGGGTTTGATATGATTAGCTGAAGAACCTGCTTGGAACGGCTCCCTTCCACATAGTAAGACTAAGTGTGATCTTGTTCTTGCTTTAATGAAGAAATAGCATGATAATGCAGCAAACACAAAAAGCACGTAGTGTTTTTCAGTATCACCCTTGCAAAAATCAATTTTTTTCCTAGTTCATATACATACAGCATAAATTGCACAGAAATGTCATGATGGTATAGATACTGTTCTGAATCTTGCTTTTTACTTTTAATCATAGGCCTATCATTTTTTTCCCATATTGCCACATAATTTTAAAAATTTTACTTTTTAATGGCTGTATAATAATTTAATGGTTATATTATACGAAAGCATTTGGCTATCATTGGAAATTTTAGTTGTTACTTATACAGCAATGAATGTCAATGCAAATAGCCTTTCCTTTATTATTCCATGATGATGCATTCTGATGTTTGGGTCAAAGAATAAGGAAATTTAAAGGATCATAATATGAATTGCTAAATAACTTCCCAAAATATTGTGCTGATTTGCAATATCAGCAACAACGTGCATTAGCTTCACTGGACCTATGCCAGCACTGAACATTGTTTTTGGAATTTTATTGGCTGACTTTATAGGTATGAAATATTGCTTCATTGTTTTAACATAAATTTAATTGATAATTAGTGTGGTCGAATAGTTCTCTATGTGTTTACTTCTAAGTCAGATTTTTTTTCTTATCAGTTGATGCTCCTAGCCTTTGCCTGTTTATATGTTAAGATCTTAAAACAGTTACTTTCTAAAAAATTTCCTGCAATGGTTTAAATGATTTTTAAATTTCTATCTTAAAAGGAAATTCACATTTCTGATGAGTCATTCACTAAGTTCTAAGACTATCATGATCATCTGTCAGTATTGCCAGATCAACTTATATTAAAAAGAGATACTAGGGGAAAAAAGATACTAGAAAACCCCTTTCTGTGTAAATATGCATATGCACTCTATTTATTTCAGGTCCTAAGTATGCGATGTATAAAGAAAAAGTGAGGTAAAACTATTTTGAATTGCAGCCCTAAGCACTCTGTTTTCATGTTATGAAAAGCCATGATATAGTAGAAGAAACTTTCAAAGATTTTATAAAGCATTTAGTACGTGATTTTTGAAATGGATATTGAAGAACTATGGTGCTATTTATATATTTATATAATTTATCTTCAAGGGATTGGTTAATTTATATAATAGAGTACTTCTAATTCAAAAAGTTAAGACCTATCTCTTCCCTCCTGGTTCACTCCCAACTTTATAACTTTGTATTCCGGATGAATTCTTTTTATTCTGAAGCTGGGGAGTTGAGAAGTAGTGGATTTTAGAAAAATCAGGCTTGATTTTCTTGGCAGCTTCAACATACCAGTATATGACAAGATTATATTTAAGTTGGGTTTCTAAAGTAACTTTGGAAACATAAAATTAAAATTAAAAAAGAAATCACTGCCTTGTAAGGTACTATTATTGACCATCTGGCCCAATTCATCTGTACATTCTATCACAGTTCCTACAAGTTGTTTTAAAATCCATGCTTGAACATTTTACAATGACAGGGAATGTACTACCTTCAGAGGCAGCCCAATATTAGGACAACTCTGAATGTCAGAAAATTCCTTTCCATATAGAGCTAAAAGCTGTCTTTTGTATCTTTTAGTCATTAGCCTTGGTTTTATTCTAGACATTTGTGGAACAAGTTTAATCTTTCTTCCCCATGACAGGCTTTCAAATATTTGAAGCCAGCTCGTGAACAAAAACTATAATGCAAAGCACAAAAGAAACACCATAACTATGGTACAGAGATTATGCTTCTTGAGGGGCTTCAAAGTGGGTAAAGATCAAATCAGTTTAGGGAATCAAGAGTATGTGATAATTAAGGAGTTCCCGTCATGGCGCAGTGGAAATGAATCCGACTAGGAACCATGAGGTTGTGGGTTTGATCCCTGGCCTCGCTCAATGGGTTAAGGATCCGGTGTTGCCATGAGCTGTGGTGTGGGTCACAGATGCAGCTCGGATCCTGTGTGGCTGTGGCTGTGGTGTAAGCCAGCAGCTGCAGCTCCCATCCCACCCCTAGCTTGAGAACCTCCATATGCCACAGGTATGGCCTTCAAAAGCAAACAACAACAAAACCTTTGAAACCACTTTAAAGGGGTGGGGGAAGAGGAAAGAAAACAATGGAAAGGAAGGAACAATAGGTAATTCCAAGATTTCACTTCATAGCTTTGGGAGAGCGGTGGTGCCAGAGTTAAAAGGAGCAAAATGTGTAATTCATTATAGGAAAAAGAAAATGAGCTGCTTTTGAACGAGTAGCAGGTTTGTATGGGCTGTGAACAGTTGAATTTGAAAATTCGACTATGGGGAGCTCCCACTGTGGCTCAGCCGTAACAAACCTGACTAATATCCATGAGGATGTGGTTGATCCCTGGCCCTCACTCAGTGGATTAAGGATTGTTGCCATGAGCTGTGGTGTAGGTTGTAGACACAGCTCAGATCTAGCGTTGCTGTGGCTGTGGTGTAGGCTGGCAGCTGTAGCTCCAATTTGACCCTTAGCCTGGGAACTTCCATTTGCCACAGGTGCAGCCCTAAAAAAAAAAGACCAAAAAAAAAAGTGAAAATGGGACTGTGGACCTGTATTTAGCTCTCAAAAAAGGCCCGAATCAGATCTCTGGCTATTCAGGAGTCCGGCAGACATCCCCATTCAAGCAGGCAGAGTGGGAGTAAAGAAAAAACCAAGTGAGATGAAACTTGGGAAAAGGTACCATAAGTTGTGCTGAGTCAGCTAGCGCAGCAAAGGGCTGAGAGGTGAAAAACAAACACATAAACTAATGATTGAACAAAAAATCCATGTTGGTGAGGTTCAAATCCAAGACTTCTACAAAGCCAGGGAGAACTGATCAGGTTTAGGCAGGAAAGGATGGAGTCTGGGTCGTGATTCAGTTTCCTTATCTGTGAGAGAAAATTAGCTAAAAATGTGCCTGTCTTAATGCGTTGTTGTGATAATAAGAAAAAATGTGTCTAGAAATTTATCACAGTACCTGGAAGAGACAAGCATATCATAAATACTTATTTTTGTATTCCTATTTTTATTTTGCATATTTTATTTAAAAATGTATTAGATTTGATGAGCACCTCGAGTTTTCTAACACAGATATCATCTAACTTTTTAATTTATTTATTTAATTACTCAATGAATTTTATTACATTTACGGTTGTACGACAATCATCACATTGATATTAATATATTTATACATAATAAATAATTATTCAGCATTTCATAAATGCTTATTAACATTCTATGATACCACCAGTTGAGAGATAAACTCCTAATTCTTTACACTACATAAACATTTAAAATTATTATTCAAAATATCTCTTCACTTGCGTTGTTAAAATTACAATCTTCCCCAAATGATAGATTTGTGTAAGACAGACCCTTTGACCTGGGATAGGGCCATCTGAGTCCCAGTGTCAGCTGCCTGTAACCAGCTTTGTGACCCTACTAAACTTCCTTATCCCCTCTTGGCATCATCATCTTTCTATGGACATTGTAGGGCTTTGTGATCTCTGGAATCTCTTTGATCTGTAAATGCAGATTCTTTGAGATGTGGGTTTGGAAGACTGGCATTTCCCAGGGCACTCCTGGCTCAATGTGCTCTGAAAGCAAGAAGAAGCTGGATCTTGGCTTCGCTGTGTAAGACAGACGCTACTCTGGAGGGAAGAGGGTGTTGGATATATGTTTGGTCCTATCAAGAATCTTCTTTTCTTGCTCACCTCCCCATTCCCCTGTGCTGTCTCACCACCGCCCACCACCTTGAGAGGATCAGAACTAGTTGCCTTATGGACTTCAGTTCTATTTAAGTAGATCACTTGAGGAAAATCCAGACACTGAGGTCATCTCTGGTCCCACGAATTTCCCTATATTTCTGTGGATTCTTTTTTCTGACTACGTCTAGCATTCAACCCCAATTCTTGAAAGTCTTCCACTGAAATGCACAGTCAGTTTTTGAGTAAACTCTTCCCTTTCCCTTCTGCTTTGATTGAACCTGGTTTTTCCCAAGGACATTGCTTCTTTATAAGCTGTCACAAGTTTTGGTTATTTTTCTTGCATCACCTTTTACCGCTAGGTGTGAAGGTAGGAGAGCCTTCATGTTCTCCAATGCCCATTCTCTCCCTTCTTACATTTCCACTGCTTTAAATCCCATGTTATTGGAGTTCAGCTACAAGCGTAACTAGTATCCATGAGGACACAAATTCGATCCCTGGCCTCGCTCAGTGGTTTAGGGATCTGACATTGCCGTAAGCTGTGGTGTAGGTCTCAGACATGGCTCAGATCCCATGTTTCTTTGGCTGTGGCATAGGCCAGTGGCTACAGCCAGCGGCTACAACTCCAATTCAACCCCTAGCTTGAGAACCTCCATGTGCCATGGCTGTGGCCCTAAAAAGACAAAATAAACAAACAAAACAAAAAAACATTTAAAATGTTTTACAGCTAGCACAATTCTAACTTAACGCTCTTGCATATTGTCTAGAGATTTGTGTAGGAATGGTAACATCATATATCAACATAAGAGATTCTGTAATAACTAGCCAAGTGACAATCTCCAGTGAACCTGCCATGATTGGCCCTAAGTGAGCCAGTCTTTGCTTGTCTACCTCCATAGTCTCAAGAGAGGCAAAGATTTTTGGGTGAGAAACATGTTTCCAGTTTCTTGGTTTTATTCCTCCTCAAGAGAACTTGTTTGGGGAAGCTTCATGACAGAGCAAGGTCTGGCTCGCTGCTCTTGCCCTCTTTCAGTGTCTTGATTTGATTTAAGCCATCAGCTCATTTTAGGATAAAGGAGAAAATCCTTAGGGTTCTTGAATTACTATGCTGGCTCCCATTAACATTCCAGGACACAATCATATTTTATGGTTTTAAACATGTATATCTCATGTTATAAGCAATAAAGCTTAACAAGGTTTTGATTTTCTAAAATCCAATATAAATATTTCCTTGTATTATGAAGATACATATCAATTTTAGATTTTTAAGTGGAAGAATTATTAACAATATATTTGATAAATGATAAACTCTTTCTAATACAGTTTATTACTATTATTATTTTCTTAACAAAACAGAGAAGAAATTCACAATGTAAAATAGGAATCTGAATAGGTGAAAAGTTTTACAACCTGTAGAATCCACAGATGCTTAGTGACTTAAATAAATAAACAGAATTTTATTCAGCATTAATCAAAACGTGTTTGCTTTTTGATGTTGGGAAGTTAAAAACACCAGCCAGCTTATGTATCTGAATACTTTCTGAAACCTGGTGGTATTTGTATTCTGATATTTAGTGTTGGTACCCCAAATTCACTAAGTTAGATGAATTTTCAAATTTTGATATACATACCTTGGGAATCTTGTTAAATTGAAGATTCTGATTCTGTAGATCTATAATGGGGCCTGAGAGTCTAATAAACTCCCTGGTGAGAGAGATGCATGGATCATACTTTGAGTAGTAAGGATTTAGGGGACAATTAGGGTAATATTATTTAGGTCATTCATTTTTACTATCATATTATTAAATTAAGTTGTTTCATTATTTAACAGCTAATGCTATATTTCTTTGTTAAAAGCATTTAAATTGTTGCAACAAATTTATTGTCATCTACAATGCCTTGTTATTAAGTATAATTTTTCAGTTATATAACTTGCTTCATCGTTTTTACATGAGTTATAACACATGGTAGTAAGTAATCTAAAGTAAGATTGTCATCTTTATGACTTACTTTCATCAATGTTTCAGAGAAAAACAAATTTAATTTCTTCTGTGAGAAACAAAATTGGCATTGTTATTCCGGTTGAGACTGTCAAAAGCTGCTATAACACTTGAGTGGGTAGATCTATTAAGTTTTCTCATGTTCAGTTTCTTTGATGGGCTATCAGTGGGAAATGATTAATTAAGGAACAATTAAAAGGAATCAAAATTGAAGATAAAGATATGCAGAGTTGTATTTGGAAGTGCTGCAATTGAGTGGAAATATTACTTCTTAAGTTTATTTGTCCGAAAATGAAAACCTTAACGACTATTTTTAATTGGGAAAATGTCACGGTATTGTTTGTATTTTGTTTAAGAGTAGTGTCTCATCTTTGTGGCATTCTTATTACATTTTGTTTTCCTATCCATAATGCACTAAAGATCCAGATTAGAGATCTCTTAAGGGATTTACTCATCCACAGTAAATGACAAATCAGTGATACAGGTTGACTTGAAGAAAAGCCTGATGCTATAAATGCTTGTTATGAGAACGGAAATTTTGGGCTTATTTTATTGAAAGGCATATCACATGTAGATACAAAAAAGCACTCTAGAGCTACAGATTTATCAAGTCCATATAACTTTTGTCTTCTTTTGGGATTGATTTTGGACTGATGAAATATGTATTGTGCTACAAGACTTTGGTGATTGGAGCAAGAAGGCAGAAAATGTTACTGAAGCAGAGAACACCTGCTGGGATCAGGAATGGAGAGCAATGAATGAGATAAGTATTTATGTAGTCAGCACAGAAAGAGATGTGGACGATGTCAAAATCAAAAGGATATGCACAAATAAGCTGTTTTGCAAACATTGGGGAGAGGGTTTAGGACAAACATTCATGGATGAAGTATATTTATTTAGACACAACACACTAAAATTCTAAACACATATGCACTTCAACTCAATCATTCTGAGATCTCACAGCAACTTCTTAGAGTTTTCCTAGATCAAAAGAACATGGGATAGTTAGTCTTCCAAGGCTGATATAACCTAAAGAAACATGGCGAGTGTATGGCCTCATTTTAATGTAAAGTTTTAAAATTCTCTCTTGCAGAGTTCTTTCAAATAGCCACTCTAGCATTCCCACCCCCACCTCCAGATTTTGCTGCTCTGTTCTACTCTCTTGTTTCCCTAGTTTTTATTGCATCTTGAACATTCTCGTTTGCTTGGATTGATAACTCTGCCCTACAAACAGGTTATCTTTTAAACATGATTTAGGTTGATGCAGGCACAGGCCTTCTAGTGCAGAAAGAAATGTTTTGGTTTCCGAGAATATTTTCTATGTATTTCCTCAGGACTTCTTCTCTTCCCATTCTCATGGTTACTTTCAGCCTTTCAACTAACACTTATATGGTTTCTCAGGCATCTTTGTGCCTGATTGGATTTATTGAGTTTGAACTTAGAGAAAAAAAATCTTTTTATGGATCTGTATCATGATTATACCATTATACTGGAGGAAGGGGAGACAGTAATAGGGAAAAGGTATCTAATATCTGTTAACTGCATTCTTTGCTTTAGAAACTCTAAATATACTATACAGTTGTTTTCCTACATTAAAAACACTTTGGATAGTGAAAAAAAATTAGAAATTTAAAACTTTCCCCAAATTGCGCAGGCAATAAGAAGCTAACCAGAATGAGTCCAGATCTGCCTGCCTTCCAGAGTGTGTAATCCAATGTGTAACATCATATTACAATTTAGTTAATATTAATTACAGAATAGCTTTACAATGCAATCACTCAGTCACAGTATCTTACAAGATGTCAAGGGGGAAAGCATGATGGTTAATGGTAGGAAGAATCAATCCAAAAATCAATGTATGCTGATTACATTTAAAAACTCTGGTATACATCTGTATCAATCTAAAGTGTATGCATTTTTATTTTCAAAGCATTATGTGTTTTTTATTTTTGGCTAAACAAACATGTAAGCATCTATATCTCTTAGGATGGTTCTGAATGATAAAAGTTGTTAAATGAATTGTATGTCATGTTTGGTGCTGATTCTGACACCCATGTGTATCTAAGGGCTATTACAACTTGGTTGAGGTTACATGTAGGTAAGTGGTAGGTCCAAAATTGAAAACTTGGTCTCCCTTATTCTAAAATTCATTTTTAACTGTAGATTTTTTAAAAAAAATTTATATATATATTTACCATGCACAAAATAAAGGTAAACGTTTTTATATCAGCTCCATTTTGTGTATATTTGCAAGGATTTAAGTTGAAATGGAACTTATTCCTAATGGCCAGTTCAATTGTTGGTTTTAGGCCCTTTCTAGCTGAAGGAAAAGGAGAAAGAACATTAGATTAAAATGAACTGAAATGCCAGCTCTTATTTAATCCCCAGGTTGTCAAGATTTTCTAGAAGGCCCTTTTTGCTCCTGGGACTGGTATGGAAGTTAGATTCATGGCTATTAGCCTGACTTCAGATAGACTTTTAAAGTGAGTTTCACATTTGTGTCAGGAGAGGGGCAGACATTGCTTGGTTATTTAGTGCTACAAAATTGGGAAGGTTGGCTATTTTAGTCTTTACTCCTAGATACCTCTTAACTCACTGCAAAATTCTAAAATAAATAACAGATATTTCTTTGGTAAACTGACTTAATGGACAGAGGCCAAGAAGTTCAAGGAAGGGTAAAATTATAAAAATGTACACAATTTGTGATGGCTTAATGCTGATTAAAAAGCCAAACATTAAAGCATTAAGGTTAATCACATCTTCAGTGGGAACCATATTATAGGCAGAGCAAATCAAGTGATGATTCTCCTAGGACTATCATAGTATGATTTTGCAACTCACTTTAAATGCAACAAAGCACTGTTGTTAATGTTTTAGTAGTTTACTATGTATTTTAGAAATTGTTAACTCCAGTATTTTAAGATTTAAAACCCAAATGATGTTCCAGTCTTTTAAAATAACTCTGCTATTTCAAAAGTCTTAAGATAATGTGAGAGGGAGCAAAATCAGCATGAAAACTGTAATCTAGAGATAGTCACCAATAATATTTTGTTGTATTTCCTTTTTTCCTAATAGAGAAATGTGCATTTTAATTGCTTTACTCTTGATTGCAATTTTATTACATATATGGGAAAAATACTTCCTAGAGAATGAAAGTCTCTAGAAATCAATGGGAAAGTAGTACTGAAATCATTTCCTAACTTCCTTCTTCTTCAGTCATCTTTCTTCAGTCTTATATTGTTAGAATTCATTCTTCTCACAGCAGCAGCAGCAGGTATTATTTAATAACTGAAATGAGATCATACCACTGCTCTTTAAAATCTCTCAATGGATTTTTTACACTGAGTATTAAATCTAAACTCTTGACCTTGTCTTCAGAAGTCTATGTAATCTCATCCTTATCCTCTCCTCTGACTAAATCTTGTACTATTCTTTCCTTTATTCACTACCTTCCACTTACACAAATTTCTTTTTTCATTGTCCATTTTTTGTAATTAGTACCTTTCTAGGAACTTCACTGTTTTATCTAAGCTTTTGATTTATTAGCATGAAATTACTTATAATGTTCCCTTACTCTTCTCCTAATGTTTGTAGGATCTGTAGCGATGTCTCCATTTTCACTACTGATTTTGGTAATTTGTTGTTTTTTTACCTCTATTTTTTAAAAAAATCAGTTTATTTAGAGGCTTATCCATTTTATTTTTTTATTTTTCCTCAAAGAACCAGCTTTTATAGATTCTATTATATTTATGTTTTCTACTTCATAGATTCCAACTCCTTTTTATAGTGTCTTCTTTCTTCTTCCTATATCAGGTTTAATTTACTCTTTTTTAAAATGAATTTTATTACATTTATAGTTGTACCAGATCATCACAACCCAATTTTATAGCATTTCCATCCCAAACCCCAAGCCCATTCCCCCTCCCCCTCAACCTGTCTCCTTTGGAAACCATAAGTTTTTCAGTCTGTGAGTCAGTATCTGTTCTACTAAGAAGTTCATTGTATCCTTTTTTTAGATTTCACTTACAAGTATAGCATATGATGTTAGTGTCTCACTGTCTGACTAACTTCACTTAGCTTGATAATTTCTAAGTTCATCCATGTTGCTGCAAATGCCATTATTTCATTCATTTTTATGGCCGAGTAATATTCCATTGTGTATATGTACCACTTCTTCTTATCTACTCCTCTGTCAGTGGACATTTAGGTTGCTTCTATGTTTTCTCTATTGTATATAGTGCTGCAATGTACATTGGAGTATATGTATCTTTTCAAGTAATGGTTTTCTCTGGATAGATGCCCAGGAGTGGGATTGCTGGATCAAATGGTAATTCTATTTTTATTTTTTTATGTTTAATTTACTCTTGCTTTCTAATTGTCTTAGGTGGAACTTTAAATATTTCTTTTTAAAAAATATAAACATTTAAACCTATAAATTTCCCTCTAAGCACTCCTTTAACTCCATTCACAAATATTGCCATATTTTGCTTTCATAATTATGTTGTGCTATGAATACCAACTAGGGAAATATGGTTATTCATGTTGTTTTTTTATACTTACTGAATTTATGTTTGTTCTAGTAATAATTGAGAGGAAATTCTAAATCTTTATCTGTAATTATGGATATGTCTTTCTCCTTTCAATTCTGTAATTTTAGTTTCATGTGTTTAGCTTAATATATTTGTCAATTATAGCTTCATGTACTTGAAGCTTTGGTCTTAGCCACTTACTCATATAGAATTGTTATATGTTCTTTTTTTTTTTTTTGTCTTTTTGCTATTTCTTGGGCCGCTCCTGCGGCATATGGAGGTTCCCAGGCTAGGGGTCAAATCGGAGCTGTAGCCACCCGCCTACGCCAGAGCCACAGCAACGAGGGATCTGAGCCGCGTCTGCAACCTACACCACAGCTCACGGTAGCGCCGGATCGTTAACCCACTGAGCAAGGGCAGGGACCGAACCCGCAACCTCATGGTTCCTAGTCGGATTCGTTAACCACTGCGCCACGATGGAAACTCCTGTTATATGTTCTTGATGAATTTATCCTTTTATCACTATATGAAATGTCTTTTATCTGTAGTAATATCACTTGTTTTGAAGGTTGATTGTCTGCTTTATATCAGTATAACTAATCCAGGTTTCTTATGTTTATTATGCACAGCGTAATTTTATCAACCTTTTACTTTTAGCGTATCTCTGTCCTATATTTATTTATTTACTTTTTCAGAATTTATTTATTTATTTATTTTTAATTTTTTTTTTCCCACTGTACAGCAAGGGGATCAAGTTATCCTTACATGTATACATTTTTTCCCTCACCCTTTGTTCTGTTGCAATATGAGTATGTAGACATAGTTCTCAATGCTACTCAGTAGGATCTACTTGTAAATCTATTCTAAATTGTGTCTGATAAGCCCAAGCTCCGGATCCCTCCCACTCCCTCCCTCTCCCATCAGGCAGCCACAAGTCTATTTTTCAAGTCCATGATTTTCTTTTCTGTGGAGATGTTCATTTGTGCTGGATATTAGATTCCAGTTATAAGTGATATCATATGGTATTTGTCTTTGTCTTTCTGACTCATTTCACTCAGTATAAGATTCTCTAGTTCCATCCATGTTGCTGCAAATGGCATTATGTCATTCTTATTTATGGCTGAGTAGTATTCCCTTCTTGCAATCTCATGTAGTTGAGTCTTGCTTTTTAATACAGATTTTGTCAATTTAACTTTTAATTGTGTATGTAGACTATTTAATAATATAATTATTAGCATGATTAGGTTTAAGTGTGCTATTTTACTATTTATTTTGTATTTATTTCCTCTGTTCTTTATTTCTTCTTTTTTATATTTTTTGAATTAAGTAATTTTTAATTTTCATTTTATCTCTAGCATTGGTTTATTAGCAATATCCTTTATTCTTTTAGTTGTTCTACAGTATATAATATGTGTCTAACTTATTATGGTCTACATTCATCTAATATCATACTCCTTCATGTATAATATAGGAATCTTATAATGGTATACTTTCATTTTCCCCCTGTTAACTTTATGTATTTTTTTCGTACATGTAATTTACTTCTACACATATAATATACCTGACAACACATTGTTGTTTTAAATAGTCAACCGTCTTTTAAAGAAATTTTAAAAATGAAAAAAATTGACATTGTATATACTGACATATACTGACATATTATACCCTTTCTTGCACTCTCTATTCATCCCTTTCTTGCATTCTCTATTCATTCATGTAGATCCTAATTTCTACCTGGTAATATTTTTCTTCAACATAAATGTAATTTTAATCATTTATTGTTGTGCAGGGCTGTTAGTTTCAAATTCTCTCAGCTTTGTTTGTCTGAAGATGTCTTTATTTTATTATCACTTTTGCAAGATATTTTGGCTGGATATAGAATTCTAGCTTTATATATTTCTTTCAGCACATTAAAGTTTTCATTCCATAGTCTTCTTGCTTGCAGTGTTTCTTATTAAAAATTGGCAACTACTCTAATCTTTGTTCTACTCTTTGTCTGCTTTTAAAATTTTATCTTTTATACTGAATTTCAATCATTTAATTATTATGCTTCATGTGAATTTCTTTGGGCTATTCTTATTGGTGTTTGATAAGCTTAGTGTATCTGTGTTTTTAATTTTTATCAAATTTGGAAAAAATTTTAGCAAATTTCTTGAGATATTTTTCTGATGCTCCTTTTATGTGTCTTCAGTTACATGTATTTTAGGCCATTTGATATTGTCATAGATCATTAAGACCATAATTTTTTTTTCTCAGAATCATTCTTAGCATTTTATTGCTCTGTACCTCAGATTTGATAACTTCTAATGTTATGTTTTCCAATTAACTGATCTCTTTTTCTTCAGTGTCTAATCTACCCATCAACTAAATTTTTATTTCAAATATTATATATTTCATGTCTTAAAGTTCAAAAATAGTTTTTATCCCTTTCCTTTCCTCATTATATATTTCTCTAAAATCTTAAATATATTTAAAGTAGCTATTTTAAAGTTCTTGACTACTAAGTCCATCATCTCTGTCATTTATGAGCCTGCTTCTGTTGACTGATTTTACTTTTAGCTATGGGTTAAAATTTGCAGTTTATTCATATGTCTTGAGTGTCTGGATTTTGTTATTTTTCTTTAGCAATTGTTTTGGCAGGTAAATAATTTACTTACAGTGCCACTTCATTTATGGATCTAGAGAGGTCTTTATTTTAGGACTATTTTAAGGCATGACTCTTTATTAGTCCTATTTCAAATGTATAATTCTTTTTACTGAACAGTTATACTGAATGCCTCAGGTCTTCAACAAGCTCTTCCCTCTGGTTTGTGGTAATTCAGAAATCTCTGTGCTCTGTATGAGCTCTGAAAATTGTTTAGCAAACTCGAATGTTATTCTTTGGCATTATGGAGTTTTATACTGCACATAATGCACTTTTATATTCAAACAAGGACACAAGGAAACTCCTATTCATATTTTTGG
The DNA here is from genome assembly GCF_016906955.1 of Phacochoerus africanus. Taxonomy (NCBI): domain Eukaryota; kingdom Metazoa; phylum Chordata; class Mammalia; order Artiodactyla; family Suidae; genus Phacochoerus; species Phacochoerus africanus. The sequence continues at coordinate 70,279,622 of NC_062549.1, forward strand.
AGTTTTTTAAAAATTATTTTAACATATAGCTTCCTCTTCTCTGGTAAAGTTTCATGCCAAGTCCAGTTACTTCCTTCTCCCTATGCTTACTTTTGATCTTCCTTCCTCCAGAAATATTCTGTCAACTTCAAGCAGAAAGCTGTAGCAAAGATAATTTGCTTCCTTTCCTTTAGGGGTCATAATCTAGCATTGCTTGTTTTTCAAAGTCTGAAAGCAGTTATTTTCATATATTTTGTCCAAGTTTTTAGTTGTTTATCATGGGGAGGGCAAGTAGCTTTGTTGAAAGTGCAAATCAGGAGCAGAGTTTTTCTTCAGCCATTCTGACCTTTTTTCAATTCCTTCTTCCCACTCAAAATCCAGTTATTATTTGTCTTAAGACCTTTATACTTTTTTTCCTACTTGGAAGAGTCTTCTCATAAATCTCTAGCAGCATCCTCCTTCTCATTCTTTTTTTTTTTTTTTTTTTTTTTAGCTTCTGCAGCATGCAGAAGTTCCTAGGCAGGAGTTCCCGTCATGGCGCAGTGGTTAACGAATCTGACTAGGAACCATGAGGTTGCAGGTTCAGTTCCTGCCCTTGCTCAGTGGGTTAACAATCCAGTGTTGCCATGAGCTGTGGTGTAGGTTGTAGAAGCAGCTTGGATCCCGCGTTGCTGTGGCTCTGGCGTAGGCCAGGGGCTACAGCTCTAATTCGACCCCTAGCCTGGGAACCTCCATATGCTGTGGGAGCAGCCCAAAGAAATAGCAAAAAAAAAAAAAAGACAAAAAAAAAGTTCCTAGGCATGGGATTGATCCCGAGGCACAGCAGTGACAATGCCAAATCCTTAACTGCCAGGCTACCAGGGAACTCCTATCCTTCTCATTTTTTATTTTCTGAAAGACACCTTCCTTGACCATACTCTTTAAAGTCATTTATTTATGATATTCTTTCTTCCTTTCTCTTTCATGGAGTTTATTCCAGTCTGTAATTATCTTTTTAAAAACTTTTATGTGTATAATGTCTCTTCTCCCCTTTCTATGTAAGCTTTATAAAGAGAGAAACTTGTTTATTATAGTGCTATGTTCCTTAGTCTCTTGAATGATTTGGTACCTGGCCAGTGGAAGGGAGCTAGCAAACATTTCCTGAAATCAAGTATGAATAAAGGTAGTATCTAGTCATATTTTCTGAAATGGGAAGGTAGCTAGGTGCTAAGCCACATAGTGCCAAAAGTCTACACATTAAAGTAGGTTATGTTTATGTGTTCCTGTAGCATCTTCTTTTTCATGCATAGTAATGAGAATTGAACCCACAATGTTCATAAGGAAAAAAATGTGACTTTCAATTCTAGATATTTAGCCATGTTTGCTGTTGATCTCTATCTCTCCATAAGTAATCTAATTATACCATACTCCTATTGGTTGCATTCTATGTATAGTCTATGGCAACTCATTGAAAAAGATGCTTAATTATTTTCTCAACATTAGCTCATTTTAATAAAATATATTAATATGGCAGTGTCTTAGCTTGGGCTGCTATAGCAAAAACATGGAGGACTTCAATAACAAACATTTATCTCAAGCAATTCTGGAGGTTGGGAAGTCCAAGATTAGGATGCTGGATCTGGTGTCTGGTGAGGACACTCTCCCTGCTTTTCAGATGGCCATTTTCTCATCTTCTTGAAGTGTCCTCAGGTGGGGGGATAAAATCTCTCTCTTATATCTCTTCTTATAAGAATGTTAATCCCATTCATGAGGGCTTCATTCTCAAGACCTAATTAACTTCCAAAGGCCCACCTCAAATACTGTTACTTTAGTGATTAGTCTTCTACATATGAGTTTCGGGGTGGGGGAAACAAACATTTAGCCCATGGCTGGTGGAGAAAATAATATTTTGTATGGTAGTATAAATACCATGCGCCAGTTTTAAATTTGGTTGACAATAAAGGGACTGGACTGTGTCAACATGAAATAATTGTGTTCATGTTACTGATTTTATTTCTGCAGTCAAATGCTCTACCACTGAGCTGTATCTCCCTAATTCATAAGTAGATAAATAGTTGACCTGGAGTTCCCATCATGGCACAGCGGAAACAAATCCGACTAGGAACCATGAAGTTGCAGGTTTGATCCCTGGCCTTGCTCAGTGGGTTAAGGATCTGGCGTTGCTGTGAGCTGTGGTGTAGGTAACAGACTCGGCTCAGATCTAGCATTGCTGTAGCTCTGGCGTAGGCTGGCAGCTGTAGCTTCAATCAGACCCCTTGCCTGGGAACCTCCATATGCCATGGGCTCGGCCCTATATAGACAAAAAGACAAAAAAAAATATGTAGTTGACCTAAATAGTCATGCTATTAGTTTTATACTCTCTTAGGTACATGATTTTTATTAATCATCCACCTCATGTAAGTCTGGATTTTCCTGTGTTAAAAAAAACCCCAAATATCCCTGTCCAACATCATGGGATTTGCTATCCTGTTAGTATTATGGCCTTCATGTTCGAGGTCTAATTCTTTCCCTAGTTGGTAATTGATGTTTCAGAGTATAGAGTATTTTGTGACCGTTTCTGAGCCCATGCTTAAGTGATAGGAACCCCCTTGGAATCTGTAAGATAATTTTTTTGTTTGTTTTAAAAAAACTGTCCCCAGAACTTTGTTACAGGTGTTACATTTATGGACTGTTCTTCTTCATCAGGTGGTTTAATTTTAATATTTTATTTAGAGTTATAAGCGCATTTTGATACAAACTAAGACGTTTATTTAATTTTTAAAAGCTGTATCTCATGGTAATATCACTTTAATAATAAACACTTAAATTCATCTGTGTTATATTGTCATAAGTCAGTATACAACTACAAACTTAAACACTGCTTTAATTTACACAGCCATGTAAATAAATGGAATATTTGTGATATATACAGTTTTTTATAGATTTTGCAAAATATCCGGGAAGCATGACTTTCCTGCCTAGACAATAATAGCCAAGCATGAACATATAAAGGTCAAAAAAAAAATGTCCTTGTGGTATGGTTAGAGGCTGGTTTTTATTTATTCAGTATACTTTGCTTGTAATTTTTCAGATGTGAGAGGGAGGGATCGATCCATTTTAGTTTCTCAAAATTTTCTGGACTTTTGGGCTTTCATATAAATACTGCCAAGGTAGTAATCGATGCCAATAGTAGCTTTTATGTGGAAGTAGGAGTGGCTTTCAAAGTCTCTTGCATGTAGCAGTGGTCCAAGAGTAACATATGTCTAAGTCTCCAATTTACTTGTCCTCACTTAGCTGTCATCATTATTGAGAATGCCTTCTCCAGAGTCCTAAAGATCTCTGATGATAACTTAGAAGTCCCATTCCCACAAGGAAGTGAGATCTGTAAATAATTTTTTTCCTTAGGTATGGTGTCTAGTGTTTCAACCTTTTTGCTTATTAAAGGTACCGGGCTCCCCTGTCAGTCCATCCTGACTTTCCTAATGCGTTCAGATCTCATCTTGTTGTGATTGGTCTTTCCTTCTAGATTGTTTGGACTAGCTCATTTTTCCTTGCCCCAAAAAAAAAAATTGCAAGAAGTGATACCCTACTTTTGGGGGAGATTCATAAGATTGAACAGAAAGGATTAATACCATAGGAGTAAAATACCAGATCATTCTTTGTACATGTTTCTGCCCTTCTGCATAGCTACCATTCATAATTATTTGTTGAATAAATGAGTGGATTAGTGAATAAGTCAACCATGTCAAGATATACTTACATTCTTATAGAAAAAGGATTTTTTTTTCCAGAGAGTCAAAACCCCCCAAATGCAGGAGAGCTGCATGCTGAAATTTGTTCCTTTGTTAGTACGTATAGTAGTAAACATTTAATAAATAATGAAAACTTGCTTTTGTGACTAGTTTTCCTAAACCAATCTCTGATGGCTCCACTTTCTGTTCAGTAGTCATCAGGGAGAAGGCATGTCTACGGTGAGAGAGCTCAGTGTATCTATATGCCTACAACTGTAACATTTGTCCTTCTATTCTGAAATTTGTAAACTTCAGAAGGTCAATCTGTTGCTAACATACTGCAAATAGTTTATTTTTATTTAACAGTTGTTATGTTTAGAAGTCTGGAGGGAAATTTGCTGATAATAAGGCAGTTGTTCATAAGCATCACTATGCAGTCTGACCTTTTTATAAGAGGTTCTACTTCAGACACACACTTTCTTGCAAAGTTTCAGATTCTCCACTTGCTTTTTGTACTTGATTTTTTCCCCCATGAGTTTAAGATGCTTTTCTAAGAGGAAAAGTGTATCGATAAGTTCTTTAGCACTGCTAAAATTATCGGTGAACATCTTGTCAGACAGTGATGTGTGAATCTGTTTTGTATGCCTCTATCCAAGGCTAGGTTTGTTGATGGAGGGAAACTTTCTCATTTTTAAACCCTAACCCCACCCTGTGTGGCACACATTAGTAGAATGAAGAGACTGTGAGGGAAGACCACATTTGAATTTGGTTTTTTTTTTACTTTTTTATTTGTCCACGTTTCCCTAAACATTAGATTTTAAACCATGGGCTCTACTCTTTGCTCTTAATCGTTGTTGAGTGCACTCATAGCTCCTTTATTTGTTTTGGTTCAGGTGGAATTACACCCTAGTTCTAAGGCTCTGTGAGTTAGGAGTGGAGCTTTCCTTGTTATGTTCATTAATGTCCTTTGATCCAGGTGCAGCATACATCAGCCATTGCAGCTATCCCAGAATAATTTACTTACGCACTAATGCCACCTATAAGGAAATAAAACAGTTTGTATAAATAAGAGGAAATAAACCAGTTTGTATAAATGTGATATTCTAATGTGGTCACTAACATTAAGTCGCTAATGTGACCCTCTCATTAGCTATTACTTCCAATGAGATATTCTCAAACAATTAGCTTTTGAGCTACATAATGTTATTTATAGCATATGCATTCCTCAGTGAGAGAAGAAATTTCTTCTGGGGAAGCTGAGTCTCAAACTTTTAATTTAGGTACTAAATTCAGATACATTACCTCCATTGGACTTTCTTCTCATGGCATTACTAAGCTCAGTGATTCTCTAGGCACCATGAGCTGCTTAAGAAGAGAACTACTAAAATCCATGGGTACACAAAGGACACATGGAGATAAATGCAGCACAGACCTGTTCTTTGCAAATAGCATTAAAAGTTTTCAGGTTTTCAAAGCATTCTCAGGAAGAAAATCCTCAAATCTTATTAATATTATTTAAAGCCATCTATTCATAGGTTCCTATTCTTATGGGGAGGTATATCAGAAGTTTCCATTGTTGCTTATTTTTATTTGATTTTCTTCCATGAAAACTGAGATCATGTATTCACTTTAAATGATGGTCCTGATAGAGTTTTCAAAATCTATAGTCACATTTATTGCATCCATAGTCATGTGGTAATTTCTAGAATGTCATCTCAGATTCTATCCAAATAAGACATGGTCTTTGCCTGCAAAGAGTTTACTATAAATGTAAAGATATACAATACACATTAAATATATATTCATCCATTCTTTCAAGAAATCCATATTGGGTACCTAATATTTTCTAGACTCTCTCTGGAGAGACAGTGAGTATATAAAAAGAGACAAAGTCCTGCCCTCATACTCCTTTCATTTCACTGTATGTGGAAGATTGGGATGGGAAAAGACAAATAGTAATAAGAAAACCAATAAACAAGATAATTACAGGTTATAATAAGTACTGTGGAGAAAATAAACAAGGTGACCTGGTAACTAGGAAAAGAATACCTAAAGACTTGACAAAGAAAAACTCTCAGTAGAGGTGACATTTCATCTGAAATCTGAAGGATAGAGAGGAGCTAGAAATGGAAGAGCTGCCTAGGCAGAGAGAAGAGCGAGAACAAAGCCCAGGGCTGGAATGAGCTTGACCTTTTGAGGAGAAGAAAGGTCAATGTGCCTGGAGCATAGTGAATGGATGAGGAAAATGTAGGGGATAAGGTTGGTTTGGGAAGCAAGAGTAAGATCATGGAAGCCAGGTTGGATTTTATTTTGAAGGTGTTGGAAAGTCACTGAAACACTTTAAGAAGGTTAGTATCTTAGTAGTCTTTAAAAAAGGATGTCCCCAGCTGCTGTAGGGAGAGTAGATTATAAAGACTAGAGTGGAGACACGGAAACACACGAGGATCCTCGTTTCAGCCTCCTTGTGTCTTGCTCTCCACCTCAGAGATGGTGGTGGATAGGACTCGAATGGGGTCAGTAGGGATGGAGAGCTTTGGGTATATGTGGTGTGTTTTGATGATGGATTGGGTGTAGGGAATAAGGGAAATAGAGAAGCAGAGGATGATATATTGATTTTTTTTGGCTTGAAAAACTGAGTCTCATTTGCTGAAAAAAATAGGGAATAGTGGAAATAAATAAACCGAAGGATTGTAAACAAGTATGACCAAGTACGGAACAAGTTATGTTTTCATGGCGAATGTTTTTTCTTTATGTGTTTTGTGTAGGTCCTATTGAAAACATATAATTATGGGCAAATTCTGTTTTAAGTGCTATATGTAAGAATAGAACATACAGACTTTTTAAATCTGTCAATCACATTTTACTGAGGGTCTATTATGTCCACTCTGCTAAATCCACCATAGTATTAATTCTTGCTTTCCAGGCAGAAAAATTGACATGCTAAAAGCCATTAAAACATGATGTGATGAGGCTGTAATGGAGGTCTTTATAAAGGACTATAGGAACAGAGAGTGGGAGACCAAGGACACCTGGAAACAGTAATTGTCCTGGCATTCCTGAATGTGAGGGGCTGAGGCTTGTAGGATGCCTGAAGTTAGGGCAGGAGGCCTAGTGAGATTATCCTGATACTGAATTCTAGAGGGAGACTGTGATGATTGTAGGAAGCTCAAGTTCTCATAGCACACTGATTGACACATCAGCCTTGCCTTTAACATGACAGATGGATAGCGTATTAAATTCTCAGTGAAGACCTGATCATCAAGAGACTGATGTCTTTGCTGAGTTTCATATTAAGCATGTTGGAATCCTTTTTAAAAACATCTTCATGTTTGTCCTTTTGCTGATATCTAGTCACTTTTGATGGAACAAGATGGAGGGTAATGTGAGAAAAAGAATATATGCATATGTGTGACTGGGTCACTTTGCTGTACAGTAGAAATTGACAGAACACTATAAACCAACTATAATGGAAAAAAATAAAAATCATGAAAAAAAAAAAAAAGAAAAAGAGAATGTTGGGATTTGTGTTTCACATCATTCAGGCAGGAGCCAGGTAGGCACCAGGAGGGAACAGTATGGAGTCTGGGAAGAAACTTCTAGTTAATTTTTAGGACTAGCTCCCTATCTCAAGTTCTATTTTCCTTTTCTGCTTTTGGACTTTAAGGAATGAATCCACCTTCTTTTTTTCTCTAGAGCTACTGTCTTCCACTTTATGTCTTGGCTTTTTTCTACTATGAAAATGGCTTCCAAGTACCTGAGAGTTCTACCAGCTCCAAGCTTCTGGAACCCATCTGGGCAATAAAACAGTTGCAAGTTTGGCCAGAGGGATCAGGTTTGAATTTTGTCTTTGTCATGTATTAACTGTAAACTTGGACAAGTTTCTTCAACTCTCTAAACCTTGTTTTTTCCTTTATAACTTATAAACTTAAGACAGTACTAATGCCTACCTCATGGGGTCGTAAAGGACAAATGAAATCATGCACATGAACTTAGTTTAGTGCCTGAAATACAAGTAAAATGAGTGGCCTGCCTCAGCAAATTAGTTCTGTAGGTAATCTACAAATGTTGGCTGCTATAATCATTAATCATTGCCAAGAATAATAAAACAACAGTGACAGTCCCTGAGTAAATCAGGTAACCTATGTCACTACGACTCTACCCCACCATATAAGCAAAGTCAGAGTCATGCTCAAACAAATTAGTTTCTCTGGACCTACTTCCTTTTACTCTGTGAAAATAGCACATTTCACCCATTCTTCCCACTTGGCTTGAGAGCATCCAGAAGTAGCTCTTGAACTGGCTTTTTCGGTCACTGCTTAGGTCTTTTATCTCCTCTGGATCACTGTGGTCATAGCTCCTCTTGTTGCTTTCTCTGTGGCTGCTGTCATCATTGCGCCTGATGGATAGACCTTGCTGAAGCCTTCTGCCCTCCCCAGTACAGGTAGATCTGGGAGAGTTTGGCTCCATATTCCATTATGGGCTCTGCTTTGGATTCAGATGGAGAAACCAGCCCTTTCCCTATTGATGGGATCCTCTGAGACATAGGCTACTCTATAGAGCTGCCTTATGCTCTTAGTGTGTAACTGAGAGCTCATGTAGCAGCTTTTTCAACTTTTATTAGCTACTTTTCTGCATCTGATTCTTCCTAAAATTAAGATATGATTCCTTAGGAATTATTTTAGATAACGTTGAGTGAGGAGGATATCATGATGGTCTCATAAAGCAGGCTCGCTGGTCTTGACTCTGTTGCTGAGCTACTTATTGGAAGCTACTCTAGATTTTTATTTCTTACTTTTACTCTAAAAAAAAAGCATCTGCTATGGCCTTCCAACTTTCTTAGGAAAACATATGCTGACTCTGTCTCCCTGACAATGTCCTTTTAAATATCTGTGGAGATCTGGCTTAGAATTGGCTTGCCAGATAATAACACTAAGAGAAAAAAGGATTCCTTTCTCATCTCCAACAACAAAAGCAGGGAGAAATAAAAAGTATAAGAAAACCCTAAAATTATAGATATATGTTAAGTAAAAACAACATGTTTTGTAGATATCCCCAAATTTTAATTTTCTTGCAGTTTCAGTTAATGCTAATTTGAAGATTGGGGGGAAATAGAAACAAAAGCAGGATTTTAAGAATGATTAGAGCAAGCCACTCAGAGGAATGGAGAGCAATAATAAAGGAAAACTATGACAAAAAAGCAAACACATTGAAAGAAAAAGCAATGATACTTTTTCTTTCCTTTTTTTTTTCCTGTCTTTTTGTCTTTTCTAGTACCACACCTGCAGCATATGGAGGTTCCCAGGCTAGGGGTCTAATCGGAGCTGTAGCCGCCGGCCTACCCCAGAGCCACAGCAACACGGGATCCAAGCTGTGTCTGCGACCTACACCACAGCTCATGGCAACACCAGATCCTTAACCCACTGAGCAAGGCCAGGGATCGAACCCACAACCTCATGGTTCCTAGTTGGTTTCATTAACCACTGTGCCACGATGGGAACTCCTACTTTTTCTTTTTGAATATCTTGCACCTGATAAAAAGAAATCATGCCCTCTGATTTCTCTTCTGCTTTAATTTAATGTTTTATTTAATTTATTTTATATTATTTTAGCTACTAGTTCTTGCTCTTAATTTAAGTATTATCATCTTTCATATCAAAGTCCAGTTACAGAATCTAAAGTTTGACAATCCCATTTTTAAAGTTAAAAGAGAACTTCATGATAAAAGTTATATATGTACACACATATATATATATATATATTCTAATGGCTACTAAAACATTCTAAATAAGATATTAAATTAAAGATAACTAACAAGGACCTACTGCATACAGGGAAATCTAGTCAATATTCTCTAATAACCATTATGGGAAAAGAGTCTGGGAAAGTGGATATACGTGTGTGTATAACTGATTCACTTTGCTGTACACCTGAAACGAACACGTTGTAAGTCAACCATACACCAATAAAATTTTTAAAAAGGATATGGAATTAAAACTCACAAATAACTGTTTTGTCACCTTTCCATTGGCAAGTAACTTGGCACCAGATGGAATTCCCTGAATAAATATTCTGTTTTACCACCTCAAGAGAAAAGTTTTGCTACTTCAAATAATCAATAACATTTGTGGAAGTAAAGCAAAAAGATAGGCAGAAAGAATGCCTTCTTTCATAAAGACGAAGTAAAAAAATAATACGATATAGTACCAAGTGTTAGATTTTGGATTAGATTAAGTGTTAGATTAAGTTTTGCTTTCCTGTCGTGGCTCAGTGGAAACAAATCTGACTAGTATCCATGAGAATGCAGGTTCAATCCCTGGCCTCGCTCAGTGGGTTAAGGATCTGGCATGGCTGTGAGCTGTGGTATAGGTCCCAGACTCAGCTTGGATCCTGCGTTGCTGTGGCTGTGGCGTAGGCCAGCAGCTGTGGCTCTGATTCAACCCCTAGTCTGGGAACTTCCATATGCCATAGGTGCGGTTGTAAAAAGCAAAATACTATAATATTAAGTGGAAGTTGCTCATTCTTTTACCCACAAACCACAGAAATGGAAGTAGGTATTAATAGTCACAGAGATGGAGGTAGGTATTAATATTCACTCATTTTTCCTTTTGCTGTTTCACTTGTTCATATTTCTGTTTAAACCCACCCAATTCTGAGAATTTTGTTTTTTAACAATGGCAAATGTTTCCCTCTCTTTAGCACTGTCATCTCTAATTTTCCTGACTCACTATGTTTTGGGGGAAGCCTTCCTTGACTTCATGGCTGGAATAGTTCTTGTACGTACTGTGAGAGCACAGGTTTGATTATAGCCAGTTATAATACTTTTTACACTCTTCTCTGGAGTCAATAACCCATGCCTATAGGGCCAGGCAGATAACAGGAATTTCTGAAGCTTCTGGGTATAAGAAAATAAGAATTAAGTCACTTGTATTGTGACAAATCTGTATTTATGCCTTGGTCTCTACTGCATTAAACTCCATGAAGATAGGAAACATTCTTTTGTTTGTCGTTGGTCTCCACCAACAAGTACAGGGTCTGGTGCTTAGTTGACATTCATTGAGAATAGTTAAATGATTGAAAAATACACCAGTTCCTCCTATTGCTCCACAAAAGAAAGTGTCTTCTTTTTAGGTGGTCAGTGACCCTTAGAAATGAAAAATCCAATCTATAATGTCAAATCATTACATTGTACATGTTGTACAAGAGTATGACAATTATATCTCAATAAACCTGGAAAAAATTAAGCAAAAAGTAACCAAAAAATCCAACACTATGTATTCAGACCTTATTACCTGACTTCTTTCCAAGAAAAAAAAAGATATAGATATTTTTTATGGCTATATTTTCTTATCAGATAGTTTTCTTACCTTGACTATCTGATGCCAATTGTTATTATTTTGTTTTGCAGTTTTCTTTCTATCTCTCTGGCTACTCCAATTAGGTTTTACATATTTATCTGCTTTTTAAATGCCTTGTACTCAGTAATGATGTCTTCCTCTTTCCCATTTATTTCTCTGTTTACTTAATCAATTCCCATTGCTTTAATGCTCTCTATTTACTATTTACTCTTAGATTTGTGCTCTGCTCAGAACTCCCACCTGCATACTAAAACAAAAATTCTAAAGAGAAAAAATATGAACATTTCCATGTGGATGTTCCACAGATATACTGGTGCACACTTAAACTCTCTTCCTACCATGAAACTCCTGTACTCTTTTCAGAATCCACCATTCCATGTTTTTACAGGGTCTTTATAAATAGTTGGCATTGGGTTAATCACTAAGGATCAAGAGTATCTTTTGACAGAGGCAGGTATTGAACACTACAGTAAACAAAGAGACTATAATTTTAGTTGTGGTAAGAACTGTGAGGCTGAAGTTGACACCATAAGATGCATTGTAGTCATCTTACCTTGATCAGAAGGCCAGAGAAAGCCTTTCTAAGTAAGTAACACTTAGGCTGAGGTGGTAGATATGAAGGGGCAGGGAGAGATGGTAGAAGGATTAGGAGGTGTAAGACACTGGGCTGGGCAGAAAGAGGGCGCACTGTAAGGACAGGAGCATCACAGAGTGGGAGGCAGATGTTTATAAGTCATGCTCAGCAATTTAGCCTTTATTCTAATAGCAACACTAGTCATTAATGAGTTTTCAGTGGAGGAGGGACATAATCAATTTTATGTCCAAAAAGATGGCACAGTAATCTACCCAGTCACCCAAACCAACAAAGTGGGAGTCTTCCTACTCCTCCCTTTTTTGAGCTCTCACATCTGCCATACCAACCCACCTGCATTTGTCCAGGTGGTCAGGCTCCTTCTCTCTTCCGTCTTTGCACATGTCTTGCCGGCATCCTGAATGCCCTCCCATTCTTTTTTTTTCACTTGGGTAATTTCTGCCTGTCTTGTGTGAGTTGGAGCATCATCTCCAGGAGGTATTCTGTCACTCCTTGTCCCTATCCTCATCTCCAAGTCATCTGGTGGGCATTCTCATGGTGGTCTGTGTGCACCACCACCTTAGCACTTATCATTTGGTATTGAAATATGTGTTTGCTTGCCTCTACCCTTCTAGACTATAGGCTTTTGAGGTTAATGGCCTCTTTCACTTCTGTGTTTCCAAAGACTAGCACAGCATAATGGTAACAGCCAATAAGTAGGCATTACATACAGGTGTGTGTCCATACTCAGTCTCATCCATTATTTTGGTAGTGTTGGGCATCTATTTCCTACTGCAGATTATTTATCTATGTCTATTGGATGCTCACATGGGTATACATAAGTATACTGGATATGCATTGGAGTTATATATAGATATACATACCAGTTTTATGGAAGGAGTGTGGGCTTTAGAATCAGAGAGAGCTGGGTTTATGCTTTGACTTCTGTTGCTCTCTAACCAGGTCATTTGTGGGAAGTGAGTGTATTTCTCTAGGCACTAGTTTTCTCATATACAAAATGAATATAATAAGTGCTAAGATACTTCTGTGGATTAGATAAAATAACTGAATCAATATAGTGCCTGACTTGTGGCAGGCTTTCGATAAATGGTAATTCTTTCCCTTCCCTTTCTTTCCTTTCGGCCACATTCTCTCACTGCCTATTTTGACTTATCCCTACATCTGAGCACTCAAGAAAACTGGGCCTCAAGATTTATGGCAAATTATGAGTTGTTTTCAGAAAGATTGTGCAAAGTTATAGAGAACTATATATCTCTGTTACTAAAATTCAGGAAAGGGCCCCAAATCTTTGAGGGCAGAAAGTGTAGTCAGGGAGATTGGTATTTAGTCACTATCTTTGCATATCATAATCTACTTTATATATATATATATATATATATATATACATATATATATAAAATAGAAAATCATTTACACTAAAATATGTAATGCAATTTATTTTGTCCTATTATTTATGTTATATATATTTTTAAATTAGGTCAGAATGTTTGTGTTTACTAAAGTCCAATGTATCATTTAGTGCAAAATTCATTGTTAACTAAGTGATATGTACCATGTTACTGATAGAGAAAATAACATGCCAAAAGTGTTAAATGTTTGTGTATACATAGAGCCACTTTTTAAACATGTGTTCATATACTGAAATGAAGTTGTTTTAAATAGCATTCTCTACCACTGATGAATAACCATTCCCTTTATTCAGGCCTGTTCTTTATTTTTGTATTGCTTAAAAGTACAAGAAGTAAAGCACGGAGGAATAATTAGGAATAAGTAAGTTTATAAATGTGAAAAGTCAATTTTTGATTAGTTTTTGATCTGTGAACTACACTCAGCAGACTGTCAAACCTTGTACTTTATTCTCAAGAACTAAATTACACTGACATCTCATAGGTTTCATGAAGATAAGTGCATTTAAAAAGTTTGGGCTTGTGTTTTGGGTTAAAGTAGGTTAATCTAATTCTTCAGGATTGAATGGTTATTGGCTCCCAAATTACATTTTACATTTATTATAGAACAGAAAGAGCAAACAAAGAGCTAGATCTTGGCCAAGTTGAATGGCTGGGAGAGTATCCATTTTGATGGAAAGAAACACTAACTAGAAACAGACACACCTGGAAATAATGTTTAACCCAATATCTGGGCACCTCATGGCCTGTAAGCTAATTCATAAAGTTAACTACCACAGCCCAGTTTTAAGTCAGACAGAGTTCTAGTATCAAGCCACAAACACAAACTTCAGAAACTGGGGCCCAGAGTCCAGGTCAGAGAAGTAATAAAACTAACTTCTTTTTGAAGCTGAAAGTTTGGTTTGGACTCAGACTAGGAGCAGACTGAACAGTGGAATTTATGCTAGCTGTGGGGGTAAGAGAAGGGCTGCAAGGCCAGATATGCCACAGGTAACATAAGACTCTAGGTGACCTCACTATGACTCACACATTCACCTTGAAATGTTTATTGAAAATGTCCTTTTGAAAAATTTGAATAGAAGTTGAGAGTTTCCTTGGGCAAGATTACTCAGGGTATTATTTAGGTTTCAGAATGTCAGTGTTCTGTTCCATTCAGGACTCCTGTGCCAGGCAGCCTATGTGATAGTGATGTTTTTACCTGGAGTGGAGCAACTTTACACTTGGAGTTGGCAGGTAATGTGAAGAACTGGAATATCTTGAGGAAGGAATTCAAAATGAGTGAAGAGACTGAAGACAAGGATAGCACAGATGGGTAGAGAAATACCCATGTTGGCTGTGAATATCTGGAAAGCTGTGGAAAAGAAGAGAAGAAGCTGTTGAGTCTGGAAAGGATCTGGGCAGCATTTTAGAAAGAAAAGTTACTTGATTAAAGGAAAAGTGGTGGGAAAATATCACTGAATTAGGATTGAGAGACCGTGAAAAAAATTTTTTTTTTTTGGCTATATCTGCAGCAGGAGGAAGTTCCTGGGCCAGGGACTGAACCCACACCACAGCAGTGACCCAAGCTGCTGCAGTGACAATGCCAGATCCTTAACCCCCTATGCCACAAGGGAATCCTGAAAGACAGTGAAACCTAAATCTGGAGTTAAGATTCTAAGGGAGCTTGAGGTCTTAGAAAGAACAGTATTAGTTGAAGAGTAGGGATCAAGTAATGAGCCAGCTGACTTGGAAGTGAAACATGGATGACTAGCCTTTTAAATGCTTGACTATTATGTTGTACTGCACTGAATCAACATGAATGTTTTTATAACTATCTACTCTTATAAATAGCTCTCTAACCTAAAGTTTAACATAAACAAAATAAAGACATTTCCTGCATGAGAGTAAAGTTGTTGTGTATTATCTCTGGCTGACTAAAGAAAATTGAGTGATAATTTTTCAGCAATTCATTTTCTGTGGTTTTTTTTTTTTGTCTTTTTAGGGCTGCACCCGTGGCATATGGAGGTTCCCAAGCTAGGGTTTGAATCAGAGCTGTAGCTGCCAGCCTACACCACAGCCACAACAATGCCAGATCCAAGCGGTGTCTGCGACCAACACCATAGCTCATAGCAACGCTGGATCCTTAACCCACTGAGTAAAGTCAGGGATTGAACCTGTGTCTTCATGGATGCTAGTCAGATTTGTTTCTGCTGAGCCATGATGGGAACTCCAGCAATGCATTTTCTAATGCAGCTATTTTCTAATATAGAAATATAAAATACGTACTTATTTACAATACATAAGATGTGTTCTAGACCTCTTTTAGGTATATAGAATGAGTTTATGGCCCAGTGGAATAACTTACAACCTTTTACTTATTAAGGCATTCCTTCATCAAACTTTGTTTTGTAAGTGCTACTGTACTAGGTACTGGTTATGGAAATAAAGGATAGAATATAATTCTCTAGAAGACTACGTCTAATAGAGGACCAGGCAAATGAATTCATTATCATTAGAAGTATCATTAGAGATGCGATAGAGGAAACTTGGAAGGGGACACTTACCTAATTCAGACTAAGAAGGATGAAGAAGTCCAATTTTCAGTAGCTATTTATTGGGAGGCAATAATCACCTCTGTATTGATATTTGAGGAATAAAACAATTAGCCAAGAGAAGAACACTCTGGAGAGAGTAACACAGATGTGTCATGAAGACTTAATATAACAAGCTGCATATGACGAATTACAAATAATTTGTTACAGAACGTAGGGTAGAAGTGTTAGAGTTCAGAAAGAGAGGCAGTGAAGAGAAAAACTAGACAGACATCTGGTAACTAGGTTATGAAAGAGCCTTATAGGTCATCCTGACATCAGTGATAGGCTGAAATCTTTGAAGAATGGTAACATGCAGATAATATTTTCAGGTGTGTCTTTTAAAGGTGTTATTATGACAGTAGAGTGGAACATGGCTAGAAAGATATGAGCCTGGAGCTAGATATATTACAACCTAACCAGATTGTATAAGTTTTTGAACTAAGGTAATGTCAGTGGAAATAAAGAGAAAGAAGTACATTTCAAGGATATTAAGGGAACAAACTTGAAAAAACTTGGCAGACAATTGGTTTAAGTGGGTAAATGAGAGGCAGGAAGATAAAGAATGACTCCCACATTTTTTGGTAGATAGATTGGATGAAAGGTGATTTTATTTACTTTGAGAGTGAACTCAAGAGACCTAATATGGAGGGGATAGATAATGAGGTTGAATTTTGAACACATTCAGTAGAATGCAGGTATAATATCCAAATAGCAAAGTTTAAAAAGGGGTTTAGGTAAGTGGGTTGATGCTCAGGAGAGAGCTTGGGTTAGAGACGTGAATTTAGTAGCAGTGAGAAGTTGAAGTTATGGGAAAGGAAGTCAGTGTCATGGAATGAAATGTGTTCCTGCAAAAGTCACGCATTGAAGCTCTATTATCTAATGTGATTGTATTTGGAGATAGGACTTTAAGAGGAGTAATTATGTTAAATGATGTCATAAAGTTGGAGCCTTAAATCCCATAGGACTGGTGTCCTTATAAGAAGAAGAGATACCAGGAACACATGAACAGAGGGAAAGTCATGTGAGGACACAGTGAGAACGTAGCTATCTACAAGCCATGAAACAACACCTCATCAAAAATCAACCCTGCTAGTACTTTGATCTTGAGCTTCCATGCTCCAGAACTGTGATAAAACAAATTCCTGTTAAGACACAAAATCTGTGGTATACTGTTACAGCAGCCTGAGAAGACTAATACAGTCTGGAAGATTCTATAGAGTTAGAAGAAAAGATGACTAAAGCCAGAACTCTGGGAAAACTAACATTATTTAAAGAAGAGGAGATAGATTTGAGAAAGAGTAGTGAAGCTAAAGAGTTAGGATGTAGAAAGATACTGAAGATACAAAGTGAAAAGATGATAACTGTAAATTGATAACCCTGATGGAGCTGAGAAGTTTGGCTTAAGGGGAGGGAGAGAAGGAATTAAGAAGTGGTTATAGATTTAGATAATTTATAGAATGAAGAGGTAGAAAGTTCAGAAATTATGCACAAGACTTTGAGTAGGGTTTTTTTCTGAAAGAGGCATTAGGAGGAAGAAGGTGGGGTAGGAAAGTGGAAAAAAAATGCTAAAGACTTAATATGTTTATTGTAGACTTTTGATTCTGGTTAAGATGAGGTAATAGGCACTGGATTTAAAAAGTTAAAATCTTGGACAAAATATAAAATACATAGTTTTCAGACACTAGGGACACAAGGAAAGAAAGGACAGCATTTCTTTCCTCATGAGAGGGGGGAAAATTAGGTGAGCCTATGATTATCCCAGCTGACTGTCTGGAGAGTTTCCAGCTATATACAGCAAAGAGGAACCTATATGGAGCTTAACAAAGTCTTTGAGTTGAGGAAACAAAACTGAGATTTCATCAAGGCTAAAGTAATTAGAATTTGCAGAATGGAGTACTAGAGGAGGAAGATGAGAGAGAGAGAGAAAGAGGGAGAAAGGGGGAGGAAGAGAGAGG
Organism: Phacochoerus africanus; assembly: GCF_016906955.1. Classification (NCBI taxonomy): domain Eukaryota; kingdom Metazoa; phylum Chordata; class Mammalia; order Artiodactyla; family Suidae; genus Phacochoerus; species Phacochoerus africanus. Next base: position 70,297,192 of record NC_062549.1, read on the forward strand.
GAGGAAAAGAGGGAGGGAGAAATAAAGGAGAAGGGAAAGGAGATCAGCAGCTCTGGAGATCTTCAGAGTCCCTTCAGTTCTTCATTTTAGTTCTGATCATCATATGCATTGAGGGAAAAATCTAAGGCTGAGGAAATAACTGCTTAAAAGTAATGGGGAAAACGATAACTGGAATTCACTCAAAATCTGGAAAATTATCTCTCCTGATAGCCTTAGTGGAAAAACTTGTAATCGATAGAGCACCGGGTAGAGTACTCAAAAGGATACTGATATAGTAGTGAGGAAATATTTGTCCTAGAATAATATTGCTCTGGTCCAGTCTACAAAATCAAGCTTCAAAAGGATCAGATTATTTCCAACTAACTTGACTATGGCCCAGGAAAAAAGTTCAAGACTATTTAGTGATATGCAAAAATATCCAGCATCAAGGAATATTTACTGGGATACAAAATACCTAGTACTCAACAAGGTAAAATTTACAATGTCTGGCATCCAATAAAAATTGACAGGCATGCAAAGGGGGCAGGAACATATGACGCATAATAAAGGGACAAATCAGTTAACAGAAACAGACCCAGAAATGATAAAGATGATAGATTTACTAGACCAAGACATTACAAGTTATTACAGCTATATTTCATATGTTCAAGAAGATAGGGAAGGATTGAATATGTTCAGTAGAGACACAAAAGATTTTTAAAAGACTCAAATCAGACTTCTAGAGATAAAAAAATTACTGAGTTGAAAAACATATTGGATGGTATTAGGAACAGGTTAGAAACTGCAGAAGAAAAGAGTAATGAACTTGAGGACAGAGCAAAATAACCTATACAAGACAATACACAGAAAGAAAAAGACTGAAAAATAAATTGTTAATGAGCAGTAGAATAATGTAAAGATGCCTAGTGTACATGAAATTGGAGTTCCTGAAGGGAGAGTCAGAAAAATATTTTAAGACATAATGGCTGAAATTTTTTCAAAATTTGAGGAAAAATATAAACCCAAGGGCAAGACACTTGGAGAAAACTTCATCAAAGCATGTCATAATAAAATTCCTTAAAACTAGTGTTATAGAAAAATTCTTAAAGACTCAGAGAAAAAGGACATATTAGGTACAGAATAACAAAAGTAAGAATGGCAACAGACTTCTCACAGGAAAAAAAATTCAGTGGAGCATTCCATTGCAAATCAATAGAGTAGAATATTTAAAGTATTGAAAGAAAAACTGTCACTGAAAATATCTTTCAGAATTAAGGTGAAATAAAAACGTTTTCAGGCAGACAGAAGCTAAAAGAATTAATAACCAGCAGACCTTCATTGATAAGAAATGCCAAAAGTCCTTCAGTTTGAAGGCAGATCATAAATGTAAATCTGAATTTACACAGAGGAATGAAGAGCACCAAATGGAAACTGTGTGTTAATATGTTTATTTTTAAAATCTCTTAAAGATAATTGACTATTGACAGTAAAAGTAATGACAGTAGTGCCAGGTTTATAACAGGAATATAATGTTTGAAGTAATAGTACAGTGGTTATGAAGGTAGAAATGAAAGTACTATATTATTGTGAGTTTCTTATACTATACGTAAAGTTTTATAATATTAATTGGAGGTAGTCTGTGATTAGTTAAATATGTAATACTATAAACCAAAAGCAATTACTTCATACACATATGCACACACACAGACAATGAGTTATGGCTAACAAGCTAATAAGCCAACAAAGGAAATAAAGTGTAAACAGAAAAAATACTGGATTAATCCAAAATAATGCAGCAAAAGAGCAAAAAATGAACAAAGAATAGTTGAGACAAATGTAAAACCTATAACAAGATGGTAGATTTTAACAAACTCATACCAATAATCATAGACAATAGATGTAAATTGTTTAAGCATCCTTAACTAAAAGGCAGAGATTCTCAGAATGGATAAAAAAGGAAGACCCAACTATATGTTGTTTACAAGAAACCCACTTAAAGTACATAGACACAAATAGGTTAAGAAAAGATGGAAAAAGATATACTATGCTAACACTAATCAAAAGAAAGCTGGTGGGAATTTAAAATGATACAACTACTTTGGAAAACAGTTTGACAGTTTCTTAAAAAGCTAAATATACACTTACCATATGATCCAGACATTCCACTCCTAGGTATTTATGCAAGAGAATGAAAGCATATGTCTATACAAAGACTTGTACATGAATATTCATGGCAGCTATATTTGCAATTGCTGAAAACTTGAAAAAAGTCAGATGTCCATCAGTAGGTTAAGAGATAAATAAATTGTGGTTTATTCACAAATGAAATACTCCGCGGCAATAAAAAGAAATGAGTCATTGATACACAGAACAGCAAAATTGGATTTGATAATAGTTATACTGAGTGAAAGAAGCCAGACATAGAATATACATATTGTATGAGTCTCTTTTTATGGAATTTGAAAATGTAAAGTAATCTGTAATGAAGTAAAGCAGGTCAGTGGTTGCCTGGGGATGAAGGGGCTAGGAAAGAGGGATTATCAAGAGGCGCAAGGACACCTTTGTTGGTGCTGGATCTGTCCAGTATCTCAATTGTGTTCATGATTGCGCATATGTTTAAATCTGCCAAAAGTTTTGACATTGTATACTTTTTTTGGTGGAGGGTATCTTTAGGATTGCACTTGTGGCATATGGAAGCTCCCAGGCTAGGGGTCCAGCTGGAGCTATAGCTGCCGGCCTACACCACAGCCACAGCAACGCAGGATCTGAGCCGCCTCTGTGACCTACACCACAGCTCACAGCAACGCCGGATTCCCATCCCACTGAGCAAGGCCAGGGATCTAACCCGCATCTTCATGGACACTAGTTGAGTTCATTATTGCTGAGCCAGGATGGGAACTCCTGAAACTGTACACTTTACACATGCATGATATATTTTATATCAATTATGCCTAATAAAAAATAGTTAATGCAACAACTGGTCAGAAGGTTGATGAAGCAGATGGAACTATTACCAAGAAGAGTTGAGAGCTCAGTTGAGGTTGAAAACTATGAGTGTATCTGTGTAAAATTCATACAACTGCATGCTTTTCTTCATCAATGTTAGAAGTTGAGTTATAAGAACAGAGAATATGTAATCTTCAAGGGACCAGATCAGTTATTTTCTAGGAGTCACAACTCACTGTCAAAACAGTAGCATCTACTGATGGGTGAGAGGATTTACGTCTCAGAATGAAGCCAGTTTTATGAGGTGTACTCACTAATGCATAAGGACTGAAGAAATAACTTGCTATATGTTACCATGAAAGAGTTAATGTTCTACATCCAGTGTCGCATTTTCTACTAGTGCTTAGTAGAGAATCTGACTTAATGTATTTTCAACTATCTTGATAACATGCTGTATTTAATAAATGTTTTCCAATATAATATTTGCTCTACCAGCTCATTTTGTATCTCCCTTGTACTTTTTAATAAACTGGTTATAGATGAGCTTAAAAGCACTGAATAGCAATGGACAGAGAATTATATATTTAGTACCTTCCTTGACCTACAGCATTAGAACATAGGCTTTCAAATAAAGATTGCAAAAAAAAATCATATTTAATTGTTCTTTGTTCTGCTGTTTGCGTTGTTCATGGGTACAGCACCTTCCAATTCTAGTAGAGAGTGCCCTGCAAGGGTGGACTTAGGTGGTTCTGCCGCTTTTGGCAATGCTACAATCATCTATAACTCAAAAATACCAGATGGCTGACTATAATCAAACAATCACATAACAGAGAAAGATTAATTTCTTTTTGTATTTTGTATTTTTAGGGCTGTGCCTGCAGCATATGGAGGTTCCCAGGCTAGGGGTCAAATCGGAGCTGTAGCCGCCGGCCTATACCACAGCTCACAGCAACGCGGGATCTTTAACCCACTGAGCGAGGCCAGGGATTGAGCCCAATCTTCATGGATGCTAGTTGGGTTTATTAACCGCCGAGGCACGACGGGAACTCCCAGAAAGATTAATTTTGATTTTTGAATATAACGTTAAGCTTTTACAAACCTGTTTCAAGTTAAGCTCAGGTGACTGACTTATGGATTCATGGATATATAAAAACAGAAAATTGTGACACTGAAACTGTGGGTCTAGATATGTCAGTACTCGCCTTTGTAATGTGCCCATATCTATATGCACATACCTGAAAATAGGTGAGATTAAATAACTGTACTGTGCATTTAGAGCCATAGTGAAAACATTCCTTGATTCTATGAATGAGGCTCTCCTCCTTTGTCCCCTTCATATCTCATTCATAGCATTATTAGTGCACTTATTCGAAATATTAGGCTGTCTGCTTTTTGTCTCTTCTGTGAGCACTTTGAGAACAGAAACTGGGTTTTTCATCTTTGAGTCACCAGCAACAAGGCACAATGAATAAATAAAATTAGAATTATGTAATGCAGCAATTATAATTATCTTCAACGTCCTCACTGTTAGTTGGCATCATTAGTAATAGGTCTAATAAATGTTTTTAAAATGAAATTTTATTTGCATAACAGAGCCAGAGCCCACTTTTTCATTTATTTCATGTTGAAGGGTCCTAAGCAGGTGGCACCGTTAAAGGCTTGAGGAAGTACTTTGATCAACTGGTTCCATGGACTAAAAGACAATTGATACCTAGCTTTTCTTTACTGTTTACTTTCTAAACATAGCTAAATTTTACACAGTCATAGAGAAGCTGTTTATTTAGGTCATGTATCCCAGAAGGTAGCTGCTTTTGTTGTTGTTTCTGTCGTTGTTGTTCAAAAATAAATGCATTCCCTTGCAATTTTAAAGTTGTTAGCAAATGAGCAGAGTGTGTGGCATCAGGGATGTCTTGGCATCTGTCTCCCCTGCTCTCCTTGAAGCCTCTTGAAGGCCAGGTGCTTGTATGTCTGGTTCCACTGAGACTACTGCTCATCACCTTATCTTCTTGCCAAAATCCTGGAAATGTTTGTTCCATTTTTCTTCCATTGCATTCACGTGGCAATAACAGCTCTGAATTAATTTAGATATCTGCCTTTTTGATACCTGATCCTAAGGTATTTACAGCCACTGGAGAAAATGAATTAGAGTAACACACATGCATGGTCTCTACTTTACCTGTGCATTCAACACTACTCTCTAGTGTGCCTGTCTTTCTCCAGCCAGTTCTTTTTTTTTAATTTTATTTTTTTTAAATTAGAGTATAGTTGCTTTAGAGTGTTGTGCCAATTTCTGCTGTACAGCATAGTGACTCAGTCATATATATATATATATGTGTGTGTGTATATATATATATATATATATATATATACACGCACACACATTCTTTTTCTCATATAGCACAGGGAACTATATCCAGTCTCCAGCCAATTCTCACTCATTCTCTGCAAATGTTACTTCAGTCTTAGCATTGACTTAAAATTTTGACCCTAGGAAACTCCACTTTCTCTCTCTTTTGCTATCCCTCACATCAGCAGATGATCCCTGGTTAATATTCCACAGCAAGATTGCAAGTTATTGGACAGGAATATTCTCATCCCTCCCCTGCCGTTTTCCTGTTGCTCTTTTAGGTCCTTCCTCTTTTCCTAGACCAGCCCTTGTGCCCTTTCCTGCCTGAATAGATGCTATCTGTATTAGAGACCATCTCTTCTCTCTCTTCCATCTTCCTTCTCTACCAGCTCCTTCCTGTCAGCATTTAAACAACCTTAAACCTCGTCTATACAAATCCTCACATTCCTCCGGTTTATGCCATCCTCATCATAGTAAAACACATTTTGTGTTTGATGTACTCCTGCTATTTTTCAGCATCTTCATTTTAGTCCTTAACATGATACATTGGCTTCTGGCTTAACTAACCCTGCCTCTGAAACTCCTGAAGAAAAATCAGAAATGCCTTCTTCATAGAAAAATTCTGTGCATACCTTTCAAGATTTATCTTATCCATCTCCTGGTTACATTTGCTATTGTGGGTCACTTCTGTATTCTTTTTTCTTTTCTTTTCTTTTTCTTTTTTTGGTCTTATTGGGGCCACACCCATGGCTTATGGAGATTCCCAGGCTAGGGGTTGAGTCGGAGCTGTAGCCACCGGCCTACACCACAGCCACAGCAACATGATATCGGAGCCGCGTCTGTGACCTATACCACAGCTCATAGAAATGCCAGATCCTTGACCCACTGAGTGAGATCAAGGATCGAATCTGCGTCCTCATGGATGCTTGTCAGATTCATTTCCCCTGAGCCATGATGGGAACCCCCACTTCTTTATTCTTCTAAAAGCTTTTCCCTTGGATCTTTGGACAATTCTCTTTCTTTGTTCCCCTGAGCCCTTTGGATTCTCTCAGATTGGTTTGCAGCCTCATCTTTCTTTGCTTGTCCTTCAAGAGTTGTTTTTCCTCAAAGGTCAGTTCAAGGTCTTGTCTCCTTCTCACTATTACATGTCCCCAGGATGATCTTATTCATGCTTTGGTCTTGAAGTACCAACCTGTTCGATTACAACTCTCAAGTCTATACCTAGTTCTCTCTTTTGAGCTTCCCGAGGTGCCCATGTCTCTTCTGGAGCCCTCCACTTTGTTTCTCGTCTAAATATCAAACTCTCCATGTCTCCAAAATAGCTATTTGTTTTCCCTCCCAATTTGCCTCTATTCCTGTGGTTTACAGCAGTGAGTGGCAGCACCCAGTTGTCCAGCCCTGTGTGTCTTCCTAGATATCCGTCTCCATGCCCATGTACACATTCAGTTAGTCACTCAGTGCTGAGAAGATTGTCTCTCAATATCTCTCAAAGTCATTCAAATTCTCTCTGTGCACACAATCCCTTCCCTACTGCAGTCATCTGTTCTCTCACTGGGAATGCTAATTAATTCAACTGTTTTCTCCACCCCGAGGCTTCCTTGCTCGAATCCCATCTCTGCAGTGCAGCCAGAGTGATCTTTCCCAAAGACCTAACCATGTCACATTGGCCCTTCAAACTCTTTAGTGCCTGCACATTACCTTCAGAATAAAGCACAAGCCTCTTAACATGGCTTACACATGCTTCATGATCCATCCCTACTTATCACCCCATCTCATCTCTCACCACTTTGAGCTTTCACTCTAGATTTCAGCTTTCCAGACTATTTCCAAATACTCAAGGTGCCAGGCTCCCTCTGCTCTCTGGGACTTCACATGTGTTGTTTCTTATGCCTAGAATATTCTTACCAGTCTCTCAGGTTGAGCTCTTAGTTTTCAGCTTAGACATTATTCACTAAAAATTTTTCCTAATAAGTCAGGTTTAGGTGCTACTCCTACATGCTTCCATAATATTCTATACTTGCATCTATTATAGCCTCTGTTGGGCTTGTCTGTATTTCCCCTACACTGTAAGCTTTATAAGGGGTGAACCAGGTCTGTTTTGTAGCTATATTACTAGTAACTGAGATATACTGGTGCTTAATGATGGCTTGATGGAATGAATGAATGAATGTTTGTATGAGTAAATGAATTACATTTCAATTTTTCCATTTATACTTTATTCATTCCTTTATTATGAAATTTGGGTATCTTATATCTTTAAAATCTATGTAAGATTGGCTTGAACCCACATCATTGTTTTTTTTCCTAGAAATTCAAAGCTCACCTCAGAATTTTGTCACATTTCTGGTAGGATTTTACTCTCATGAATACTGCCTCCTTAGCTCTTTTGACCATTATTCCTTTTCTGCATCAAGTCAGCCCATATATGAAACTCAAATCCTCTCACAATTTTCCAAGAGCTTACACGTAACTGTGAGTGTGGGCATTTTTACTGAAACAAAGGCTGGGGGGTTGTGGATGGGAGATATGGAAGGTTTTATATTCCAGCAGTGTGGATAACTTCAAATGGAACCTACCACCCGCCACCAGGGGTCTCTAACTCGTCCATTTTGGTGAATCTTTTAACCATCTTTGGGTGCTCCTTTTCTCTATATGTTCTTTCTTAACTCTTACAAAAGCCAAATTCCTCTTCATCTTGTACAGAACAAGGTAGCTATTCTCTGAAGCTGGCTTGGCTCTTGCCTTCTAATCCATTCCTCAGCTCTCACTTTTTTACCTCAAATTGCTGTTTGAGAAAGCTTACCCATCAAAGGCTGTTCCTTTCTTAAAACAATGCTTTTTAACACTCACTATAATTCTCTTATTCATTCCTTCATTCAGAACATTTTTTGAGGTATGTGATGTGCAAGGCACTATTCTAAGTGTGCTGAACCAAAAGTTAATAGGATGGGGTCCTTTATCTTGAAGGATGCAGTCTGGTGGGGGAATAAATACGCAAAGAAAAGGTATGTTTATGTAGCTCAGAGGGCACAGAGAGGGATGGCTATACCAGGGCTGAAGAATGACGTCAGATTGAGAACTCTTGAGGAGTGATGGGACTAGAGAAAGGAGGTTGGATGTTTAAGCGTCTTTTTCAAAATTGTGGTTATGAAAGGCAGGTAGTGGTTGTGGTGGAATGGGAAGAGGACTCTGGGTGACATTAGCTCGTTCTCTTTGTAGCCAGCTCAGAGATTTTTGGAAGAAGCAGGTGGATGGATAATTGAGAATACTGGCGTTTGATCAACTCTTTTCTGGCCTTGGCCTATTACAAGCGGTAAAGGTTGTGGTACAACTGAAATTCCAGCTTTCCAGATATGTTAGTTGTAAATCTGCCTCCCTCACTTAACCAGAAGGGAATCTTGAGCAAGCTGTATAACTTCTATGATTTTATTTCTTTGCTTTTTAAATGAGAAGGAAAGTGCTGAGACTCTTTTGCAAGTCATTGCAGGGATCCAGAGCGATAATGTATGTGTATGTTATTTAAAAGAAACATAAATATACATGAATGTAGCTGTTCATCAATAGCTACTGATCTTGCTAGGATAAAAACTTAATGTTCAGAAGTTAGAAGCTATAGGATTTATGGACAAAAAGTTCCAAGCCTTAAAAAGACTCCATACATGTGAGTACAGTGATTCACAAAGCAAATAAATACAAAATCTTTTATAGCCTAATTCCTTTTATCTTATATGTGCATGGACATGGCAACATTTCTAAATCGATGATGCAACAGAAAGACGAGCCACAGGAAACCTGACTCTGGTATTTTCCAACTTGAGCAGACTGAAGATGATGAGTCTGGGTTCTTAATATTGATGATTGTTCCAAATTTTTGTCCATTTAGTTTGATGGTGCATTCTGCCTGGAAAGAGTCCCTCTTTTCCTGTGTGTTTAATAACAAAGGAATAGTTTCAAGCTGTGAGTCAATTTACAAAGCAACAAATTGTAGTAACATCTCTGAAGGCTACAGCACTCACAAAAAAGCAAACCAACATCTATAGAAATGATCCTAAGCCATTAGCTGGCTCTGGACTGAAGTTGTTTCAGGAAAGGTTGCCAGAGGTACAATGTAACTTTAAAACAGAGAAGATTGCAGGATAAAAAAAAAAAAGAAAAAGTATTTTGATTGATGTAGATCACATATAAATCTCAAAAGAAACATTTTAGAACAGGACATTGGGCTTAGAAATTATTTGGTGATAAGCTTTTTTTCTCAAATACAGAACGAACCACTATTTGCAATTTAACCTGTGCAATGAGAAGAAGAGCAATGTATGAAGAAGAAATCTAAGTCATCTCTCATCCTTTTAAAATTAAAAACTTCTAATAAAGTATTTTTTAGTGAGCAAAATCATAGTGAGTGGAATTTAAATGTTACCATTTCTTTATTTAAATATCTTATGTCTTGTTAAACTTAATTTGGGAAACTGTGATTTATTTAGTGTTTTTCCATGTGTCTTAATTAAAATTCATTTACTTTATTTAAAGAGTCAAAACTTAAACTGCAGTCGTTCAAATTTAGGAGAAAAATAAAGGATAAAACCAACAATAAACTTGATGCAGTCCTTTATTGGTATTAATCTTAAAAATAAGCTATGGGAATATTCTTCTGTTTTAATTCCAAATGAGCCAAGAAGTCTAATAATAAGCTACACTTGTGCTTCCACCTGAAAAAAAATTTTTAATAGAATTTCAAAACTATTACAAAATAAAGCAATAACATCTAGCCTTATGCCTTCAGGATTTGATATAAAGTGTTAGGCTGACTAATTTTATATAATAATATAAATATTATGTAATACTTGTGTTTGACAAAATTAAATTTTAGTTTCTGATTTCCTGTATATAGCGATTGAATTGTGAATTAATGTTGTATTGTCTGGATCACGTTGAACAATAACGAATCAAGCGTTAGGCCAACTTCATTCAAGATTAGCGCAATTATGAAATTATTAAATTTGTGCAACTGGCTTTGGTCATTTGATCTCCTGTTGACTAAAAGTAAAGTGACCTATTTATAGAAGTTTCTTTCTCCCAAAGGAATATTCTTTGAAGAATGAAAAGTTTTATAATTAAATGTTTTATTTTCAACCTTTGGAAAAGAGAGAATACATTCAAATAAGAATTATACAACCCTATAGCAATAAGTATTCTCATATAAACACAGTATTCTCAAGAGGGTATGAAAGGAAAGATGTCTTAAAAATTATGGTGATTTAATTTTATTTTGCCCTAGAATGACATTCTCTTGAGTATTTGTGAAAATGAAGATGAATATGCAAGGATACATTCGGTTGATTTTGTGCCAGATGGCCAGTTGCAGAGGCTGAACTAAGCTGAACTGATTGATTCGTTTTTGCCATATTGCATGCTGGCGTTTACCACAGTTCACATCATTCAAATCGTAACATATTTGGTAGGTTTGGTTTTTTTCTAACCATTAAAAAAAACTTTGGGGGGATGACCTCTGCCTTAAAATATATCTTTTTCTTTGTTCTATCAGATGGTCGACTCTGCTTAATAGCTTCTTAAATTTAACTTTCATAGAAAAAAAATTTATGCTTTAAATTTACTATGTTGTGCTAAGATAAATTATTCATTTTCAGTGATAAATATTTCAAGTAAATGAGAATAATCACCTTACATTTAAATTTTGGGGGAAATCTATAGTGACTAATAATTATAATTCAAGTGAATAAGTCCATAATAACTTTAAAGGAAAGTAGAAGTCACAGTTCCTACCTTCAGGGTGCTTGCATACTAACAGAGAGAAGAAGAAAAGTGCCAAGTAGATTTTGATGTAGATGTTATAAGTACTTAGATACACACATTAGACATAATTACTTAGCAATCTATAGAAAGACGACGCGATTAAAAAGTGAAACTGTAAATGATCAGGGACCAGAATGGGTTATTCCATTATAAGAACACCTTATTAGCCTCTTGAGGGTATTTTGGCAATTCCTTATTGATTGTGATGCTTCTCTCTTTTGTCCATCAGTATCCTACTTATTTGAAAGGAAAGAAAGAAGTATTAAAATACCCAAAAACTAAGGTTCTGCTTGATACAACCACATATGCAACATTCTCTTTGCTTTACTTTTCGAGGTCTCGTCATATAGGCTACTTCCAGAGTCTAGTGTGTAGGCTTTGAATATGAGCTATTTTGTAGTAACTGGTAATTTAGGAAGCAAACAATGGCAAAAGCAGTTACCAAAATGCTGAAGAAGAAGAAGAAGAAAAAAATCCCTAAAGGACCATTGGCCTAGGATGAGTAAGTGATGACCTGTATATTTCACTCATAGGTATTAAACTGAAAGGATTAATTGCATTTTCAAAACTTTAATGTCTCCTATTTTTAATATACATCACATGGATCACCATGCAATGACACAAGCGTTTCAAGAATTGCTCCTTTAGCACAGTCTTTTAATTTTTCCAAGAGTAAGATGTTCTTGGTGCTAACCCCAAACAAACCTTTGTGGAAAAATAAATAAATAAAAACCAAAAGAATGATCATAATTTACAACTCTCACACATCACAATTTGAAATACTCTAATTACAACCAAGAGCTTTGAATCTTTTATGGGCAGAAAATTTCAAAATATTAGGGGAGAAATATAATCTAGGAAACATTTTTTTTTTTCGGAGAAAAAAACCCAAATTATCTCTGGGCATGAAGTATTGAGTTTTAAAATTTTAGTTATCCAGCCTCCATGGAAATTTTAGAGAAAATCTTAGGAAAACGAAAGGGATTATCTCAAGGTGCATAAGGCCAAATTCTAATCTATTTTAGTTCTCATTTATATGTTTATCAAGATAGTGTAATATCTTCTGTGAATGATGAGTGGGTGAAAAATTTAATAAGGAAACAGATTTTTATTGTGAAAAGGGGACTAAAAATGGCATTACCTAGAAATGAAATTTGGCCTTTATTATTTGAGTTGAGAGAGGAAAAACTTGTCAAATTATCCTGAGAAATTAGGTTGTTTTTTTTTTTTTCACCTTCTAAAACTTGAGAGTGAATATATAAATTTCCACTCTGCCCCCAATTCCCATGACGTCCACGTTACCTATAGTGATTTGGTGACTCAAGCAGAGCAGCCCGCACTGCAGACTATAGGATTGAAGGAGATTAAAGCAGTGAACCTACAGTACTTTCATTGACCTAGGTCCCCACATTAACCTGATCTGATCCTGTAATTACTATGAATAGAATAGGGCTTACAGTTCTCCTTAATAACACGCTATGCTTTTTTATTCTATAAAGAGATTTTCTATTCAGGTTCTTTACTCCTTTTCAGATTTATAGATTTGTAGCGAGAAAGAATGTGTGTGGCTTTGCTGACACACCAGGAGAGAAAGATATCTAATGTTCATGGGCAGTAAGTGACATAGTTCAACACATCCCCTTAAAAAAAAAAAAAGACATAAGTTACTTGAAAGGTTTGTCTCAAATTTCCAATTATCTGAATTTCCTCCTGCTCTTGAGTCATAAAAATTGTTACAATTGTTAATTACGAAGGAAGATTTGCTCTAAACTTAAAGAATGATTAAAATATCATCGTTTCATAGTATTCTTCTGATTTTAACTTGTAGAGTGCCTACTTTTGAAATTATATTGAAAACCATTACCTACTTTAGCCTATTCAGAATGATATATGGTCAGAAAGATCATGTATATGAGTGATACATAAAGCTATAATTAATAATCAGGATTTTCTTTCAATTTAGAAAAACAGCTGCAGCCAGCCGATAAGGTATATTATGAGAATAAAATGATACCTGACTATTAATAATTATGATTTAGGGTAATCACAAATAGTGATGTAATCATTTTACTCTCCAAAAAATAGATTGAAGTCTATCAGTAGTTGACTGAGTTAAGGGGTAAAAGTAAATAGGAGTCAACGTTTGGAGTTTGCAAATTAGGTTACCATGAAGTCTTTTAAAATATTAAAAAGAATTCTCCTTTTGCATTTACTGGTTTTAATTTTCATTCGGATTGTGCAGAATTTCAAAAGCACATCTTCAACATCCAGGAATGATGATGTGCTTGTGAATAAGGGGGTGAGTCAGTGGGAGAAGGTGAAAGAGCAGAAAACATTGGCTCTGTGAGTCCAGGTAAGAAAAGAAATTTACATGTTAGAGAACTAGTGTTACAAGTAGTACCTCCACCCCAAGTAAAAATTTACTTCATAAGATTTCTGTGAATATTATATTTGTCAAAATAATTATCTTTCTGAAGTGTCAGCATAAGCCATTCTTTCCTACAAGAATAAATAAAGCCCATTAAGAGAATACATTTTAGTTAAACTTTATGAGCAAATATTTAAAGATCAGGTATGTTTAAAATGTGAGCTACAAAATAGAATAATACTTTGACAGTTATGGGATATTATAGGATGATATAAATTCATTTCTTTTTAGAGTTTCTGTTTAGAGCAATTAATATAAGTAGAATATAGCATTTAATATCAGAACTTTGTTTTAAATCTTTTATCATAATTTTCTCATCCTCCCCAATAGAGGGATTATTAGAAGTCAAGTTGATTAGTCTGTCAAAAGCCTCTTTGTTGCATTTTACTGAGAGACTGAATAATCTATATCATGCTTTTAAGAAGTAAGAATTTGAAATTAGGCAGGTTAATAGTTTGCCAAACAAACTCAGTTTGCTGGTATTCGTTTTGAGGATTATATTGCTTTAAAAGTGTCATGTGCATAAAATCTATTTAACAGTGGGATTCTTTGATGATATTTTGGTATTTGAGGTTTTACCATTGAGGGAGTATTGAACATCTAACTAATGACATTATGAAAATAGTTCGGGTTTAAAAAACACAAGTCAGGCAATTAGTGACTTTAAAAAGGATGTGTATATATTTTTGCTTTGTGATAGTGTGTCCTTGGTAAGAGAGGCACAGTGAAATCCCATCTTTTTGGTTGCTATTTTTACCATTAGAATGAAAAAGCATTTGGAAACAGTAGGGTAGTTTTCATCTGTAGGATTAAAAAGAATCTGAACAGAAAAATGGATTCATATCATCTTCTTTTTGGGGTACTAAACCTAGAGAAGTATATAGCAGTTGATTTATTATAAGTGGGTTGAATTTTCTCTCCTGGTGGGCTTTTCAAACCTTTAGTTGCTGTTCTTATCCTTGCTGTGTGAATATCATTTTTATATCACTTTTTGTTAAAAGGAATTTCCCATGAAAGGCCACAAAAGTAGCCTGGAATGTGATTATCCTCTTTCCATGAAAATTCTGATGGGTTTGGGTCAGTATTACACCTCTGTCACTGATTTAATTTGCACCAGTCTCTATAATAAAGGCATTGTTCATGAATGAGAGTGGGCATTATAGTCTTTAGGACCAGAGAGGATTTCCTCTGTAAAACACAAAAAGACAAAAATGACAAGAATAAGAAACCATGCAATTAGAAAAGGCTACAAGATTTTGGTGAATTTGTATGGTTACAGTAGATAGTAAGATAAACATATTCCCGCTCCATCTCGGAAACATTTAGTTGATAGGGGAGAGGAGAAAAAGCGGTTGTTTCTTTTTCTTTTCTTTTCTTTTTTCTTTGTAAACCTTCCCAAGGTATTTATGTTAGGCTGTTTGATTTTTAAAATTTGTTAAATCATTTGAATTATCTCTGGTCCAAACCAATTAGTCTTATTAAGAAAGAATTTAGAATGCGATTAGGGCCTTTAAACTGAACATCAGAATAAACAGGATATGTATTTTTAAATGCATTTACTATTGTGTCTTATTGCCATAAATTTAGGTCTGTAAATAATAAATCATATTTTGTATAATCACTCCCAGAGTCAATTATAATAATGTTTTGTTGGGATCAAGACTGTGATTTCTAATAAGCTTAACTTAGACTTTAGAGGAGGTACTGACAGTAGGCGGAGATTTTACAATTTTTTTTTTTTTAAAAGAACAGCTTTTAAAAGCTTGCTTCTTTACAGCTATAAATAAATATATATTTTGATTTAGTAATCTAATATATAACCTCTGTATTTTTGCCTTATCATGTAGAAACTTTGTGCTATTATAACTTTGTTCTACTGTAAATTAGTTTGTATTCTCCTACTGCTAAGAATCATACTAAATACTATTTTAAATTATAACATTGCCTCTTGGCAGTACCTTTAGCAGATCTGACATTAGAGATTGTAAAAGTGGGCTATTAGATGAGCAATTTTCTTTCCAAATATAAACTAAAGCAGTGAGATTCATAAGTTTGTGTTCAGAGAGCTTTCTTATAAATGATTCAGCTTTTTATTAAAAATTATTGAATGATGAATTTTTTCCTACATAAGAAAACTGTACATTTTTGTTTCATTGTACATTAGTATTTCAGAGTTTGACTACCAGAGTTATAGAGAATGCAATTAAATGCCTACGAATTTTGGTTTCTTTTTCTTTGTAATTGCTATGATTTTTCTTTCTTTCTTTTTTTTGGGGGGGGCAACACAAATATATTACATAGGCTGTTCTGGGTAAGGTTTATATATTTAGTTCCAGTATTTTTAAAAATTAAAACATAGGCTTGTTGGGAAAGGTAAGCATTTAAAAACATTGTTTCCTCATGAGTAGAAAAGCTTATGGCTTCTTTTTAAAAGGAAGATATTGAACCAGATTAATAGGGAAAACATAATACTGCCTGACTATTTTGAATGGAAGTAAAACTAAAAATTGAAATGAAAATAAGAATACACAGCAAAAACAATTTAAAAAATTAATTTAATTCAAGAAAGCCCTTTTTAAACATTAGTATTGATTGCTGCTTTGCATTACTTATGCAGAATTAAAGTTGGGCTTTGCCATGTTCTAGATAATTCCCCACTTTTGGTTTGATAAGCATGTTGAGAGCATGAAAAATAGTTGTGTTTTTGAGATAAAATTCTTGGCTGTTGTATGCAAGCAGAGCTTCCATTTTCCAGATTTCCATTATGTATTTCTTTTATGGGACATCAAACAAGTATGCCAAGATTATGGAAAACAAAGTATATGGCTGTTTTTTTTTCCCCTGAAGTCAATTACATTTCTTACATCATTTCAGAATTTTATTTACACCAAAATTTTCCATTGATATACATGTACTTTGTGGATATATAAGTGCATGTGCCTATATGTGTCTAAATTAGCCATAGATTTCCGAGAAGGAGTACCATTGCCTAAGAGAGCTTACAGAAGATGTATTTCACCTATTTAAAAAAGTCTAATGATTATTAGTATAACAGCATAGTATATGAAATTAGGGCTATGGTGATGATTTTAAAAAGATTACAAATAGTTACAACTTACTGAGTACCTACTCTATGTCATGTAATTTTCATAGTTTTTACTCCTAAATGGTAGCTATTATCATCCTAATTTTACAAGAGAAATTAATAGTCAGAAAGGTTAAGTGACTTGCCAAATATAATGCCACCAGTAAATGTGGGATTTTATCCCTGTCCATTTGAATCCACTTGGCCTCTTTATCCCAATGTTGGTATAAAGATTTAAAGTTCACAAAGCATCCTGACATAAAGGATTCCAAGCTCATGAGGTCTAATAAAACAAAAAATTCTAAAATGCTTAAAAGGTAAATTAATTTGTTGGCATTTGGGGGTAGTTCCATACTTGATAGGTTGACTAAGATAAATTCATATTATTTTACATTTTATAGAAAGGCTTTTAAAAGGCTCCAAGACCTATTTCTTTATTCAATATGAGTGGCCTTGGGACATGTGTTTCAAATGTAGTTTCCTATTTGCAAATCAGAACCAAGGACTAGACAAAGTATGACTGAATGGGATTAATAAAGAGATATTAGGGATCTCTTCTTGATTTCCAGCTCCTAAAAAAATTAAAAAACTTCATTTGTACATGTAAATTGTCAGGTGGATTGAAAGCAGGTAGATGCTGGATGTCGACAGTTTTGGGAGGTCAAAAATTTATTTTCTATCAAATACTTTTCCCTCCTAATTTTTCCAATCAATGAAATATCTTTATATTGGTTTACTTAGTACTATTTTTAATCCATATAATTATTAACAGATTTTAAATGTGGACAATTATGTTTTGTCTTTCAGTATGCTCTTTGAAATAGAGAGGAGAAGGTTTTTTTGTGCAAATAATCTTCATTTTTTGCTTTTTGGTAAATATTCCAAAGATGCAGTACTGATGTAATAAGTATAATATACATTTAACAATGCTAGGAGAAAAATTCATTGTGCTAGCCCTTAGAACATAAACGTGCTATGAAACTCCTTTATTTTCAATCTGGCCATTCTGTCAGTTCTCAGGGAATGGGGTGGTTGGGGGAAGGGAATTTAATCACACAGTGTTCAGGCACCCCAAATTTTCAGTATGAGCCACACGAGTGAAATGGCTGAGGGATCTAGGTCTAAAGTATAATAAAGCAAATTATTTTAAATGAGTTGTAGGATTTCATACTTTCAGTGACAATAGCAAATGACTGTGCTTTCCTAGCAATTCATTCAAATTAGTACTAGAAAAATGAACACACCCAAGACCGAGGCTGGGTACAGTCCTTTATCAGAAGGTAATCTTTTACGGCCAGATATAAAGTCACCTTTGTAGTGCTCTTGCCAAAAACATTTAACCTAAATCTAATGGTTAAAGGAACAACTAGAATAAATTCCAACTGTGGGACATTTAAATGACTGACAAATTTCTTCAAAAATTTCAACACATTTAAGACAAGTGCTGAGGAGGTGTTCTCAATTAAAGGCGACTAAAGGGACACGTATATGCAGTATATAGTCTGTAATTCCTGTTTGGATTCCAGATATCCTCCCCATCAACCAAATAAGGTATAAAAGAGGTATTATGTTATTAAGAGCACTAGAGAAACATTACATGTGGATTCTATAACAGATAATACTGTCGTACCAATGTTGAACTGATTGGGTATGGATAGCATTGTGGTTTATGAAGTGCCTTGCCTTGCTCTTTGGAGGCACACGCTGAGGTATTTAGGGGAGAAATGTCATGATGTTTGTAGCTTAAGTTCAAGAGGCTCAGCTTAAGAAAATATATTTTAGGATGAAACATAACATTGTCAATATTTGATAGTTTTTGACCAAGAGAAAGCAAATATGGCAAAAATTGTTGACAGCTGTTGAAGTAAGTGAGGCATATATGGGTACTTATACTATTTCTAATTTTTATAAGTATGAAAAATTTCAAATTAGAGAAAAGATTATGGTCTTGTCTTATTTTAGTGAGTCAGAAAAATAACTTAGTTGAAACTAGCACAGTATATTCCATGTACACTGCTAACTCCTATTATTCAACCCAAATAAAAACTTCTTCTCAGTCCCAGGGACTACTACTCAAATTATCCAAATAATTGTTTCATGGATTCATGTTACTTTTTCAGAAACTGGCACTTGACTCGTTCATCAGAAAACCATTCCGAAGTGCATTTTGTTTCTCCAACTATAGGTATATCATTTACTACATTAATTAGGATGTATTCTATTATGGCAGAGCCCAAAGACTGCATGCTTTGATGAGTTTAGCAATGGCAAGTTTAAATCCTAATCCTGCTTTAAAATTGGGCAGACTGAAAATGTGGTTGTTCAGATGCCTTTATTATACAAATTGAAGTGTAATATATCCCGGGTTAATACGAAGTATATTGAGAAGGGATCAATATTTAAAGCAATCCAATGTGATTTTACATTTCTTATGCTCCAGAAAAACCCGGTTTTAAATCCTGGTTGGTAAGTTTGCATTTACTCGAGTGTGAATTCTCTGCCCTGTGGTCCAGTGTAACGCAGACTGTAATGAAGAGGCCCTAAGGACCAGTCTTCAGGACGGCATAAGATACCCTTGTTGTCTGTAGCAGGTTGGGGATTTGTTTTGTGGTGATCACCCTTTCTGATTTGAAGATTGCATGACAAGGAACTATTAAAGTAAAGGGCAAAGAATTCAATTTCTTGATGTCGCTTTTTCTTGGACAGGCTTTAAAAATAGGTCAGTTAATGTTATCTGGTTTTGTGTATTACAGCAGTACCTGCTAACGCTGCTATGCTTAAGGGTCTATCAGTGTTTTCATTTGCAGAGTTTGTAGATGGTATCTTGCTTTTCTAAACCTAAATAAACTTCCATCCACATGGTAGTGAAGGAGATCTGCAGGAGGATGCCTATTTTTGTAATGTACTGCAATTGTAAAAGGAATGTTTTCTTTAATATATGCTAAGAGGTGAAAAATGAAAACATTAGATTAACAAAATTATCCTAACATTGGATAACTCAACATTTGGTTCATTCTAAAAAGGTTTATGAATTGTGCAATTAGATATCTACTTGAGGATCCATTAAAATGATAATTATAAGTTTCTGAAATTTTCGTGTGTGTTATATTTTAATCATGAACATATTAATGTACCACCTTTTAGTTATTGTTAAATTTCACCTTTTAAAAGTGTCTAAGTAAAGCTTTTTAGAATGGGCAATTATGCTTTATTATCACGTACTATTTTTCTAATATAGAGATAATGCCACTAATAGTTAATATGTACACATATATATATATATGCATACATACACACCGAGAGATTTTGTATATTGTCATTTCATTCAAGAAATATCTTTTCTGACATGTCCGAATATAAGCTTCTAAGTGATATATAATAAAAAAAGTGATGATTGTTTTAGATATGATTATTAAAACTTAATACCACTTATGTTTATCTTAAAAGTTTTACAAAGGGCTTCATTTTAACACAGCTCCATGTCAGCAATTTATATATAAGAGCAGAAGTATATTTGATAAATCTTTTATTTTGTGGATTCATGATTCTTAAAAAAAATCTAAAAGTTGAAAATACAAAAGGTGACCATTCTATATTGTAGAGCAAAATCACTGTGCTGCCACTTGAATCTAATTAAATACAATGAAAACTACTTATTTGCTTGTCTGCTAGTGAGTATTATGTCCTATAAATTAGAAAGCAAATGGTTACATTGCCCTTAAGTAAAATACTGATTTTTAGTGATGATTGTTAGCTTTCTATGAAGTATTATATCTCCAAATAAGACACTGAAATATTAGAATAAGAGTAGTAAAGGATTATTATTTGGGTGAGGTTTAACCTATATTTGCAAAAATCTGGCTGACTAATGTTATATTGTAAATGATTTCTAAGTTAATAATGTTATGCCTGTGCCTGTCTTTTACAGAATAAATTTATCAGTCATTGTAGTATCCAAGATTGTTGCAATATCCAGGCTCATGCGGGTTAGATTAACCGTTAGTTTGAAAGAAATATCAACGACAATTTTCGTACCATCTCTGTTCTTGAGTTTCCTTTTTAAGGACTTTGATTTGGGGATCACATGCTGCAATATTTAAGCTTGATGGGATGGGTTGAGGATAGAGGCTTAAGATGGCTTAACTGGCATTTCTGCTTACATTTTAAAGACTCAGATCATCTGAGTGTCATCTGAGGCATCTTTGTGGTGTATTCTGACACAATTGAAAATATTAGAAATACAGATGGAACTTTGGGATGGGGGTTGTGCTTTACCTGTTAGGTTAGTTTATATTTTGGCTAAGTTACTGGCTTCATACAAAGATTTCTATGGGCATTAATTTTTTTTTCCTGTTGACATTAAGTGAGAAAGCAAGAAAAATTTTTTTTCCGGAAAGCCAACGGTTTTCTACATAAATGGGTTCAGACTTAATTTTAATGGAAGTGAAACATAGTCAATAGAGGCAAATTAAAACCATATAATTTTGTAATCTTAGTCTAGCTATAATTGCAGCAATAAAACAGTGGAAAGAATAATTGTGGAACATATGTTTGTGAGTGACATTATCTAGGTGACTTCCCCTTTACGGCAATGTGCTGTCCTATTTGTTTCCCCCTCCCTATGTATTGGAATGACAAACCTGCAAGCCTGGAGTTAATGCTGATTGCAGCAGCTGCTTACACATGGAGTCTCCATAGCAACTGTGAAGGTTGCCATGCAACCATATTCTTTTAGGGACAGTGAAAATGCCCAAAGGCTTACTAAAAATACATGGGGAAAAATCTGAAATTTTCGTACTACTTTTAGTGGTTATAAAGAACTATGATATAAGTTGAAAGCACAGGTCAAGGAAATAAAAACTCAGCCCTGACCTTTCAAAAATTGCTTGCTGTTGCCTGAAATCTCAAGCTTTATTCACAGAGATGACTTTTGATCGATTGTAAAATTGGTAGCTTTTGCTAGGCAGCCCTCGAAGACGGGAAGATTCAGTACGGTGCTATTGGTATTCCTCATGGGGTTAAAGGTCAGTGGAAAGTCATCAATGCAATATTGATTGGTGGGGCTGAAAAATGCCCATGTTTACACCTTCTCGCTGCTTAGGGTTGCGTACCAAACCTTAAGTAGACTCATGCAGCCTCTGAGCGTGCTCTGGAACAAACCATTCCATCAGCAAATGTGACATCACTTCAGTCAGCTCAGCTGTTTCTGCAGCTTTCTATAAATAGCTAGATAAAAAATTGAAGACTACTTGCAGAGCATTTAGCCAACCAATCTGCTTATCCGAACCTTTTAAGATAGGTTACGATTCTGGTTTTTAAAATCTCGTTATTTTCCATGTTTTTCATTGTAAATTGTTATTTTAATAGAAAATCTTTCGGTATACATATAAAATATGCTTATGTATCTGTACCTTTGTTGTAACTTGATTCTTCTAAAAGGCGGCCCTTTTAAAAATTAAATAGGGATCTAATGGGGTTGGTTATGTCCTAATATCTGATCACATATGTTCACAAACATATAAATTTCTTATTTATTTATTATTTTAGAAACAAAAATGTAGTGATAAATAATACATTAGACATGATTACTATCTTCAAGTTATAATACTGTAAGGTTTTAAAAAATTAGCCGAGGTAATAACAAAGAGATGAACATTTGAAAAGGGTAAAGGACTTATATGCATTTTCTTTAATCACAGTTTCACATTTTTCAGTTATATTCTAACATTTTTCTGTGCCATTTTCTCAAAGACAGTTACATGGTTATATTTCCAAAGGAATCAGTTTCTCAACAAATACTTCCAAATTGTAAACTATTTATATTAGACTGACACTGCAGTGTTTTGTGATTGAGGCATTTCTCAATTTTCCACCAGTAAAGATGATAGCAGGATACCTGGGTCAGAGTAATAGAGAATTTCACTACCTCAAAAATCAGGAAGACAGGCTTCCTTAAAACCTTGTAGATAGCCAGTCTACAGTTTAGAAAAATGTGGTTAGTTCACTGAATTTAGTCAGACAATCAAATGAATGCTTTGTTTCCAAGTCAGACTAATTCAGACTAAGACGTGAAAAAAAATATGTGTATATACCTCGAAAATAGAATAAACTTCTATGAGTTTGAAACATCCTTAAGAACAAGACAGAATACTTATTTAGTAAGCAAAGCTCCTAAGCAAAGCTCCTAAGCAAAGCCCATTTCTTACTGTTCTTAGGTTTTTTTGGTTTTACCTTGCTACCAGGAGTTTATGTTTTTTAAAATAGCTCCATCCCCTTCTTTAGGAAAAATTATGGCGGGTAGCATAAATTTTTCCCAGATCTGCTCTTTTCTTAAAATAATGATCACAGATATCCTAGAATATTAATGTCCTTTTTTCTGTTCTGTATTGCTCTTTAATTGACAATTCATAGAGGCTATATAGCAAATGATGTTAAATTAAATCAGTGACTGAGCTGAGAGCTAAATTTGTTTTTTTCATGCAGATTTACTTCATTTTGTAGATAATACCTAGAACCAGACATAAAATTAATCTATAATAGTGATTTGAAGTGAAAATGGTTTTTGGCAAAATCATTATAAATTTAAATATAGAAAAAAGGAATAAATATTAGGTTTGATATCAAGCTATCTGAACACAGCTAATACTTAAAAAAGGTAGAAGTGTTTGCATTGACATTATTTGAGCAAACTGCAAACATGTATATGAAAACTGTGCAGTAAGCAGTATAAACGATCTATAGAGCAGGGTTTTGGTTTTATATTCCACAGCACTGCTATTTCTTACACCGAATGATATGGGGAAATGTGATATAGCATGCAAGCTTGAAAAAAATTAAATTAGTCTCATTATATCACTATCTCCCCCATTCTAGTAGTTAAAAACATGAGAGAAGAATGTGTTAGTTTTAAAACTAATTTTTTTCTGACAGCTATTTGCTGGGCTTTTCAAACTATCCGTTTCTATTTCGGTTGACTCTCACTTGGTTTTAAATTGTGAATCTTTTTCAGGGAGCAGTTTTGAATTTACATTCTGTAGCTTTGTTTATGTTCTCAAACAAATTTAAGAATATAGGTAGACTGTTTTCACTTGATATGATAGGCAAGCCTCTTTTAGAATATGTGCAAATTCCCAAAATGTTCTGGCTTTTTAAGGTTATTATAATTATTTTTTTCAAAGAGCCATCCTAAAATAGTGAAATCAGTTTAATTTTTATCTGAAAGTTGAGTAGAATAAGAATGTATAATTATGGTTGTAATTTTATTTAATTTATCTCAAAATACCCCTCTGTGTTTTTCTATGTTTAAATGTATCACTAGAGCCAAAATCACACTTAATTTTTGAGCATCTGTTCTATGTGTTCTCAAATTTTTTTAAGGTAAGCATTTAATAGCTTGGAAAGAGAAATTATTAATAGCAAGAGGATGTTTATTAAAATATAATAAAATGCATTTTAAAAATAATTATGTGATCCTCTTTGAGGTTAGTATGTCTTAGGGCATTATCAACCCTCTACAAAAAAAAATCAAAATTGAAAAAAAGTCATTTTAGCTTTTTTTTTTAATGACAGTGAACCATTAAATCTCATGAGTAATGTTGAAAAAGCTGGATTCTGCATAGATTGCTCTTTACCCAGGATGCACTTCTGCCTGCAAGATTCTGAATAGAGACACACCTGCTAGCTAGCTGATAACACTCTGGGGTCATTTCATTGAAGAAACTGTCAGCCAGGAGGTACTTAAAATAAAGCCACAGACAAAATCATGACCTGCACTGTTGAGTCTAAAAAGGTGTAAAAGCAGAAAGGAACTGTAGATAAATGCACATTCCTTTGTACCATAACAAAACTTTTACATGTAAATTCAACTGAATAGGAAAGAATGGGGAAGAATGTTTCTCTCTACAGTAGAAACAAATTAGATTGTTCAGCTGCACATTTGGCTCCCAGCCAACAGAGTCGTGTGCCATGCTTGTTTGCCTACCAGTGCTGCTTAGATTGGCAAATGCCCATGCAGTTTGAAGAGGGCAGGCTGATGACTGGATGCCTGCCAGGAAGTGTGTGGGACTGATGCCACTGCTGGACTCCATAGCCTGGTAGGAATGAGGAGTACAAAGGCATTCAATAATCTGAATGTCCCTTTGCTTCAAGAGAGTGGTGCCAGGCAGCATTTAATGAGAGATTGCTTTGTTACAAAGTCCTCAACATCAAGTGGGCTGGTGAGCTCATTAACCTGACTGCAGCAAATAAAAAAGGCACACTCAGAAGACTCCCATGATAGCCTACTCAATGGTGTAAGAGCCCTTTTGCTTCCTTTATGGTGATCCATTAGCAAGCAGCAGTGTAAACACCATAAAGCAAGCCAGGTTTCTGATTGTTCAACTAAAGTCTGTTTCCCCTTGGGGATTATACCACCAGTTGATATACGATTTTTCCTCTTAAGGTTTCTATCTACTACATAATGACCTTCTTTGCAATGAAGGATTTTGGGGGTTGCTCTTAAGAGCGTAGCTCCAGTTAAGGAAACATGAATAGTTCAGGTGTCTGAAAGAAGGTAATGATGTAGGACATACAGAGAAACAAACTACAAAGTGGAGCGATCCCAAGGGGAAATCTTGCCGTGCACTTCTGAAACCCAAAATGGTGAACACATTACGTTTCTTTTCTATGTTCCCTTTATTTTTAGCTTTCATGGGGTTTTACGTTTATACAGGAGGTAGGCCACCCCTGCAGTTAGGAGACAGATAGTTCACTGAGCATCTGTCTCTGAGTGCGGCTCTGGCTCTCTGGGGACTGCATTACTCTGCAAAGGCTCTCCAGCAAGGACGCGTTTCTCCTCCATTTGGTTGACTGTGCGAAAATTCAATGGAGAGCATCTAAACAGAATGCTATAGAATATATATTTTTTTAACTGTCAAACTAGAAGGGAAAGGGGGACCAAAAAGAGAACGCTAAACATTTCAACATTACGTCTTTAGAAATCCAAAGGCCATCTGTTGCTTTGTTATGCGTCCAATTACCGATCTGGCCATGTCAGCCTAGGGGGACTGTGTGCCTTTAGGGACTGGCTTCAGGAGTGGGAAGTAAAAAGCCTGTTACTTTCAGGTCACCAGTTCAAATCCAGAGCTAGTCACTCATGAGTGCTGGTCATTGTTTTTTGGTTGATACGTGATGGTGAAGATAAAATGAGTTAATCGTCTTGGTCTTATGTTAAGTTGGCATATGTCTTCAGTGATCAAAATTACTACCTATATTTGCAACATAATCTGGATTTAGAAATTGTTATCTTTGTTTGTTTCCATAATCATTTTGGAAAAAGGATCAAGTCTAACCGTGACAGAATCATGTGTGAGACTCTTGGCACTTTGTTAATTAAAAAAATAGAATATATAAAAAATAAAATAAAAATAGAATATATCAACTCATGCATATTTCTGAGTGAAACATGATGCCACAAGTAGGGAACTGAATGAAAAGTAGAGAAATATTGAAAATGCCTTACCTGTTATTAACACTGAATCCATTCATCTGACCATATAAAACAATAGCAGCTGTGTACCTGTTTCCCAATTTACATAAAATATACATTTAAAAAATTTATTATCAATATAATATCTATTCATTTATGAAACACCTAAAAATTAATTAGTTTGTGTATGATCTATATACATCTGTATCTATATGTAAGATACCTAGATACATATATAGGCGTCTATTATATATGCATACAACTGTATCTATACATATATTTATGATGTATACATATGTTGTATATATATATACACACACACACACATATGTATACATATGTATATAAAGGTCAAGTTAAAAACATTGATGACCTTACTTTGAATTAGTGGCTTTTTCAACCTGAAATGGGAAGCATGTAGTGAGAAAAGTACTCTTTTGGCATATGGGAAATATATTTTAAAAGAATGGTTAGACCATTAAAATAAGAAAGACTTAATGCATATCTTAGAGGGCTTTTCCTACCTGGTGAGTTTTAGGAGGGAGCACACCCGCATTTATTTTTTCTTGTTCATCTTTGTTTTACTTGCTGTATTTTTCATAGTGCTTTTACATAAATAATTGTAAATTTTCTTTCATTTACTGCAGAGAGATTTCTAAGTAAGGAGCTAGAATTACACAGTAGAAAAAGCAAGAGTTTTGAAGTAACGTAACCTTGGGTTATAATTCCAACTTCTGCATTCCTGAGCTGTGTGTCCTGTGTGTTTACTTAACTTTTCTAGGCCTAGGGTTTCTCACATTCAAAATAGATAGGAAAACTTGCCTCTAAGAGATTAAAGGACTCAACATCTGAAAAGTAACTTGAACACTGCTGGCAGATAGTAGGTAGTATTCTTATGGTTATTTAAGTAATACTGCTATTTTGAGTTTTTATTCTCCATCATATATTTATTATCTAACATCCTATGCTCATTTTATTAAGCCCTGCCCAGTGATCTCCATTTGATATAATATATTGCTTGCTCCTATCTCTAGTGGTAATATAGTCATTTAGAACTATAAAAAATTATGCCCTATTTCCCACAAAAAGGAATTGTAAGACTTGATACCAACAGCTTATTGATCAACCCTGCCTTGGCAATGGTAAATTACTGAGAATCTGAGAAAAGGTATATCCTTTTTTAAGCTCCATAGTAGTCCTTATACAAGGACCTGGCTATCAACATGCTATTTTTTTTGTGGAGGAAGGGGGCTGCACCTGTGGCATTTGGGAGTTCCCAGGCCAGGGATTGATCCATGCCACAGCAGTGACAATGCTGGGTCCTTAACCTGCTAGGCCACCAGGGAACTCTTCAATATTCTTTTTCTTTTTAAAGCAGTTAAAAAATATTAATATTGCCTCATTTGGTACTGTGAAGACAAAAGTGGGCCAAAGGCAGATGCCCCACCAGGAGGCAGCACAGTGTCGTGAGACTTTCCAAGACTTGGAGATCAGAGAAGGCCTGGGTTCAAATCAGCCCCATCATTGATCAGCTCTGTGTGACTTGAACCAAGTCTTTTTACTCTCTGAAGGCTCCCTTTTTTCATCCGGGGAGCGAGCATAAGGCTTTCTTTGCAGAGTTACTATGAGGATGTGGGAATATCAATGCAAGGTGCACACGAGGCATTTGATCAATGTTTGCTGCTTACCTGAGAGCTGAAGACCAAGCTGCCCATCATGCTGGCAGCAGGAGCACTAGCAGAGGCCTCGAGAGTGGCCAGGTGGCTCGGAAAGCAGTAATGAAATGGCAGCAGAGGACGTGATTCTGCGTATGGCTGGGATTGTCCAAGGGCGAGGATTAGAGAAGTGAGGAGTGGGGCAAAGAAGCAGATGCTTCGTCTTGACTTTCACCTGAGTCAAGAAGAAATCGTCCCAGTTTTGTTGTGCCATGGAACTTCAGAATGACTGAATAAGCTGAGAACTGTTTATTAGGACATGAAATGATCCCTTCTAAGAAAACATCTTCTGGTGGTTAGGCAGCTGCCTTGATCTCTTGGCTGGCCTCCTTTAAGCCAGTCTTGCCCTCTCTTAAATCCCCTTGCCATGCTGAAGCTGGATTATTTTCCAGAACATATATACTGCTTTAATCTTCTTCCCTTGACTTTCTTACCCTAAGTCCCTTGGCCTGGCTCAGACTTCTTTGGCAATGGCAATGGTCGAGGAAACAGTCAAAGCAGAAAATGCCGCAGTTGCTATAGTCTAAGGCAGTTAACAAAAGCCACCAAGTGAATGAATTCCATTGTCTTTCTGTCTAGAGTTTGTTCATTTAGTGAAAAAGGAATACGCTGGTGTTCTGCACCAAAAAACCCTGAAGTTCCCAAGATCCCAGGCCCCGTGGATTCATCTATATTGATCACTCAAGTTGTTCTGTGTTTTGTAATCTCACTTTTTGTTCTGTCTTTATTCGAACCCCTTCTATCTCCACCTCCCTCCCCTGAATGTGAATCTCACATGATCACATGTTACTCTGCCTCTGATTATTAGTTACCACATTTGCATATGTGTTTGCTCATTATAATGTTATTAGCTGGGGGAGCAGATCTTGTAACAGAAGTTACCAGGGGTGATGCTGCACCGTTCTTTTTCATGAGGATCTTTTCTCAGCTTGGGGCTGTCATTTTTATGATTGCAGGAGCACAGTGTCTTCCTTTTCTAGCTTACCTTGCCAATGCCTTCATGTATTTTAAGTACCAAGCCCCATTCTCCTAAGTGCACTAAGTTAGTTATTATAGTTCTACTAACATGATGCAAAAATATTGCCAATCATTAAAAAACCATGTGACTATATCATTACATGCTATCCACAAAATATAAGTTCAATATAGTGTACTGATTTGTTACAAGGACCTGACAGATTGTAGGGATGTTTGTCTCTTTTTTTTTCTAAAAGTAACCTATATGTATACTCATTCATGTATAATATAACCATGAACTGTCTGGAGGTAGCTCTCCATGCTTTGTGTGCCAGCAGAATCTCAGCCAATAAGAGCTAGTGTGGCAATCTCAGCTAGACTTGCTCTCTCAGCCAATGAGTGTCAGTGTACCAAACTGCAAATGCTCTCAATTTCAGCCTCTCTTTTTGCCATTACTATATATTCCTGTAAATAATTTCAACTCAGGATGGCTGCCAGAAAATGTAATGGACCTTCTTGCCCCCCCCCAAAATCAAGCAAAGGATATATTACCAAACATAAAGATTAATTTTTGCAAATGGCTGAAGGGGCTTAATGAAATGGTAGGGAGAGCCAGATAAAGATCACAGGCAATTAGGGACTGGTACTCTGGCTTTATATAGGGTATCAGAAACATCAGCCTAGTATGGACGTCCTGGCCAACCATTACATAAACCTAGTTTCAAGCACACGTTGTTGGCAATGTGCCTTATTTCAGGAGATTTGAAGAGGATGGAAGAGTGACTTATCCCTCTGTCTAGATGATTTGAGAGCTTCCAGTTCTGACAGGGGGATTCAGTTATTGCTGATTCAGTCCTTCCATTCCTAGAAATGCCTCTACTATGCTAAAGGGGATACCTTTTCTGTGCCAAGTGCTTAGCCCAGCAGAGCTCTCTGGTCCAGAAATAAGCTTCTTGTTCAGATCAGTACTACCTATTGCCTCCAGTAGTTCCCCAGTCCTCTGACGGTAGACTTGGGGTCATGCATTGTTTGCATCCTGTTTACCCGTTTTCATCCTCACATGGTGACCTTTGAATGTGCCATTCCTTCTATCTAGAATGTTCTTGTCCTCTCTTTTTGTGATGAAATAGAGCTCTCTGGATCTTACTCTAATATCCTTCTTCAAGGAAGCTTTTACCGAACTTGTCAGGCCATGTTCCCCTGCAATATTGCTCCACACTGTTACCCTCTCCTTCATGTCACAGCTGTTATTTGTTTATGGCATTATGTTATGATGTTATCACATGACGGCAGGAATCCCTTGACTCACCATATACCCCAGGACCTAACATAGTGTACTCGATGCACTGACACACCCAGTCATTCTTTGTTTATTGACTGAATGGACTTGGAAGTCACTTTCCAGTTTCAAGTCCCACCATCCTCCCATTTCCCTGTGCTCTTTATTTTCCAGTTATCTTAATGTCGATATGATATTCCCCGAACACATAATGACCTTTCACATCTGCCTATGTTGATCATCTTTCTTCTGTCTGAAGTGCATTTTATGCTCATTGAAATTGTGCTCATAGGAGTTCCTGTTGTGACTCAGTGGTGAAGAACCTGACTCATGTATACATGAGGACACAGGTTTGATCCCTGGCCTTGCTCAGTGGGTTAAGGATCCCACATTACTTTGGCTGTGGCGTAGACTGGCAGCTGCAGCTCGAATTAGACTCCTTGCCTGTTAACTCCCATATACCACAGGCTTGGCCCTAAAAAGACAAAAAAGAAAAAAAAAAAAAAGAAGAAGAAGAAATTGTGCTCATATCTTAAATGCTTTGTTCTCAGCTATTCATTTCCTAGTCCCCCCCCCACTAAAAATTTGTTATTTCTTTCTGAGCATTTAATTATATCTACAGCATTTAATTATATCTTTGGCATCCCACCCTTTTTTACTTTAATTATATTGCATGTTCTTTGTCTTAGTCAATTTGGGCCTCTATAACAAAGAAACCTAGACTGGGGGGCTTGAGCAACACATATTTACTTCTCACATTTGGGCAGTGGAATGTCTGAGATTGGGGTGGCAGCACGGGCGGGCTCCTGGGAAGCGCCCTCATCCAGGTTTACAGATGGCTCCTTTTCCCCTCTATCTTTCCTTGACTAAGACAGAGGGCTCTGGCCTCTTTTTCTTCTCATAAAGACACATTTAAAAAAAATTTTTTTTATTGTTATTTCCCCAACACAATTTTTTTTCCATTGTACAGCATGGGGACCCATTTACACATACATGTGTACATATTTTTTCTCCCATTATCATGCCCTGTCATAAGTAGCTAGGCATAGTTCTCAGTGCTGCATAGCAGGATCTCATTGTTAATCCATTCCAAAAGCAATAGTTTGCATCCGTTAATCCCAAGCTCCCAATCTATTCCACTCCCTCTCCCTCCCCCCAGGCACCACAAGTCTGTTCTCCAAATCCATGATTTTCTTTTCTGTGGAAAGGTTCATTTGTGCTGTATATTAGATACCAGATATAAGTGATATCATATAGTATTTGTCTTTCTCTTTCTGACTTACTCAGTATGAGAGTCTCTAGTTCCATCCATGTTGCTGCAAATGGCATTATTTCATTCTTTTTTATGGCTGAGTAGTATTCCATTGTGCATATATACCACATCTTCCTAATCTAATAGTCTGTAGATAGACATTTGGGTTGCTTCCATGTCTTGGCTATCGTGAATAGAGCTACAGTGAACATGCGGGTGCATGAAGACACAGTTCCTATGAGGATTCATGACCTTGTATAATCTCCTTACCTCAAAGGTTCTACCTCCTAAAACCATCTAACTGAGGGTTAGGGTTTCAGCATCTATACTGGGGGCGGGGTGGGGGAATGTAGACATGTGCTCCATAGCCCTCTCAGAGGGCCAAAGTTATGCCCATGTTCTTTGTTCCTCCACTGGCTTTTCCTAGCACTTAGCCATTGACCTTGTGCACAGATTATATGTATTTTATAAATGTGTATTGGCTTTTGAATTAAATTACAATGTACCCCAAAGTGTATTATCCAGCTCTTTAGGAGGCTGGTCCTTGGTGGGGAAGAGTTATAGTATAAGGCATGGCACCACTTTGCAGAGGGTGGTGTTGGCAAAGAGGACAGGGAAAGGTCCCTGGTAGCAGAAGAGAGACAAGGCCATGGGAGGCAGCCTGGGGATGGTGTGCTTGGTGGGGCAGCAGCTCCTGAGCAGCCTTGGCGAGGCCTTTGAAGGTTGGGCTGGTGAAGCACTCAACCTGTGTAACCTGGCACAGATCCATGCCTGATGGAAATGCTTTCCTTGTCAGGAAAAGCTACGGTGAAAGTCTACATTATTCAAGTTTCTAGAATTGAATTGGTGGGATCTGGGGAACGGTTGATGTTGTAAAGATATAGGTCTCAAGACAGTTGTCTTTGTGTGGATTATGTAATGTTCAATGCCAAGAAGAAGAGGTAAACAGAGGTTAGGACGATGCAGAGAGGCTTCCCGAGGACAAGGAGGAAAACTCCTTTAACCCTTTTTGTTAAGGAGTTCATTTTTCCCCCATCATATCCTTTTGTTATTTTACATTTTTACAGTGGTCCCCAAACTATTCAGTCATTAAAAAATTTACCATAACATGTGATGCAGGCACCGGCGCGTTAAAGGTCATTTATGGTTAATGCGAAATTACATTGTGTGAAATGACTTATCAAGCCTGATGAGCTAAAGAGAAAATTTACTGATATGGGGTGAAGAATGTATTTGGGACAATGGATGTGAACTCTCACAATTCATGGAATCTAGCAAACTCTTAAAGAATAAAAATGAAGTTCATTGCTGATGTCAGTTGCATATGGACGTGGAAACAAAGGGAACCAGCTTATTTGTTTGTATGTCCGAACATGTCTGCAGCTCAGGCCTTCTAGAATACAGGATTCTTGGGTTGAAAGGCCAGAAGGAGTAATTTAACATTTAACAGCTAAGTCAGCCTGATTAACAAAGATCCTGAGGAAAGAAAATATTGCAGTGTCTGACAGTGACCTCTTTTCTTTAAAGAATGCTTATTAGAAAAGAATCATTTTTTATGTAGCATATAGGTTTATCGTTGTTCAGCTATTTTGACTTTAATATGAAGAATTACTTGGCAAAAGGTAGGAGACATTTCAAGATTCTTTCTTCCATTGAGTTAGGCCTGGCAATCTCATAGGAAATAACTTCTTTTTCTTCTAAGGAACTTCCTATTGGAGAGAAACCTCTCCTACCTCCTCTCAACCTCATAGGTAACCTAGCCTGTTGTGAATATATTTTTATAGGTTGATAAAATCTACTAGATTGATGTTAGAAAATAGGATGCAGGGAATGTGAGTCAGTATCTTCTTTTCTCTAAAATAAATGGTGATATTGTGGACACAGTTGTCCCCCGATTCATCAGGTTCTCCCAAAAGCATCTTGAGAAATAGTCATTTCTTCTTTAAGTCAGAATTCAGTTATTCAGGACATCCCAGACTTTTCTTTTCCAGGCTGAGAAATCTATGGTTTCAACACCTGTTTTATAGGTCCTATATTGCAGTGTGTTCCTCCCGCAATAATCAGATAATAATTTACTATAAAGCCCTTTCCCCTTCACTGTACACACTTATTAAGCACCTTTTTTTTTTCTTTTTTGTCTTTTTAGGGCTACACCTGCGGCATATGGCAGTTTCCAGGCTAGGGGTCGAATTGGAGCTGTAGCTGCCGGCCCACACCACAGCCACAGTGACGCCAGATCCAAGCTGCATCTGCGACCTACACCACAGCTCATGGAAAAGCCTTAACCCACTGAGCAAGGCCAGGGATCAAACCTGTGCCCCCGTGGATGCCAGTCAGATTCATTTCCACTGAGCCACAATGGGAACTCCTTATTGAGCACCTTCTATGCAGGAGTAGAGTTAGAAGCAAGCGGTTGAGCTTCTGTCTTCCTGGGACTTGCTTTCCAAGGGGATCCTTATGCTGCTCTGAGTCTTTGGGGACCTAAAAAATGTATAACACTGTTCCTCCCTTCTAAGAAAGTCCACTTTAGCAGAAAGGGAAGGATAACATAAAATCAGTGTTTATCAAACTTGTA
Organism: Phacochoerus africanus; assembly: GCF_016906955.1. Lineage (NCBI taxonomy): Eukaryota > Metazoa > Chordata > Mammalia > Artiodactyla > Suidae > Phacochoerus > Phacochoerus africanus. The sequence goes on from NC_062549.1 coordinate 70,331,032, forward strand.
TACCAGATTCTGTGCAGTGTGCTTTCACAAAGGGAATGGTACTCAATCTTCAAATCTTCCTTCAGGTTATGTATTATTTTCTCCATTTTTGTAGAGGAAGCTGAGTTTCAGGGCAATTAAGTGACTGCCCAAATATAAGTAGGTCGATGGAGTCAGGACTGGACTCCAAAACCCTAACACTTAATCCCAAAACCCTAACACTTTTTTAAATTAAAAATTACTGTGCCAAGTAGTGCGAGCACCATTGTAATAGCTGCCACAAGGGCAGTCGTACTGTTGCAGTGTTGTACAGGCTTTGGTGTGCATGTGAATAACTTAGAATTCTTGGTTTAAATTCAGAATTTGATTCAGTAGGTCTGGGAGGGGGCCAGAGATATTGCAATTTAACAAGCTCCAGGGTGATGCTGATAGTATTGGCTTAAGAACCACACGTTGGTTAGCAAGGAGCTATTGGAACACAGAAGTAGAGGAACATTTCAGGTGAGGGAAGTGCCTTCTGAAAGAGGTGACACTTGGAAGGGTCTTTGAATGATGGGAAGAATTTCTCAAGGCAGAGAGGATGAGGAAAAGGTGGAACACTTCATGTAGCAGAAAAGCTTGAGTAAAAGCATGACGGTCAGAAAAATAAGTGCAAAATATGTGGTGGAATGGTTAAACAGTATAGGTAATACATAGGAGCATGATGAGTAATTACCAGTTGGAAGACAGGAGTTAAGTAGATTGTGAGACTCCTTGATATAAGGCCAAAAGTTATGAAATTAATTCTAGGAATTCCCATCATGGCACAGCAGAAACGAATCCGACTAGGAACCATGAAGTTTTGGGTTCGATCCCTGGCCTCGCTCAGTGGGTTAAGGATCTGGCATTGCCATAAGTGGTGGTGCAGGCCAGTGGCTATAGCTCTGATTCGACCACTAGCCTGGGAACCTCCATGTGCCATGGGTGTGCCCCTAAAAAGCAAAAAAGAGAAAGAAAAAAAAAAGAAAGAAAAGAAATTAATTCTAAAAGCAAAAGGAATCCATTTGAGGGTTTTAGAGATATGAACAAGGTATTAATTTCAGAAATTTAATCTGACCATGTTGGGTAGGAGGCAAGGAGAAATAAATAAAATCAATATTTTGCAATGATTTAAATATTAAATGATAAGAACTTCAATTTTATTGATAACAGGAAAAACACAAAGAAATCAACCAATGTAAATATCGGTAGTAATTAATTTAATAGGAGAGAGGATAGAGTCATTAGTGAATCTGAGCTTACCATCCATGTTATTAGCATAATAACAATGACAAAACGTAGGACACAGAGGATTAGTTAGTTGGAGAAAAATGCAATATACCTACTGTATCATTTCTTTGCCAAATCTGTTGCCTCTCTCTACTGGGTCTGTTCATACAGAGACTGTCTTTGGTGCCCACCCCCAGTCGTTGTTTGGATTGATTCCAGAGAAAGGGTTTGTGGTGAATACGGCAAAATGACACTTGGTGATAAAGATTTTTATGATGGGGTGTGATGTCTGTGTAGATGGGAGAAGACATGAAATCAGAGGCTGTGAAGGATGAGAGACTGGGAAAGAATAGAGGATCTCAATTTATTTTACATCTTAGTGAGTTGTGAGCAGATGACATGAAAGTGAGGGATTGAGAAGATGGGATGATATAAGTTGTGAGTTGAGTGTAAAATACTGGAGTAAAATATTTCAGAGGCGGGACAGACACAAGCGATAACAAAATTCAGAGTTACCACAAAAGTGTCTGACAGAACTGGGATGATGGAAGAAGGCCATTGGAGTTAAGAAGCTTCAGAAATTTTGATACTGATTATTGAATGTATTATTTGCATGGGGGGTGAAATTTACTAGATTAATGGTGGAAGACAGGAAATGTGAGCCAGTGCCAAATTTGAGGGTATAGTTTTGTAGTTTAGGTTATAATGAGAAAGAAATATAGAAAATACTATAGCAGGATGTTATTGGACTTAAAGGGAGAAAACATTTGGGCAGAGTGGAAATATGAAAATGGCACTGGAATTTGGAGACTTTTAGTACAACTTCCTGTTTCATACTTTGATTTATTTACTTTATTTGGGGGATATTAGGAATGGAGAAATGGCCCAGGGGGAGGGGGCATTGAATGATGGTCCTGTGTTAGCGAGAAGTTTGAGAACCAAGTAGGGACTGGGGTGTAAGTTGAAAAAAGGAAGTTAGATCTCATTGAAGCAGGAAGGTCACAAATATGTGTTCTAGGAAGTTCCTATTGTGGCTCAGTGGAAACGAATCCAACTAGTATCCATAAGGATGTGGGTTCGATCCCTGGCCTCACTCAGTGGGTCAGGATCTGATGTTGCCGTGAGCTGTAGTATAGGTCACAGATGCAGCTTGGATCTAGCATTGCTGTGGCTGTGGTGTAGGCTGGCAGCTGTAGCTCCAATTCGACCCCTAGCCTGGGAATGTTCATATGCCACAGATGCAGTCCTAAAAAGCAAAAAAAAAAAAAAAAAAAAAAAAGAAGTGTTGCAAACACATAACAGATGTATGGAAGCATACCTGAGCACCAGAACAAGGTGGGGTACCAAGACAAGGTGGAATAGTGGTGGGAGGAGCCAGAGAAATCCTTGTACCTGCACCTTGGGCCTTCTCCAACTTTAAAGCTTTATATTTTAATTTTTAATGTATTTATTTTGGCTGCACCTGGGGTATGTGGATATTCCTGGGACAGATATTGAACCCGCGCGATAGCTGTAACCAGAGCCACAGAAGTGACAATGCTGGATCCTTGACCCATTAAGCTATGAAGGAACTCCCTAATTTTAAAGTTTTAAAATCACCATGTGACAAACACTATTACTGTACTTTATTTTGTTGATTCTCACAGTAATATTAGGTGATAGACACTATTATTTCTATTATTAGATAGATAGCAGTGATAGACACTATTATTTCTATATCTATTTAGAAAATGTCTAAAAATGGTAAATAAGAGTTTGGAGATAAGTAGGTCAAGGAATTTGAAGCTATAATGTTGAATATGTCATTTACATAAATGCTAGTATTGACAAAGATAATGAGAAAGATTAGAAAAGAGCAAATCCAACCAAAAAGCATTTAGAACTTAGCACAAAGTTAATGCTCTTGGCTCAGTAAGACATACCACTTTTGTGTTCGATGAAGGAAGAGAACATCTGAAACTTGTGAATATAGGATGCGGTATCAAAATGAATAATGAAGTGTGTCTATAGATGGAATCTTGTCCTTGGAATAATTTGGAAGATTTACCAATTTCATTACTAAAGATGGTGTGTATATACAATGTCTAGACCAGGGATTGGCAAACTTTTTCTGTAAAGGGCCAGATTGTAAATAAGTATCTTGTGAGGTAGCAGTTTTTCAGTTCGGCTATTTTGATGTGAAAGTAGTCACAAATAATACATAGATGAATACACATGACTGTGTTCCAATAAAACTTTATTTATTTCCAACGCAATAACTGGATTTGGCACACAGACTGCATTTTGCCAAAACTGGTCTAGATATTTCTCCTTCTAACTGGTTGAACTCTTCAATATCATCTTGTTATGGAGAGCCCCAACCCTGACCAAGGGCAATAAGGGAATACTCAAGGATTCCGCCTCATCATCTACTTCAATTTCTAGTTCTCAAATACCATGGATACAGTTCTAGAATCATTACCTGTTTACTTACTCTGCAGCCCACATCTAGTTCTATGAGACTGGGTTTGCCTTTGGAATTTGAATTTCTCTTTTTACCTTTTGTTTCTGACCTCAGGATGCTGAGATCTTTTGAAATGATAATATTGTCTCTCAAAGTATTAGACAGGTTGCCCAACTTGGTGCCCTGAATTTAATGAACATGCATTTTATTATCTGAGCTGTCGCCTAGAGAACTGTGGAAATAGAGGAAATTAAAAGTTTCCCAAAAGATATTAGAAAAATGTTTCTTGATTCAAATGTGGGTTTATCAAACTCTTATTTAAAAGTTTGAGCTAGAGATAGGAGGGGACATTCCAAATAGTTTCATAAAGAATTCCTCTCCGATAGACCTCATGCATGTTTCTACATGACAAAGGATGGTTTTGATGTGACACAACATCACGTATTTTTTTATTTAAAATTTTTTTTTTTTTTTTTTTGCTTTTTAGGGCCACACCCATGGCATATGAACTTCCCAGGCTAGGGGTTGAATTGGAGCTGCAGCTGCCAGCCTACGCAGCAGCCGCAGCAACAGCAACACAGGATCTGAAATGCGTCTGCGGTCTATACCATAGGTCACGGTGACACCTGGATCCTTAATCTGCTGAGGAAGGTCAGAGATTGAACCCTCAACCTCGTGGATCCCAGTCAGGTTTGTTAACCTCTGAGCTACGTTGGGAACTCCACATCACATATTTAAATGTTGCTATTCTCTGGGGAATTTGTAGCTCAATGGAATGCTTCATATAAAAACAAAGGTTTGTAATTTAAAGACACTTTTTGGACAATCCCATTATACTCTGTCTTAACAAGATATGTCACTACAGTAGTATTAAATATCAATCTGGCATTAAACGAAATAGGCCACCAAGGCATGCTCACCAACTGAGAAATAGAGTTACAATAATTATGAATAACTTTTGCCAATTGTTCTCAGTTACTTAAAGTGCGCTTTGTGCCTTTGTGATGCTCATAATTTTTCTTTTGCTTTTTCCCCCTATAGTGTAAACTAATATATTGCAATGTGTATTTGAATTCCCTTTGCTGCCTAATGTTCATCAGGTGTAACATTTCATTTTAATGTTCCTCTACAATTTCAGATTATATAAATCTAGAATTAAAGCTATCATTTATTTTTTATTTTAAAAATCCCCCTTTTTCTTATATTTCACATCCTTGTTGTGGTACCACCTCTAGTATTCTTAATGTTATGTTACCATCTTATTTACCTCTTCTGTATATTTCAGAACAAGACCATCTCAAGGTGAAAGGTGCATAGCTAGGGGAACTGAAAATAATTATTTTTATTAGCAATCATAGAAACATCTGCCTAAATGATACAGGTCAGGCAGAAGGAAGTTATGGCTGATGCCAGTGTGAGAAAACAGGTAGGGATTGATAATAAATCACGTTTGCTTATCTTCATATTTTGCTACTTCATGATATTTTGAAAACTAAAGTTTGCTAACTGTGAATAGCATGTCGAATTTACCTTAACTTGATTTGAATTATGCATATTTATGATGGTGTTCTTGTTCTTTGAAGCATGCAAAAAAAAAAATTTAGGGTGAATTTTTAGTTTCTCCATAGGTCTTATTTGCTTGGGGAAATGAAGCTACTTAGCTCACGCTAATGAGATTAAAGTCCAAGGTTCAGTATCTCAGCATGAGTTATATAGCTTTCTTTGGTTCTGGAGATACCAAGTGCATCTGTCATCCAGCCAAATATATCATAAAGGTCCATCACTAGTAGAATTAGGTGCTGTGAATGCCCATTTCAACTGGAAAAACTGCAGAATGTGCATTTTTTTAGATAGTAGGTCATTAAAATGTCTGGTATACAAAATATCTGAAACATGTAATTCTATAAAGAGAAGTTCCTGCTGTGGTACATCAGGATCAACAATATCTCTGCAGGGGCAGGGATGCTGGTTCCATTCCCAGCCAGGTGCAGTGGGCTAAGGATCTGGTGTTACCACACCTGTGGTGCAGGTCACAACTCTGGCTCCAATTTGATCCCTGACCTGGGAACTCCATGTGCTGCAGGGGCAGGTGAAAAAGAAAAAGAAAAAATATATATAAAGACAAATACTCTGGGAAGTGAGTTTTCTTCATTTTATTCATTATCTTAACAGGGTAACAAAAAAAAGTGGATGCTAAATAGTTGTTGAATTAAATCATACCTCTAAAAGTGGCTGAATTAGAAAGAAATTTTTTGGTAATGTGCTGATATGTGCACATTTAATATTCACATATATTTTGGTTATTATTATTATTATGGCCATAGATATTATTTTCCTCCTAAAACAAATTATTTTTCTCATTCTGGTCCCCATCTCCACCCTCAGTTTGTCTTTCAGCCCTCATTTCATTATTCTCCATCCCATTTACAATACAACCAATACACACACTATTTCCTAATTGCTTTTGGAGGCTTTATCTTTGCATTTCCATTAAATTCAAACTTTGGATCTATATTCTATACTTACTGTTTTGTTCCCTTCAGTTTACCTACCCTAAGTCTTGGAGTGAGCCTAATATATGCAAATTATATAATGTTTCCATCATGTGTTTTCTGTAAATGAGACTCTTGTAATGCACTGTAAAAACAAAGAATTTCTTGGATATTATATATCAATATATATATCAATCCCACTTATCATAGTATCAAAAAATAAAATACCTAGGAATAAACCTACCTAAAGAGGCAAAAGATCTGTATTCTGAAAACTATAAAATGCTGATGAAAAAAACTGAAGATGACACAAACAGATGGAAAGACATACAATGTTCCTGGACTGGAAGAATCAATATTGTCAAAATGACTATACTACCCAAGGCAGTCTTTACTTTGTATATTCACTTGGTTTCCAGCAGTTTGTATGACTAAAAACTCAATTGCTTGTTTGATCTCATTTGCAAGATGTTAGAAGAATACTTATTTGATACCTAGATGATAATAGTGTAGTCAATAGCTGAACTTAGACAATGGATCATTGAATGAGTATTTCAAATTCATTTTATGTATTTAATAATGGCTCCTCAAAAATTAAATTTATTGTGATATTTTAAGAATTACAAAAGATTGCCAGAAATAAAGTTGATGCCTTGATTTTTTTTTTTGTGCCAAATAAAAACTTCCATAGGTTAAAATTTTAGGAATTTAAAATAACTGATGCCCATATATGTGCTATATGAATAAAAATTATAAGTAGGAACACTGGTTATCAGGAGAAAAGCATTTCTTTGGGAGGAAAAGGGAGTTTATTTTTTTTTTTCATTTGGAGTTTATAGCTGCTGGAATACTATATTTAAAAAGATACTTATCAAGGTTTAAGAGGGTTATTGCAGTTTTTTTTTCAAAGTTTGAATGCCAAGTTCCCTTTTCTTCTCCTCCCCCAATAGGGAGAAATGGATAATCAAATACAACAAACTTTCCTTTAGCCTTGGTAACTAGGAGTAGGAAAAGCATGGGCAATTAAATTTTACAACTAATTACCAAGACTCATTTTAAAGGCAAGTAATTTTAACCTCATTCCCATTGAAATCTAGAACTACTAACCAATTGCAAATTTGACTGGGTTTAACTTCATTTCCATTATTTTTCTCACATGTCCTCTGAAGTAGTATCCACATAAAAAGAGCATAGTTATAAAAAAAAAAGTCTGTGAAAAAGAAATGGACAAGTGGAAGTGTGACTAATGAAGAAATGACTCTGTGGGCTGAGATTGAATTAATCTTCTCCTATGATTAATTTGACTGGATTGTCCCTAACTGAAGACTTGTTGATTTATTCCCTATGATACATCCAATTGTTATAATCATCTCCAGGCCTCATCTCTCAGAAGAAAATGCCATGTATTAATTCCAGAGTTAAAACTCTGAGAACTCTGGACCCTTCCAATTGTGGAATCTATTTCCAAACATTTGTTTTCCTTGGGGATAGGTTGTTATGGTGTGTGTTGTGTAGGAATCCAGCAGTCACCGTAACTATTGGAATGATGTCCTTTCTATAGTGTTTGAAATTGACAATCTTTGTAATTCCCATTAGAAAGTGTTCCAGTGTTGTACATTGTTAATATGCAAATATTTAATTTTAATGAAAGAATATATTTGAACCAGTGCCATAGTATACCACATCTACTTGTTTATTGCTTTTATTTAGTCTTCATGCTCTAAGAATATGAGAGACAAAATGATAGCTGAGTTTGTTTAGCTGATGATCCTGACTCTCAAATTCTTACATTTGAAATTTGTTTTTATTCTGTTTTGGTTTAATTCTAGTGCACAGAAGTGCTAAATATAATCAGAAGCTGTAATGAGAAGGTCTTTACAGACTTGAATATGAAGAAATATTAATTGACCTTTGAGAGAGCCTTCCTCCTGCCCAGAGAGGGGCTGACTTTTAAAAAATTCTATTTGAACTTCTGCAATCACTCTTACAGAGACCTCTACCTTTTGGAGACCGCTGGGACATGTATTTCAGATGTTCCTCTGAACTCAGGGGCACTCTGGGACCCATGAACTCAGAAAAAAAAAAAATCAATCCTAAATCAGGGAATGAGTTACCAATTTTGCAAAGTAAGAGGAGGTTAATGTGGATACACATTAAAGCCTATGCTTTCAGGGATCATTTCTATAGTTTGGATGTGCATTAGCTTTACTGTATCTCTTCTTCTTTCTACATTTCCTGGTTTCCAATGCTAAAATCACTGCTCTTTGCTACTTACCTCTGAATCCATTAAAGCGCTAACACCGAATGGTATGAAAATATCTAATAATTTATCCTTTTGCTCATAAAATAAGAAAGCGCAAGTTTAGGTCTTGCTAAAATTGCAGAATTTGTGGGTAAATATACAACATGAACTATAGCAAGATTTGGTTATAATTTAAGTGATAAGGATTCATATATTTGACACCCATTAGGTTGACGTGACTGAAATGATCATCTAGGGAGATAATGGAAGAGTGGTCTTAGAAATACACTAACTCTAGGAAATGATCGCATATATGATGTTAACCTTAGTTATTTGATTAAGTCCTGGTTTCCATGTTACAATGAGGATTGTGTTCTTAACAAATTTTTCCACTGCTGAATTCTCAGTAGCCAAAAAGTGCCTGGCACATAGTATGTGCTTTGTAAATATTGGCTGAATTGTATCTATTTAATCTGTAGCCCTGTTCCAAGTACAAGTGAGAAATTTAAATGTACTTATTGCTGGCAGTTGGATGGGGGACAGACTTTAATCATGAGACTCTTCCTATAACTTCTTTTCTAGGCAGCAGAGTAAGGGAGGTAGGGCCCTGTTAGGCTTTCACAAACTGCATCACTGCATGGCCATCACCAGTGTTTCATGGAAGTGCCACCTCTATTTTCATTTAGATGGGTTTTCTTAGTATACTTGTTAGGTTTCAGCTTTAGTGAAAATAGAAATATATATATATATAAAATCATGGTTTCTTCTGGATTAAGCTTTTTTTTTTACCTTGTTACATTAATGCTTTGCCCTCAGTGTTGATTGCTTATTTATAGAAAGGAACCTATTTCCAAAGCCTGCAGTACACTTTTGTTGAAAGAATATGGTGAAATATGAAATTTAAGCCTCTTAAACAAGTCTTACAGTATCCTCATTCTAACCCAAATCTCAAAATGCAGATAATCAGCACATTTTAATATTGAAATATTTGGGATCCGAAATTTGTTGAATAAATTGGACAGAGGTCATTGATATGGCAGCCAATTAATTACCTTAGTGAGTATAATGTACTCAGAGTTACTTGCCTTTTAGAAAGTCTGTATCTTTATCTTAAGATAGCATTGTTGCACTCATGTCTTCCTGCATTCAGTAAATATCTGATGAGGGTTTTCTAAGAAGCTGGTACTTGCTAGGAGCTGGGGCTATAATGTCTAATGAAACACATTCCATGCCCTAAAAAGATTTCAATCTAGAAGTGGTGGAAGGAAGGTTGAGTACAGGGAAAACAATGACAAAATTATAACCTGAAGTGCTATAGAAGCATAGAAGAAGGGCAATAAAATAAAACATTGGGGGGGGGTGTCCAGGAGATTTCTCAAGTGAGTGAATATGTATTAGATAAAGAATAGGGAAAAAGGACACATGGATATTTGAAAGAGAGTGCCATCTTTGAGCAAAGGTCTGCAGGTGATAAGCTTAGACATATCGGTGGGAGATAGTCCATTTTGGATCTAAGTGATAAGCTAAGGCGTTATATTCTGAAGGATATGAGAAGCTCCTAATAGGTTTTAAGAAAGGGAGTATATCATGATCAGATTTGCAGTTTTGAAAAATCGCTTTGAAACACTGCTGTAAAAAAAAGACTGAGGAGGGTACTGAAGATCGCAGCCATGCTAAAGAAGAGAAGGCTCTCTAGGAGACTAACAGTGTTAAAGCCTGAAAGAGACAACAGAAATTGAGTTATTGGAAAAGTGCATGTAGAGATACAGACTTTTCGTTTCTTGGACTTAAAAGATGTTTCAGGAGTTCTCATTGTGGCTCAATGGAAACGAATCTGACTAGGAACCATGACAGGTTCGATCCCTGGCCTCACTCAGTGGGTTAAGGATCCGGCATTACTGTAAACTGTGGTATAGGTCGCAGATGTGGCTTGGATCTGGCCTTGCTGTGGCTCTGGTGTAGGCTGGCTGCAACAGCTCTGATTCGACCCCTAGCCTGGGAACCTCCATATGCCGCAGGTGCGGCCCTAAAAAGACAAAAAGACAAAATAAAATAAAGATGTTTCAAATTGGAAATGTAATGAGTTAAAGGGGGAGGAGCTTAGGATAAAGCCAGGGTTTCCAGAATACAAGAGGGGAGATGAAAATTATGAATTTGATGCATTAAGTTTGAGTTGCTGGTGGGGTTATCAAGATGGAGGGATGCATTAGATGGTTAGATGTTCCTATCAGGCATCTAAGAGTGCTGAGTTGGAATACATATTTAGGAGTCTGGATGAGTCTTACACTAAGTGTATGTAAGTGAGGCAGTATACTGAGGATTAACAAGAAAGGGCTAGGAATTAATTTATTGGGAGCAGCCATATTTCAGAGGAGAATGAATAGTTAGATCAGGAAGGAGTGGCTATAAAATCAAGAGGAAAGTCAGGAGAGGAGGTCATCACAGAAGTCAAAGAGGCAAAACTTTTCATGAAGGTGGGTGGGTGTGGTCCACTATGCACAATGGCTCCAGGGAAGTCAGGGGTTTAAAAACAAACAAACAAAAAAAAAGATGTCCATGGGATTTGGTAAAGTGGGTAATCATTGGTGACCTTAGAGCAACTGTTCAGGGAGGTAATAGCTAATGAATCAAGATCATAATGAGGTGTGGGCTGAATAAGAGGGGAGCAGAGTTAATATGGCTTACTAATAGTATGCTGTGGGTGCCTTTAATACTTTTATGGCTAAATTCACCTTCCGTGGGAGTTCAGAGGAGGAACTGGTAAGCAGAATTAGCAACTAGATGCTATGGGAAGAGTGAGGAAGCTTTCAGAGAAAAGATAACATTTGATTTGAGCTTTGAAATACAAGAGTATATATATTGTAACTGGAGAGAATGGCTATGGTATTAAGAGAACATGAACATCAAAAGTATCAAAAGAAGGAACTGACTTCTGGAGACAACTCATGTTTTGAACTATTATATCACATAGAATTTCACTGGGGCCCTGATAAATTTTAAGTGCTCCTAGAGCATCCAAGTTAACATGTCCCCATGGTAGTAGAACTGAGGGGATAAAGGAAGCCAGGGTTGTAGTTGAAGCTCTAAGAATGAAGAGGCTCACCAAGAGTTTGAAAAGCTTGCAGTATGTGGAGTTGTACACCAGAGCTTAAGATTTCAGGCATAAAGCAGTTTCAGTTGTTGATAAGTTCCAGAATAAAGCCTTGGAAGATGTGGTTGAAAGGGAGTAAGACAAAAAGGCATTTACACTGAGGAGGTCAAGAAATTCAATCTGCTTTTGGGTAACCCACATAGACTCTAAACTTGCCCAAGAAGAATGCTGAAGAGAAAAGACTGAGTTGTTCAACTTGGCAATAAATTCTGGAAAGTGACTGGGGAAACACTGTGTGATAGTGACTTGGAAAAATAGTGTTATACAGTCATAGAAGTGTGAACATCAAAAGGGATATTTTATTATGAAGGAGGCAGGGCTGGTGCAACAAGAACAATTCTGACTATTCTTTCCCTGGGCTAGCCCTCAGTCTTCAAATGCTGTGGATCATGAGGAACAGGAGAAAAAACAGCCCTTAGTTGAGAGGTCCACATGGGGAGCAAGGCTGAGATGACCCAACAACCTAGAAATGCTAGATGAGGGTGTTTGGGGGAACGTCCCTGGTTGGAGTGTAGGGGAGATTCACTGGGACAGGAGTGGCCATGAAACAGTGAGCAGAGGGGGAGGAGCAGGCGGATGGATGAGGGAGGCTGATTGGAGGGAAGAGGGGAGTGGAGTAGCATGTGTTTGAGGGGTGACCTAATATAACCTTTCCTGGTAATTCAGACATGGGAACTCATTGAAACTCATCTGTCCATTTCATTTTCCCACTAGATCCATTGCAAAATTTATTTTGTTTTTCCAAATTATGTTAAGGGTTTGTACCATTTTTTTTAAAGTGCACGTTTAAGTTTTCTTTTAAGATTTAGAATTCTGAGTAATGCTCTTGTAAAGTCTATAAGAATATAGTGAACTCAGAATGCTTATTTATAATTCAACAAATTTAGATGCGGTTTTTAGAAACAAGAAATTCTACTATAACTTGAATGCTAAATACTTATTTTTCCACTATTAATAAAAAATAGTCATTAGAAAGGTTCAGTTGGTTGATTGGCTCCTGTGAAAAATCTAGATAAAAATACATCACCTTCTAAGGTGATTTTATATAATTCATTGAGACATGGCTTTAATTTTGTTTCCCCTTAGTTTATTATCAGTATTTCTTTATCAGCCTTACTCTGTTTTCTATCCCATCTCCCAGATCTCTTTTGTGCAGTAGTTATAACCACAAGTTGGGTTTACAAAACTTCACTGGTTTTAAAGGTCAACATGTAAATGAACTAATTAGGTCAATGCAAATCACTATAGCACTTTCTGTTACAAACCTCACACCTTTTAAATTCTTTCTGAATTAAATAATGAGCCATATTGTTAACAGAGCTAGCATAACATAAAAAAGATATTAAATACTTAAGATTCCTAGATAAACAGAAAACTCATTTGCAGATATTTTGCAATGATAAAATAATGCATAAAATTAGAAGTCTAAGGTTTACACAGTACAATGTTTACAAAATGGAAATGTAGCCTTAGTGCTGAGAAGAACAGGAAATTATAAAATGAAATTGAAAGGAATCAAGGAAATGGAACCAACTCTTCATTTGTCTCAAAAGAATTTCTCTCTCAGCCTTCTAAAAACCAGTTATTAAAACAACCAAGGAACAGACAATAAATTAAATTAAACCAACCCCAAATAAAACAAAAATTTCTATCATTATAAACATCTCGATTATTTAGAAGTGCTAGAGTTTCATTGCATGAGTTGCTTTTGCTATTAGTAATTTTGTATGCCATAAAGCAGAATATATACATATAGATAGAGCTCAGCTATATATTGACCTATAGACAGACAACTTAAAAAACAACTCTTCAGCCCTTTTGGCTGCAGTAATGGTAAGTGTTGTACTTGAATCAGGACTCTCTAAGTTACTTAAGTTCCTAGAATATTTCTAAGAATGGATATTAAATTTAACTATTTCCAATTTGTAGGTAGATTAAAAATCAATTTTAATATTTATCTAAGTATTTATAAATAGTATTTTTATGTTGAGAAGGTGATTGGAGAAAATAAAATTCTAATGCTAATTTCTATTTCTGGTCTTGTGACAGCCTCTTGAACAAATCTGCTCTCAGTCTTGCATCAGAACTAGAATTAGGAAACCCCTTTTCTTTTCCTGCTTTGCGCATTTCAAAGACACCAGATGCCTCAATTCTGAAAATAATAAATACTTCAAATTTTTTTTATTTTGGTATACACATGAATTGATCCCTAAATACTTAATAAAACTGACATAATTTCTTCATGGTCTCTACCAACATATGAGTTCTCTGTAGAATATTCATTTCCTTTAAAACCTTGAGCATTTTTATTTTTAAAATAGAGTGGGATTTAAAAAAGAATAACAAATGAGAGAGTAACTTATAATATATTAATTCATGCAGCAGCAGCTGCCTCTTTTGCTATTAGAGTGTGTGCTTATGTTCTCAGTTTGGGTGAGAGAGCTCATGTGACTACACTTGTCTTGTAAAAGAGGCAGCTGCTGCTGCATGTATTAATACATATCAAATGGCTCCAGAGTAAACAAAATGCTATAAATTACTTGACGCCTTCTGCTGACGTCATGAAGCCTGAGTCTGCCAGAGAGCTGATGAGGTTCTTTTTCTTTGCTGTGGCGTCATGGTCATAAGAGAGGTGGTGGTGGATGATTTCACTTCCTTGTTTTTGTTTATTGGCCTAAACAGGTCAGCTGCAATACTATTCACCTTATTGATTCATGGAGGACGGAGAGCTGCCTTGTTTGAAGAACTTCAGTTTGTATATTTTAGTCTTTTTTTTTTTTTCTCCTTGACTGACACATTCCCTAATCCTCACTTGGTGCTGGTACCAACAGAATTTCCAGTGCCCAAATCGAGCTGGCTTATCCTTTCAGAAACTGCGTGATGCTAAAGAGAGAAAGACAGGAAAAAAAAAAAAATAAGAAGAAGCAATTGGTGAAGTTAACTAAATTGCCCTGAGAAGCCTTTACGTTAATTTAGAAAACCCTTCTTTGGAAGACTCAAGAACTCAGGCTAGTCGATGCAGGCAAACATGCCTTGTCACTAAGATTTCATCCTCTTGCTTGTATGTTTGTGAAAATATATTTGAAAGTGTAGTGGATTTTTAACTATCCTAATAATTTACATTTACATTGTTGCCTTATGAAATATCCTATTTTGACAACTATACAGAACTATACAAGAACATCATAACATTTACATTCACAAATAATTTTAAAACCTTATTTAAACCTTGTCAAAGAAAACTACCCATTTATACCTTTATGTTCCGAACAAACATGTGAAATCTTAGAACAGGAAACATTTCTCGGACATTTTGCATTTTCACTCTATGTTTTGATAAAGGAAAACCTCTCTTTGTAGTTCTTTCCCTATTGGAATTGTAATAAATTTGCTTAATAAAATAAGCAAATTCATGATTCTGTGAAAGTAAACATGTATATTTATTAATCTTAGGGTGTTTGTAGAACTAGATAAGCAGGCTGTTAGTATCTGACCTCTTTCTGTTAATCAGGATTGGGGGTTCTAATTGGCTTAGAGGAAATTTTGTATCCTGGTAACCTCAGGACATCCTAGATACACTAGAGCTTATGGTTCAAGGAGAAACCATTATTAAAGATAAAACAGAGTATCTGATTTGAGGTAATTCCTAGACCTCTCTACCATCCAAAGGTTTTTCTTTTCTTTCTTTCATTTTTTTAAAGCAATGAATAAATTAGGAACCATATCTTTGTTCTATGAGCCTAATTCCAAAGACATCCTAATAGAATGTCAAAGGTCATGTGTAAGGCATTGTAATGCAGATCTGCAAATCTATATCTCACGTAGGCGTGAGACTCCACTGCTACAGATGAGAGCAGGCCCAGCCCTTTAATAGCCAGGGAAAGCAATGAATCCCCCACCCTAATTTCCTCTTGGAAATATGCAGAGGCTGCCTTGAAGCCACAAACTTATTTGAACTCTCCTAAATTACAAATGTCTCTAGGATTTTAGTATATTATCATTCAAGTGTTGTGAAAGACCATTCCAAATGTTATATTAATTACCTATAGAGACACACTTCCTTACTCATACGAGTCAAGGCCAAATAACAAAAGGCATCATTTCTAAGGCTTGGGATGAGTCCCGTCTTCTAATCAGCAACGGACATTAGAAATCATTTCATCCAACTTCCTTATTTCTCGTTTGAGGAAAAGTGAAGTCCAGCAAGGTGAAATAATTTCATCAAAGGTCAAGGCTTTTCTTATTGAATATTCTCTTTAGTTGTGGTTTTCATTATAATTCTAATATTTTTTTAGAAAATCGAGGGAAAAAAGGTACGATAAGCTGTACCTAGTGCTGTTTAAAAAAAGACCATCATTCTGTGTGCTGGTTTTTTTAGTTTTGTTTTCTCATCATTACTATGCAAGAGGACTCTTGAAAAATGGTTGTCCCATCTGTAAGAAGCCCAGCATAAGTCATAAACAGCCCTAACCCTAAAGGAGAATGTGTTCCATCACAAAGATGTATTTAACAAAAACATTCGGCTAGTGAATGATTCACTAGGGAAACCAGTGATGAAGTAGGACCGTGCCTCATGTAAAATAAGAATGATTCACAACACTCTGAATTCAAAAAGTTTTCAGAGTGCTTTGTATTGGAAAATAGGAAAAAGCAATTATTTTCAAGATGAATCTCCAGAAGTGGCTTCCTTTTCTTTTTTCACTCATTATTGAATTAATTTAGAATGTTTCCCAAGAAGAAAAGTATTTGACGTCTTATAAAAATATGTTCGTTCATTGTTTTTACATTCTAAATTCCATGTTTATCTAGAAATTTTAAGGGTGGGTGAAATGGAGGAAGAGGCAGCTTAGAAACAATATGTGGACCCTCTAGGAAGGCTGTCAGAATCATCAGGATAGTCCACAGCAATGTGGGTACATGAACTCCAGGGTGTTTACATTTTTTTCAACAGGGTAGAAGCAGAGTTCCTCGCTCCTGCTGGTGCTCAGATGGGGCAGAGAAGTTCTGTCCCACCAAAGAGTGGGTTTTATGAGAGGATTAGAAAGGATTTTGAGAAAGGGGTGATGTGAGGGAGGGGAATACATCACCCTACACAGAAAAAAAAATCAACAAAGGGGAAGAGAAAGCCTGCCAGCTGCCCCATTCCATCTCACGGCAAGAACCTCCCCAGCTGTGCCCTGAAGGCTCCATTGAGAATCCCAACACTGCTTTGCCCTTTGCCAAGGACTCTGGTCACCAAGCGCCTGTACCCCCCCACCCCAAAGGGATGATATTTGGAATCAGAAAACTTGAGCCGGAAGACAGACTTTAGGTGGAATTTAAGTAGATTCATCAAGATGTCTGGGAGCCTAAAATGAACTGAGGGCTGCAAGACGTTTGCAGTGTCCCCAGAAACTCTGTACACTTGAAAAATTACCTGGATCTCAATAATTTCTCATTACCGTGAATAGCAATGTTTTACAAGAAGCAGGCATTACATTAAAAAATATTCTGTTTTAGAATGTGACATTTCCATTGATAATCCTTTTGTCTTGTCACTCGGTAGCAAGATTGATGTGTGAATAGCTAGCCCCTTGTACAACTAAAATTACTATATGTAGTAATTTCTACACAAAAGAAATGGTAAATATCCTCATGAAAGAAAATCAAACCAGATAGGAGAAAAGCTCCCTTCTCCCCCTAAAAGGACTTGGAAGGATGCTAAAGTTAATTTACTAAAGGTAGATATAAATGGACTCCTCTCCTGGGACCACCTACACATTAGCGGTCCTTTTCTTCATTCTGAGATTATTTATTATTGATTCCATTTCTACAGAAACCAATATTATAAAGTGCTGAGTTCATCAGGAATGGAATAGTATTTGCTATTATTTTTTATGCTGTATGTTTGAAGTTGCTTCTGTTGCAGAATTTAAACTTCAAAATGTGTATCTAGGGGTGTGATATAACAGTTCCAAAAATAACTTTTATCAGTCAAAGAGTGATAAATGCATACCATTTTTGGTTGTAATTTTCATTTTTGTCTTGGTCACTTAACTGTATTAAATATGCCATTGATTTCATTTCGGTTAGAGGAACAAAGCAGCTTAGTCCAAATGAGAAATTAATTACAACACCTCAGAACAGAAAGTCTTTACCTTTAAGCCAAAATTGAAAATGCTGCTCCTCTCCAAAATTTAGGCCATCTTAATCTCTTTTTGGTGCCTCCTGTTTTAAAGTTCTTCTGGATATTTATGAAATTTCATGCAAAGAAGCTTCTCTATATTACCTGGTGAAGGTTTGAAGGCCCAAGTTTGTCATTTGGTAATTCTCATTTCATAGTTGGGGGAACTGCTGCACCCAAAAGTTAAATAAGGGAGTTCCCGTCGTGGCTTAGTGGTTAGCGAATCCCACTAGGAACCATGAGGTTGCGGGTTCGATCCCTGGCCTTGCTCAGTGGGCTAAGGATCTGGCGTTGCCGTGAGCTGTGGTGTAGGTTGCAGACGCGGCTTGAATCTCACGTTGCTGTGGCTCTGGTGTAGGCCAGCGGCTGTGGCTCCGATTCGACCCCTAGCCTGGGAACCTCCATATGCCGCAGGAGCAGCCCAAGAAATGGCAAAAAAAGAGAAAAAAAAAAAGTTAAGTAAGTTCATCCAGGACATTCAGTTACTGAACTTGGTCCAGGAGGCTAGGTCTTGAACTCTCGCAGAATTCCGTAATCTATCCTTGACAATCCTCAGGGGATTCTTTCCCTTGCTCCAGGAAGGGTTAGTTAAGTACCTTTACTGAAGTCACCCAACTGTGACTTCAGGTGGGCTTCGATTTGGGAGGACTGAGGGTAGGTGGAGAAAGTTACCCATTAGTTCCCTAAAGAGCCTTATGGATGGATTTGTGGCAGGGCAGCATGCTATAGCAGAAAGACCACAGGATTTAGAATCAGGCAAAGCTGGGTTGGTTAGAATCCTGGTTCTGAGGTTTTTTTTTTAATTTTTTGTTATAGTTGATTTGCAGTGTTCTATCAATTTCTGCTATATAAATATATATATATATATTTATATATTCTGCTGATATATTTCTATCTAGTCTGTTTTTAATGACTGTATCATCGAGGAAAAACTACTGAAATCCTCTAAGATCTGTTTCCCATAGTCACGTCTAATTCATATCATGAAAGGCCTGTGACCCACTGGCTATGGTAAAGGTTTAACTGAAATGTTTCTTTCCTTCTCTACTGCTTGATTAATCCTTAGGTATCCTCTAGGCTGGGAGTCATTCGGGGCCACGAGTGAATATGTTTAACCCAAGTCCCAGGGCAAATGCCATACGCTGGCCTCATTTTGAGCTTCACACAACTAGTCTGGCTGGTCTTATGAACTCTTAAATCCTCTCCCAGTGCATTAAGAATTGATAATGGTGGTTAAAACCAGTAACCCAATCTGCCTTTGTGCTGGGACTATTTCAAAGGTACCTGCTGCTTGTGCCTCAGATGAAGCAGACCAGACCCCAAACAGCAAATGAATTATCAGTTCTGTGACATGAAGAATGGATGGTGAAAATGATGAGAGAATTCTGAAGACAGTTTTGAATGGGCAGTAGCCATGCTAACCTACTCTGCTGAATTATTTGTTTTTCAAATGTATGTAGATACTGATGTGCTTAATAAAATGTAATTGAGTGCTACTAAATTTTTATAGCATTTTGTCTTTGCTTTGTCATAACAGATACTAGGAAGATGATTATCATCATGTGGTGGGTAGACCATAAAACTGTTATGGTCTTGTTTTGGGGGTGCACTCAAACCACAGAGAGAAGTTTGGGCCTAGGGTTTAAGAGTTGCTGGTGTGATTCCTGACCCTGCCACTTACATGCCGTATGATTTTATCGGCTTCTTTTCTGCCCTGTACTTTTTTTTTCCTCACTAGGGGGAATAACAATAAAAGCTTTTTATTCATATCATTAATATTTATACTATGTGAGAATATTTTGTAGTATAAAAGTTAATTATCAAAATGGTCTTTCCGAAATAGAGTGACAGGCTTTATTTGGGACTAAAAAATCCAAGTTAAATGGTTTTGACAGATTATTTGTGCGTTGCTCTTTAACATTTCAAGGACATTTTTTTTTGTCCTTTTTTTTTTTTTTCTTTTTAGGGCCACACTTGCAGCATATGAAGTTCCCAGGCTGGGGTCCAATTGGAGCTGCAGCTGTTGGCCTATGCCACAGCCACAGCAACACCGTATCCTTAACCCGCTGAGCGAGGTCAGAGATCAAACCTGCATCCTCATGTATACTAGTCGGGTTTGTTACTACTGAGCCATGAAGGGAACTCCGTAAGGACATTTTTATTGAGAATTCACTATAAGCTTTGAAGGCTAACGTTACTTTAAGGCAATTCTAGCATTTTAAACATGATTACAAAATAATATTTTCAATTCAAATTGATTTTTAATACTTCAATCAAACTTGCCATACACAGGGGCCTCTTGCTAGTTTCCATATAAACATGTCATCCTTAGATGGGCCAGACTGTTAGTGGCTCACATCTTAACATAAATATCACTGTTTACATATGTGTTATGTGTAATAAATATGACTTTCTAATGTCTTTATTTAAACATTTTCAAGGCTAGGTATAAACATAATTAATAGCTTTGTTTGGAATTGACAGTGCTGGGGCAATTGATACAGAAATTTGCAAAAGTATTACTTTTTTGGCATTCAGATACTGATGTCGTAAATATCTCAGATGCTCCCAGCACTTTACTTAGGTATTAATTCAGTTAAAACTCATGACAGCCCTCATGAGGTAGGTACTATTATTATCCCCTATCTTACAGTTGAAAAAAACTTTAGTAGAGAAATACTGATAATGTGGCCAAGGGAAGACAGTTTCTAAATGATAGAGTCAGGGTTTCCCTCTGTTTGTTGTTGCAAGTCCATCCTCTTAGCTGCAATGTTCTTACTTTTTTTTTTTTTCTTGGTCTTTTTTTTTTTTTTCATTTATATATGTTCTTACTTTTTGAGTCCTTATTATTGGCTAGGCCCTGGGGGTTCTAGATTACTAGATTGATAAAAAGCCACCCATCTACAAAATAACCCAGCTGTTGAATGGAAGTGCTGAGAGTCAAATTTATTTCTGTCTAACCTTGATTAAACCTGTGTGTGTGCACCTCATAACAGCTTTCTCGAGATATCTTTAACATACCATAAAATATACTCTTTCATAAATCTCCAAGTCAGTGGTTTTTAGGATATTCACAGTTGTTCAACCATCCCAACCATCTAATTTTAGAATATTTTTCATCATCCTCCAAAGAAAACCTATTGACATTAGTTTCTCCCTGGAAACCAGTAATCTACTTTCTGCCTATTTGGGTTTGCCTTTTTGGGAAGTTTCATATAAATGGAATCATATAATATATGGTTATGTGTGTGTGTGTGTGTGTGTGTGAGAGAGAGAGAGAGAGAGAGAGAGAGAAAGGGAGAGAGAGATTGCCTGTACCCACTTTAGTGTAACATATTGAAGACTCATCCTTGTAGAATGCATCAGTACTTCCTTTCTTTTTATTGTTGAATAGTATCCTATAAGATGAATATAAGACATTTTGTTTACCCATTCATCAGTTGATGGACATTTGGTCCACTTTTTGGCTATCTTGAATAATGATGCTATGAGCATCTGTGAACAAGTTTTTAATGTGGACATATGTTTTCATTTTTTTTAGGCATATGTTTAGGAATGAAATTTCTGGGTCATATGGTAACTCTAGGTTTAATTTTTGAGGAATTTTCAAAAAATCCACGGAAGAGTATGAGGATTCCAGTTTATCTCTACATCCCTCCTTGCCAACACTTATTATTTATCTTTTTGATTATAGCCAGACTACTGAGTGTGAAGGAATATTGCACTGGGTTTTGTTGTGCATTTCCCTGATGACTACTGATGTTGAGGATATTTTCATGTGCTTATTGGCCATTTGTATTTCTTCTTTGAAGAAATGTCTACTTAAATCTTTTACCTATATTTATTTAGGTTATTTGTGTCTTTATTGAGTTGTAAGAGTTCTTTACATATTCTGGTTACAAGGCCCTTATACAAATTTTCAAATATTTTCTTTCATTCTCTGAGTTCCTTTAATTTTCTTAATGGTGTCTTTGATGCTCAGAGGTTTTTAGTTTGATGAATCAAATTGATTTTTTTTCTTGCTTTTTTTTTTGTTATGTCTAAGTAAACATTACCTAATTCAAGGTGACAACAATTTACTTCTGTGTCAAAAAGCTTATTGTTTTAGCTCTTATGGTTTAAATCTGTGCTTTTATTTTAAACAATATTAAGTTAAACATTTTTTGACTAAAGTATAATTTTTAGGTCATTTCAATAATCAAAGGTCAGAATATTCCTAACACTATTTTGTCTCTTATTAACTTTACAGGAATTTTCCAAGTTATTTTAATGTAGTTTTGAATGGAGCTTCCAAGTTTGGGGTTTTGTTTTATCATGCCATCCATTTTCTTTCTCTAAATGGTGAGAAAGACACAACTAACTGGAGCAAGACCTAAACTTTTGATTAGCTTATAATCTTTTCCCAGCGTAAGGTCTTCTTGTTTTTGCATCTCCATTTACTCTTAACTTTGAGTGAGATAAACATTAGCAGATGTTCCCCTGATGCCTGATGCTTGCAGTAGGCATGCTTCCTGATGCCTGGCATATCGAATGCCACTGGGGTCTCTGTGGTGTACATTAGAATACCTGTCACTAGGAGTTGAGGCAGAGAGAAAGGTTAACAAATTAGAACACTAATCATTTTCTCATGTTTAAATTAAATCGTTTTGAACATGTCATTTAGAGATGTCCTTACCCATGATGTATGAAAGTGTGAATATTTCAAAGGGTGTTTTTAAGGGGTCAAAAACGACCCTATTGATTTAGCTATGCATTCTCAGCCTTAATTTTTCTTTGTCAGCCCATTTCAGTGACATCCTTGAATATCCATTTGGTATGTGAACTGGGGAAAAATGGCATAGAAACTGAGTGGGTACTTTGAACGTTGGTTCTTGGGTGTAGCTCTGACTAACTGACAGGTAGTCCTTTGACAACCAAATTTTCCATTTGTAAAATATGATAATTCCTTTTTCTGCTCCAGGGACATAGTGTAGAGAATTTACAGATTGAAAGTGGCTTTAATTCTAATGATATTCCTATAGAATAGCTTCCTTCTTCAAATAAATCTTTGTATCATAATATTATTCTACTCTGTTCCCACACTAAATGCTTTGAAAAAAATAGAAAGCGTTATTTATTTTCATAGTTTGAAAATGGCATGAATTTTGACTAGAAGTGAGTGTTCTATTTGGACCTCTAAAATATAATACATTTAGGATCCAGAAAATGATATTAAATTTGAATTTTAAAAAAATCACAGAAAACCTCAAAATATGACACTACACAGATGTAGTCTTACATTCTTTCTCACAGATTATAGCCAAAGATATGTCTTAATGTTTTTAGTCCTTTTAAAGTATTTTAAAAATAATAGCCTTTACTTTTCTAAAGTAGGCATTCTGTAGAATAATAGTGAATGTCAAGGAGTTGTACTTATTAAGCCTATTATAATGTTCATAATCTCCATAAAAATATATGTTTTTAGAAAAGGATTTTTATAAATTAAAAATACTAGGTCTGAAATTCAATGATTCTTCTTAATTTCTATAATTATTTCAGAATTCCTTAATAACCATGACTTCCTTCAGTGACACACAAAAATAATGACATACCTAATATCAAATCAAGTAGTTTTCCTTCTCATTATCATTTCAGAGTAAAGATTTCTACTTTTTTTTAATCTAAGTCAGAAAATTCAAATGAGGTACATACAACTTGGTTGCCTCATAATTTGCAATGGAAAGCAGGATTATCTCAATATATTTTTAACCAGGGTGGTAGCAGACATACGAATTTCAGTCTAGAAACCTGCTGTACATTCCACTATATTCAGTCAAGAATATATAAAAATAAGGCTTTTTTTTAGTGCATACACACACACACACATACACACACACACACACACACACACAATGGTAATTGCAATGTATATAAAACCTGTCAAAGCTCCAATTTCCAATATTCCAATGAATATCAAAAGAGTCCAGTATTTCTGACTTTGACAAATTGCAGATGAGGTTTTATTCATTAAGAGGGGGTGCTAATGTTTATTTAAATGCAATTTACTGTTGCATTATTGATTAGCTACTGCAAAATTATCTTACAAGGAGCACGTGTGGCAAGAAGATTTCAGGTTGAGAGCGGATTTATCTAGGGAAGGCCTGTAGGCTTGATTTAGGCCCCAGGACATGAGAGTTTTAATTTATCTGGAAAGAAAGGCCTGGTGGAAGGTTTGCTTTGTTTGCATTTAGACAGCAGATGAAAGGGGTTTTGATGTTGAGCTGGGAGAAAATGGCTGCCACTCTTGTTATTCACTCAGAGAATTCAGCAAAAGAAAAAAAATCTATTACTAGGCAAGATAAAACAAGCCTTTTCTTATCCTCAAATCATTTTTCAAATCAAATATGTGGCTCTTGTTATCTTCCAAAGAAGAAATAAAAATTTTAAAATGTTGACTGTTATCTAAAATCTTAAAATAATGTTCTATATTGCATTTATTACTAAGCCTTCACTTTCTATTATGGTTCTATATACTTTGGTGGGGTCGTTGTGACTGAAGTATCTTAAAATGGAATGTGACTTAATAGAAGAAGCAATGCTAAGCTTAAATGTTTTAAGGAAAAATGAACAAATAGCATTCCATGTGTTATTTTGAAAAGAGGTAGTAGAACCAGTATTTAGGCAGAAAGCCTTTTAAATATACTAATATTACATTATTGACTCTGCAAGGTGAACACATTTGTCCTAAGAAGTAAAGCTTTTTTTGTGGTGATTTATATTATCCTAATCACTATGAATATATTTAATAAGACAAAGCCATAAAGATTGTACTAGTGATGTTAATGTACCTAATAATAGCATCTTTCTGTGTATGTATATGAAGGATCACAACTGGATTGAAAAGTTAGTTTAAATGAAGAAAGTAAATACTAAGAAAATTCATGAAGTTTACAGAGGAAAATGTCCATCTCATAGTTGGATTGTATGTATTAAGCAAATGACATAAATGTCTCAATTTCTGGCCCAGACATTGCTGATTTATTCCCAGTAAATACTGAGATTTCATTTATTCAACTCTCTCTATACTCAGCATGGAGAGCAAGATAATTTGGAAATTTATAATTTCTTTCTCATCTAAAGATGAGAAGTACATATGGTGAGAATTGATGCTTAAAACTCGTAGCTCTTACATGCTGGAGGTCAGTTTTCAGTTTGGTATTCCTAAGAATCCTGTGGTAATTATTTTGAATGTATGTCAACCAACCACAAGAATTTAGAAAATGTCTCAACTGATCAGTAGAACATAGGAATTGAATTTCAGTATGCAATGATGTGATACCTAAATCTGGACTCTGAAATGTTATCATTCCGAAGACATTTCAGCTGGCTTATTATTTTACAAAAATCAATTTCATAGGCAGCATTCTGCATTGACAAAGAAGCAGAAAAAACTTTCTCTGTGTGATTTGGGGCCACAAATGAGAGTGACAGCAACAAGAATTATGTTTCCCTTTGGGGTTTATACCACTGGAGATACAACAATGATGACTGTGTATCAATTCTGACAACCTGAAGGTTAATTACTTACCCCATATTTCGGTTCTGCCAGAATAGGATACGGCTATGCATTTATTTACAGAAGTCGGTACTCGCTATTTTTTAAACTTTGACTTAAACTTGTAGTAACACTAATGATGTCATAATTGTTTTTTTTCCTATGTAATTCTTAGTTTTGATTTCCTTTTTAGTTAGTTTTCCCCTCTGTTCTTTCTCAAGGAGCTTTTTGCTACTTTTCCCTCTTCACTTTCAGCTCTTGGAAAACAACGGAACACTTCAGAAGAACGCTCAGAGTAAGAGGAGTTAAAAAAGAATGCAAGCTAGATTTTTATGTAGTACACTTCCAGATACTAGTATGTTGCTCCATTAAAAGTATTAAAAAATTGTAATTTGTTATTCTAAGTTGAAGCTTGGTACAGATTTGACTCGCCAAGCAAAATCACTGGGAATAAGAAATTAAGAAGATAATCCTAAAGGAGAGACTCTTTTAAAATGCTACTAGCAAAACATGATTTGTTGAATTATACAGTTTTATTTTGAAAGGTGAAATGTGGTGGTGGCCATGCTAATGCTGTCTGGACTGATATTTAACCATGTTAAGTTATCTGAAATTTTTTATAACAATGTGCTCCAAGGGAAAAGAAAAAAAAAAAAAAAAAGGAAAAGATGTTCCAAGTCAAGAATTAGGGAGAAAATTTGGCAGCTATAAGTATAATACTTAATGTGCACATAGCCTAAAATAAATAAAAGGATGAAAAATGAAGACTACCAAGTGAACCTACTATAGAAAAAGTATATTCGCTCATTCATTCATTCAACATATATTTACCTACTGAGTCAGGACTACTGTTCATGTAGGTCTCCACAATAATAAAGCTTCTATTTTGGGTAGGTAGATAGATGACGAGTGGCTGTCAGGTTCTGGGCTGTGAATAGATGATTTTTTAAATCCCTTCCAATGCTAATTATTTCTCCCTTGTTTTCTCTTTGGGTTTATTTTGGCAAAAGCTGAACTGTATTTGCTATATTTTCCCATCCATTTGTACTTGGATCTCATATTGCTTAGATTGATTGAGGATTTTCATAGTCTTACAATTTGGAGTACCATTCTGCAGAATTTTTTTTTTTTCTGTCACACAAGCCAATAGGTATGATTAAACAAATTCCCATTAAATATAGTTGTCTTGTATCCCGTTTAAAAATAGGCTCCTGAATCCAAAGTCTGTAGTGTAAAAGTTACTTTTTCCACAAAATTAATGGGGATGATGAATAGAAAGAGTGACCTTTCTAAGCCAAATAGAATTTTTTAAACTGAAGTATTGTTGATATACAATGTTGTATTAATTTCTGCTATATAGCAAAGTTATATGTTATATGTATACATACATTCTTTTTAAATAGTCTTTTCCATTATGGTTTACAGTAAGTTAATCTTTATTTCCCTGTGCTATATGGTAGAACCTTGTTTCTCTCTTGGATATATAATAGCTTGTATCTTCTAACTCCAACCTCCCACTACACCCCTCCGCCAACTCCTCTGCCATGGCAACCACAATTCTGTTCTCTATGTCTGTAAATATATTTCTGTTTCATAAATAGATTGAGTTGTGTCATATTTTAGATTCCACACATATAAGTGATATACGGCATTTGTCTTTCTCTTTCTGACTTACATTGCTTAGTATGGTAATCTCTAGTTGCATTGTTGCTGCAAATGGCATTATTTCATTCTTTTTGTGGCTGAATAGTATTCCATTGCATATATGTACCAAATCTTCTTAACTCATTCATCTGTTGATGGATATTTAGATTGTTTCCATGTCTTGGCTATTGCGAATAAGTGCTGCTATGAACCTAGGGGAGCACATATCTTTTTGAATTATAGTTTTGTCCAGATATATGCCCTGGAGTGGGATTGCTGGATCATATGGTAATTCTATTTTTAGTTTTCCGAGGAACTTCCATACTGTTTTCCGTAGTGCTTGTACCAATTTATATTCCCACTGACAGTGAGGAGGGTTCCCTTTTCTCCATAACCTCTCTAGAATTTGTTATTTGTAGACTTATTAATGATGGCCATTCTGACCAGTATGAGGAAGTACCTCACTGTAGTTTTGATTTGCATTTCTCTAATAATCAGTAATGTTGAGCATCTTTTTATGTGCCTACTGTCCATCTGTATGTCTTCTTTAGAGAAATGTCTATATAGGCGTTCTGCCCATTTTTCAATTGGCTTGTTTGTTTGTTTTTGTTGTTGAATTGTATGTTTGTACACATTTGAAATTAAGCCCTTGTAAGTTTCATCATTTGCAAATATTGTCTCCCATGTTGTCTGTTAATTTTGTTTATGGTTCCCTTTGCTGTGCAAAAGCTTGTAAGTTTGACTAGGTCCTATTTGTTTTTTTTGTTTGTTTGTTTTTATTTCTACTGCCTTGGAAGACTGACCTAATAAAACATTTCTGTGATTTATGTCAGAGAATGTTTTGCCTATGTTCTCTTCTAGGAATTTTATGTTGTCTTGTCTAGTATTTAAGTCTTTTTAAGCTGTTTTGAATTTATTTTTGCACATGGAGTGAAGGTATGAAGGTGTGTTCTAATTTTATTGATTTATATGCAGCTGTCTAATTTTCCCAGCACCACTTGCTGAAGAGACTTTTCCCATTTTATATTCTTGTCTCCTTTGTCAAAAATTAATTGATCATAGGTGTATGGGTTTATTTCTGGGATCTCTGTTCAGGTCCATTGAGTAGAATGCATTGATCCATGTCTGTTTTTGTACCAATACCACACTGTTTTGATTACTGTAGCTTTGTAGTATTGTCTGAAGTCTGGGAGAGTTATGCTTCCTACTTTTTTTCCCCTCCTCTCAGAGTTTCCTTGGTAATTCTGAGTCTTTTATGGTTCCATGTAAATTTTTGGATTATTTGTTTTAGTTTTGTGGAAAATGTCATGGGTAATTTTATAGGGATTGCATCAAATCTGTAGATTGCTTCAGGTAGTATGGTCATTTAAACAATATTAATTCTTCCAATCCAAGAGCATGGGATATCTTTCCATTTCTTTGAATCCTCTTTAATTTCCTTTATTAATGTTTTGTAGTTATCAGCATATAAATCTTTTACCTCCTTGGTCAAGTTTATTCCCAGGTATTTTATTATTTTTGGTGCATTTAAAAAAGTTTTTTTTAACATTCCTTTTGTGATATTTCATTGTTAGTATACTAAATGTAACCAATTTCTGAATCTTAATCCTGTATCCCTCTACTTTGCTCAATCTGCCTATCAAATTGAGTGGTTTTTATGTGGAGTTCTTAGGGTTTTCTATATATAGTATCGTGTTGTCTGTGTATAGTGACAATTTTACCTCTTCCCTTCCAATTTGGATAACTTTTATTTCTTCTTCTTGTCTGATTGCTGTGGTCAGGCCTTCCAAGACCATGTTGAATTAAAGTGGTGAAAGTGAGCATCCTTGTGTTGTTCCAAATTTTAATGTGAATGCTTTCACTTTTCTCCATTGAATATTATATTGGCCTTGGGTTTACTTCACTGTAGTTTTTATTTGCATTTCTCTAATAATTAGTAATGTTGAACATCCTCTTCACTAAATAGAATATTTAGAGGCCATATGATTTTGAAAATTAAAAAAATGGTGAAATGGAACATGGGTTTCTCTCTTAACTCTATTCCATATTCCTGAATTTAAGTTAATGGCTCATATTTTTATCCTTTAAAATTGAATATAAGGAGATTTCAACACAATGTATAATACACAATAAAAGCTCCACAGACAAAGTAAAATACTTATTTTTATGTATAATTACTTAGGTCTAAGTCACACCATTTTTTGATAAATATGTTTGGAGAGCTACTGACAGAGATGAAAGTATTTATTTATTTATTTATTGCTTTTTAGGGCCGCACCTGTGGTATATGGAAGTTCCCAGGCTAGCAGTTGAATTGGAGCTATAGCTGCTGGCCTCCACCATAGCCATAGCAATGCCAGATCTGAGTTGTGTCTTCGACCTACACCACAGCTCACAGCAACACAGGATCCTTAACTCATTGAGCAGAGCCAGGGATCAAACCAGCATCCTCATGGATACTAGTTGGGTTCTTAACCCACTGAGCCACAGTGTTGAAACTTGTAAGGTTCATTACCACTGAGCCACAGTGGGAACTCCCCAGATGAAAATATTTAGATTTTTTGGAGTAGCATTGTGATTTATTCTTCTTCTTATTTCCTGTTATTTCCATATTCTATTCATTTCATTAATGTGGTCACTGTGTAATTAGTATTGTACAGAATATTCTTGTTGACTCATAAGACATTTTTCAAGGTCATCATATACATGTTGTATACATACATGACTGGTTGTGTATTGAACAAGACAGCACATCTAAAGATGCACTATTCATATTTATTCCATCGTATCAACTTATATGCTAGTGTGCAGTTAGGGCTAGTCCTAGAGCAGTGGGGGAGAGTCCATTTCTCCAAATCCCACATAGGTACACAAAACCACAAATCACCATGTGTGCACTCAGAAAAGCAAACCCTGAGCCAGCTCCTGAGCTCTGGAATTCCCTTAAAATCACTTCTCTCTCCTGCCTCCAGTCTTGGAGGACCAATTCCCACTTCGCTTAAAATGGTGGCCTCATCTTAAAGGTCAAAAGGAGGTATGAAGTGGTTAAATTGCTGGTATCTATGCCGGAATCTGGAGGGTATGTGTGTGCACATAATTAGGTGAGAATGTGAGGATGTGGGGATATGAGACCAGGGATGGTGCTTACTGAGGTGGTTTAAGTTGTACAAAACTATGCACACAAAAATTTTGAGTAATGATGTCTTTACGAGTTTGTCCAAAGGTGCTTGTGGCTGACCAAGATTGCTTATGTATTCTTATTTCACATTGTGGCTTAGAGGTTGACTTTTTTATATTGTCTTAAAGATAGAATTTCTCAATTTTAACGTAGTCAAATTGATCATGCATTGCACTTATGACTTGGATATGTTTGCTCTTTTTGAAGAAAGTCTTCTTTACTGTGAGGTCATAAAGTTTTCCCATATGGTTTTCTATTAGTTTTATTACCTTATTTATTACATTTAAATCTTTAATGTGCCTAGAATTGATTTTTGTGTGAGATATGAGTTAAAGGTCTACTTAAATAAAAATACCAACAAAACTATTGGAAATAATATTGAATTTATAAACCAATTTAGAGAGAATTCTTAAATTATATAGTCTTCTAATAAATGAACATGAAGTATCTCTCTCTAATTATGTAAGTATTTTTAATGCTTATCAAGTTGTTTTTTAAAATTTTCCAGGGATACGTTGTAGAGATTTTGTTAAATTTATTTCTTGATATTGTATTGTTTTTATACTATCAATGCATTTTAAAAATTACAGTTTCTAACTATATGATTTTGACATATGGAAGTACAATTGACTTCTATATATTAGATTCCAGTGCTTGAGTAGATCCTGTGCTTTGGTCCTTGTTTCATATGCCCTGAGAAATACAAAACCAAAGTTCAAACACACTACATTTTGTATAACTGTCTTTATTCTCTGGGCTCCTGCTTTCACTTAACCTTTCACTCCTGATAATGCTTTATTTTCCTGCTAGCTGACCAATACATTTAACAAGATTTTAAAATGTGTCTCTTTTGTTGTTGTTTCCAGTGGAAGGGTTAAACAAAACATTTATTTGTCCATTTGTTTATTGAAATGTAGTTGACATACAATATTATGTTAGTCTCAGGTGTACTACATAATGATTTGACATTTGCATGCATTATGAAATGATCACCATGGTTAGTCTAGCAAGCATCTGTCCCCAGACAAAGTTATTACAATACTATTGATCGCATTTCTTATGCTTTATATTACATTATTGTGACTTGTTATATAACTGGAGATTTTGTAACTCTTAATCCCCTTCGCCTATTAACTACCCTCAGAACCCCTCTCTTTAGGCAGCTACCCATTTGATCTCTATCTACGAATCTGATTTCAATTCGTTTTTTTTTTTAATTTTTATTTATTTATAGATTTTATTTTTATTTATTTATTTTTTATCACATTATTTTTTATTATTGTATTTCCCCAGTACAATTTTTTTTCCTACTGTACAGCATAGTGACCCACTTACACATATATGCTTACATTCTTTTTTTTTTTGTCTTTTTGCCTTTTCTAGGGCCGCTCCCGCGGCATATGGAGGTTCCCAGGCTAGGGGTCGAATCAGAGCTGTAGCCGCCAGCCTACAACAGAGCCACAGCAATGCGGGATCTGAGCTGTGTCTGCAACCTACATCACAGCTGTTGAAAATGCCGGATCCTTAACCCACTGAGCAAGGCCAGGGATTGAACCTGCAATCTTATGGTTCCTAGTCAGATTCATTAACCACTGTGCCACAACGGGAACTCCAACTTACATTCTTTTTTCTCTCATATTATGCTCCATCACAAGTGACTAGACATAGTTCTCAATGCTTAACGGCAGGATCTCATTGCTAATCCACTCCAAAAGCAATAGTTTGCATCCATTAACCCCAAGCTCCCAATCCATCCCACTCCCTCCCCCTCCCCCTCCCCCTCCCCCTCGGCAATCACGAATCTTTTCTCCAAATCCATGATTTTATTTTCTGTGGAAATGTTCATTTGTGCTGTATATTAGATTCCAGTTATCAGTGATATCATATGGTATTTGTCTTTCTCTTTCTGACTTATTTCACTCAGTACGAGAGTCTCTAGTTCTGTCCATGTTGCTGCAAATGGCATTATTTTGTTCTTTTTTTATGGCTAAGCAGTATTCCATTGTGTATATATACCACATCTTCCTAATCCACTCATCTGTCGATGGACATTTGGGTTGTTTCCATGTCTTGGCTATTGCGAATAATGCTGCAATGAACATGCGGGCGCATGTGTCTTTTTTAAGGAAACTTTTGTCCCGATATATGCCCAAGAGTGGGACTGCTGGGTCATATGGTAGTTCTATGTATAGTTTCCTAAGATGCCTCCATACTGTTTTCAGTAGTGGCTGTACCAGCTTACATTCACACCAACAGCACAAGAGAGTACTCTTTTCTCCACACCCCCTCCAGCAATTGTCATTTGTGGACTTATTAATGATGGCCAATCTGATTGGTGTGAGGTGGTATCTCATGGTAGTTTTGATTTGCATTTCTCTAATAATCAGGGATGTTGAGCATTTTTTCATGTGCTTGTTGGCCATCTGTACAGATTCCTTGGAGAATTGTCTATTCAGGTCTTTTGCCCATTTTTTCATTGTGTTGTTGGCTTTTTTGCTGTTGAGTTGTGTAAGTTGCTGGTATATTTTAGAGATTAAGCCCTTGTCGGTTGCATCATTTGAAACTATTTTCTCCCATTCTGTAAGTTGTCTTTTTGTTTTCTTTTTGGTTTCCTTTGCTGTGTAAAAGCTTGTCAGTCTGATTAGGTCCCATTGGTTTATTTTTGCCTTTATTTCTGTTGCTTTGGGAGACTGACCTGTGAAAACATTGGTAAGGTTTATGTCAGAGATTGTTTTGCTCATATTCTCTTCGAGGAGTTTGATGGTGTCTTGTCTTATATTTAAGTCTTTCAGCCATTTTCGGTTTATTTTTGTGCATGGTGTGAGGGTATGTTCTAGTTTCATTTATTTGCAAGCAGCTGCTCAGGTTTCCCAGCAATTCTTGCTGAAAAGATTGCCTTTTCTCCATTTTATGTTCTTGCCACCTTTGTCAAAGATTAATTGGCCATAGGTGTCTGGGTTTATTTCTGTGTTCTCTATTCCATTCCATTGGTCTGTATGTCTGTTTTGGTACCAGTACCACACTGTCTTGATGACTGTGGCTTTGGATGTGAGGGCGATCTGGCTGTGACATCTGTTACCCCATTGATCACTAGGGTTGACTCAGATGATCTGGCTGGCTTGGCAGGTGTCCCCTTCCTCCCTCATTGCTCCATGTGCATCCATCCCGAAGCTGTGCACTCGGTTGAAGAGAACAACCATACCCGATAGAGGAGGACCATTCTTTGGTCAAGGGTATACAAGCTGCTGTGCTCCCCTGGTAGAACCTCCAAACAAGCTCTTAAGGTCTGTTTTTTTTTTGGTTTTTTTGTTTTGTTTTGTTTTGGTTTGGTTTTTGTTTTTTTTTTTAGATTCCACATTTAAGTGAGATCATGTGGTATTTGTCCTTCTTTGTCTGATTTATTCCACTAACCTAATATCATCTAGATCTATCCACAAATTACAAGATTTCTTTTTTTATGGCTGAGTAATATTCGTGTGTGTGTGTGTGTGTGTGTGTGTGTGTGTGTGTGTATTGCATCTTTTTTGTTTGTTTGTTTTTTCTATCTGTGGACACTTAGGTTGCTTCCATATCCTGCCCAGTGTGAATAATACTGCCATGAGCATAGGGGTGTATGTGTCTTTCTGAAATAGTGTTTTTTGTTTTCTTCAGATAAATACCCAGAAATGAAATTGATGGGTCATATGGCAGTTTAGTTTTTAATATCTTGAGGAACTTCAATACTGTTTTCTATAGTGGCTTTACCAATTTGCAGTCACAACAGTGCATAAGGGTTCCCTTTTCTCCGCATCCTTAACACTTCCTATTTGTTGTCTTTTTGATGATAGCCATTCTGACAGGTGCGATGTGTCATTCTCATTGTTTTGATTTGCATTTCCCTGATGATTAGTGATGTTGAGCATCTTTTTATAAGCCTGTTGGCCATCTGTATGCCTTCTTTGGAAAAATGTCTGTTCAGATCCTCTACCTGTTTTTCATTTTTAAATTTTCTTAAGTGTCTTGATATTGAGATGTATGTTCTTTGGATATTTTGAATATTAACCCCTTATCTGATATATTATTTGCAAGTATCTTCTCCCATTCAGTAGGCAGCCTTTTGGTGTGTTGACAGTTCCCTCCTCTGTTTAAAAGCTTTTTAGTTTGATGTAGTTCATTTAAAAAAATTTTTGTTTTTATTTCCCTTGACTAAAGAGACATGTTCAAAAAATATTACTAAGACTAGAGTCAAGGAGTGTTCTTCCTATGTTTTCTTCTAGGAGTTTAATGGTTTCAAGTCTTACATTTAAATCTTTAATCCATTTTGAGTTTATTTTTGTATATGGTGTGAGAAAGAAGTCCTGTTTGATTCTTTTGCATGTTGCTCTCTAATTTTCCCAATACCATTTATTGACGAGACTTCCTCTTTCCCAGTCTATGTTCCTGCCTCATTTGTCTTAGATTAATTGATCATATAAATGAGAGTATATTTCTGGGCTTTCTATTCTGTTCCAATGATCTATGTGTCTGCTTTTGTGCCTGTATCATAGTGTTTTGGTTACCGTAACTTTGTATTATAGTTTGAAATCAGAGCTTTCCAACTTTGTTTTTCTTTCTCCAGATAGTTTTAACTATTCAGGGTCTTTTGTGTTTCCAAACAAATTTTAGGGTTGTTCGTTTGAGTTCTGTGAAAATCACTATTAATATTTTGAAAGGAATCACACTGAATCTGCAGATTGCCTTAGGGAGCATGGTCATTTAAAAATATTAATTCTTCTAGTCCACAAGCACTGTATATCTTTCCATTTGTGTTGTCTTCAATTTCCTTCATCTATGTCATAGTTTTCCAAGTACTGGTTTTTTATCTTCTTGATTAGATTTTTTCCTAGTTTTTTGATTCTTTTGTAGCAATTGTAAATGGGGTTGTTTTCTTAATTGATTTTTCTGATTGTTCACTCTTAATGTATACAAATGCAACAGATTTCTATATATTAATTTTGTATCCTCCAACTTTCCCAAATTCATTAGTTCCAATTTTTATTTGGTGGCACATTTAGAATTTTCTATATATAGTATCATGTCATCTGCAAACAGTGACAGTTTTACTTCTTTCTTTCTCATTTGGATGCCTTTTATTTCTCTCTTCTTCTTTTTTTTTTTTTTTTCTTTGATAGTTATGGCTAGGACTCCCAATACCGTGTTGAGTAAAAGTGGCAAGAATGGGCATTTGTCTTGTTCCTGATCTCAGAAGAAATGCTTTTTAGCTTCTCACAATTTAGTATGACGTTAGTTGTAGTTTTGTCACAAATGGCCTTTCTTATGTTAAGATGTGTTCTCTCTGTACCCACTTTTTTGCAAATGTTGCAGATGTTGGATTTTGTCAAAACTTTTTTAGCATCTGAGGAGTCAATCATATGATTTTTATTCCTGTATTTGTTAATGTGGTTTATCACATTGATAGGTTTGCAGAATAGAAGCATTTTTCTTCCTGGGATAAGTCCTAGTTTATCATGGTGTATGATCTTTGTAATGTATTATTGAATTGGGTTTGTTAATATTTTCTTGAGGATTTTTTACATTTGTGTTCATTAGTGATTGTCCTGTAATTTTATTTATTTATTTTTTTGTGGTATCTTTGTCACATTTTGGTGTCAGAGTAATGCTGGTCTCCTAGAATGAGTTCGGAAGCATTCCTTCCCCTTCAGTTTTTTGGAATAGTTTCAGAAGGATGGGTTTATGATTCTTCTTTAAATGTTTTGTAGAGTTCACCTGTGAAGATGTCTGGCCTTGAACTTGTTTGTTGGAAGTTTTTTTAAATTAATGATTCAGTTTCGTTACTAGCCATCTGTTTGTTCATATCATCTGTTTCTTCCTGATTCGATATTGGAAGATTATATGTTTCTAGAAATGTATGCATTTCTTTTAGGTTGTTCATTTTATTGCTGTATATTGTCTTTACTAATCCCATATAATCTTTTGTATTTCTGTCATGTTGGCTGTTAACTCCTCTTTAATTTCTAATTTTATTGATTTGGGTCCTCTTCTTCTTGATGAGTCAAGCTTAAAGCTTATCAAGTTTGTTTATGTTTTCAAAGAATTAGCTCTTGATTTCACTGATTTTTGTTTGTTTGTTTTTTAGGGCTGTAGGTGCGGCATATGGAAGTTGCTTGGCTAGGGGTAGAATCAGAACTGTAGCTGCCAGAATATGGCACAGCCACAGCAATGTGGGATCCAAACCGTGTCTGTGACCTGCATCACAGCTCATGGCAACACTGGATCCTTAACCCACTGAGCAAGGCCAGCGATTGAACCCACATCCTCATGGATACTAGTTGGGCTCATTATCACTGAGCCACAATAGGAACTTCCTCATCGATCTTTTCTACTCTTTTTTTTTTTTCAGTATTTATTTCATTTATGTCTGCTCTGATCTTTATTATTTCCTTCTTTTTGTCTAACTTTGGGCTTTATTTATTTTTCTTTTTCTAGTTCTATTAGGTGTAAGTTTAGATTGTTTATTTGAGATTTTTCTTGTTCCCTGAATTAAGCTTATATCACTGTAAAATTCCCTCTTAGAGGTTTATATGATTTTGACAGATTAGAAAGTGGGTGTGCCTCAGCCTCCTTTCACATGACTCCCTCTGAACTAGGAATCAGAATGTGGAAGATTTTGCATGAGTCCTTTAAGGGTGGAGTCTTGGTCTCCTGCAGCCCCCTGGTTCTCCTATAAGCCAGCCCCACTGGCCATCAAAGCCAGATATTCTGGGGGCTCATCTTATCAATGAAAGTTCCCAGGGCTGAGAGCCTAACGTGGGCCCCTCACTCCTTGGGGAGAATTTCTGCAATTGTGATTATCTTTGCATTTGTGGTTTGCCTACCCTGGGGTGTAGGTCTTGACTTTCTGTTCTCTCTGCCCCTCCTATCTGTCTTGTTCTGGTTCCTTCTTTATACCTTTTTATTCTCTTCTTTTTATGGCTGCACCTGTGGCATAAGGAAGTTTCCAGGCTAGGGATTGAATTGGAGCTGTGGCTGAGGCCAACGCCACAGCCAGGTCAACACCAGATCCAAGCTGCATCTGCCACCTACACTGTAACTTGCGGCAGCACCAGATCTTTAACCCACTGAGCAAGGCCAGGGATCAAAACCTCATCCTCACAGAGACAACATTGGGTCCTGAACCCACTGAGCCACAATGGGAACTCCCTTTACATCTTTATTTGTGGGAAAATCTTTTCTGCTGGTTTTTAGGTCATTCTCATAGATAGTTGTTCTGTAAATAGCTGTGATCGTGGTGCCCATAGGAGGAAGTCTTTCTCTGTCATCTTGACCACGTTCTCCCAAAGTATGTAATCTGTCATACTGCCAGAAATAGAAGTTCTTCAAAATGTTTAATGAGTGTGTGTGTGTTTACTGGTTAAAGATTGAAAGAATAAAAATTTTATTTTTTTTATGTTCCATGCATTAGGGATGAAAACATTCTTGTCCTTATAGATTCAGTAACTTAGCCAGTAAAAAAAACATACCAAATGGCCTAATGAATAACTGTTAATTTCGTTCCCCCACTTCCACCTGGTTATTCTGAAAATGCTTCTATAGTCCTCTTTCTGTTACAATTACCCCTTTTCCTATTTATTCTTCTACCATGTGTATAGACCTATACATTTTCAAAACTCGGGGCAAATAATATTCTATTTTACATCTACCATGTATGGTCTGCTTTGGCCTCTTCTCTGAAACAAGATGAAATGAACTTCAAGGGGACCCTGGAATGTAAAAAATGTCCAGGAGTTCCTGTCATGGCGCAGCAGAAATGAATCTAAGAACCATGAGGTTGCGGGTTTGATCCCTGGCCTTGCTCAGTGGGTTAAGGATCCAGTGTTGCTGTGAGCTGTGGTGTATGTCACAGATACGGCTCAGATCTAGCATTACCGTGGCTGTGGCTTTGGCTGGCAGCTATGGCTCTGATTAGACTCCTAGCCTGGGAACCTCCGTATGCCACAGGTGCGGCCCTAAAAAGCAGGAAAAAAAAAATTTGTCCAGGACATGGTAGACCTTTTGGCAGCAGGAGATTGAGTCAAAGTAGGGGATGCCTCTTCATCTTAAGAGCTATGTTCGAGCCAAATCGGTAGGGCTGATATTCCAGAGGTGTGACTATACACTTGTACTATCTTTCATAGTTGGCATCCTAATTTTATTTTATTTATTATATTTTCCTTCTTAAAGCCGTACTCTTGGCATGTAGAAATTCCTGGGTTAGGGGTTGGATGGGAGCTGCAGCTGTGGTCTATACCACAGCCATGGAAACACCAGATCCAAACCACATCTACAACCTAAGCTGCAGCTTAAAGCAACGCTGGATCCTTAACCCACTCAGTGAGGCCAGAGATCAAGCCTGCACCCTCATAGACACTATGTGGGATCCTGAACCCACAGAGCCACAATAGGAACTCCCTGGTAACCTAATTTTAGAGTGTCTGGCCTGCTGGGAATATGCTCCTGCTGTTCTAGCTATTAGGTATTTTGAATATCATCCATGACTGATTGTGTGAATCTGAGATCCTTTTTAGTTCCACCTTTCACCCCACCGTCTACCCTCAAACCCCAAATCAGCAGGAGAGGACACACCATAAAGCCCGCAGTATGTGTCAATATTTGAGTTGAACATAGCATCTTCTCTGCCTTTTTGGTAAAGAACAGGATCCATCTACAGGGCTCGACATCTCTCTAACTCACGACAAGGAGCAAGGCAGAGAGCATTATTGATGGGGGAGCCACTCTGTAAAGCCAGATTACCTCTGGGCCTCCAGCTCTGACCTAGACTTCGTGTCGGTCTGGCCCTCTGCTTTAATTCCCCTCTTGGGACTGACCTCTGTTTTCCTGGGCCACACATGCAGGAGTCCTCTGCTCTCCTTTTCTGGTTTTCCTCTCTGACCACTCCTTTGCTATTGCTCTCCTCATCTCAGGGAGCCAAAGAGAACGCTATGCACATCCTGCTCTGAGTTTCTAGACTTTGTTTTTCGAGACAAGATGTTTGCCTTACTTCCCTACTTTGTTTTAGTTTCTATGCTTTTATCCAAGCCACCTTTTTCCCCCCACTCTGCTCCAGATTTAACTGCTGTATTTATTTCTGTTTGTTCATATACCAAGGATTGAGGTGAAAAAGTCTGCGTTGAGTCTGTCCAGTTTGGAATTCAAGTAGACAGGACATTTTTTATGGGACAGTTGATCTTATAGCTTCTAGTCCAGTATCCTGTGCACTGTATCAGTGGGGTAATGCTTTATTTACCTAAACTTCTCAAAGCTTCTAGTTCTTTGAAGAGTATGAAGGACAAAGGGCATGGTTAAAAAAAAAAATCCTCTCTAGACAGCAGTGTCTTGAAAAGTCAAGTTTGCTGTCTGTTGATTTACGGTCATTGAGGTTTTAAAGTTGTTTATGAGGCACATTTAAGTTGCTCGTATGATCAAGAAATCAAATTCAGGCATTGAAAGCAGCAATTTTTTCAAATTTGTGTGTATAACAGGTGTTCATTTCTTGTAGTTGGACGTATACCTGCATTGCTATGATTTTTTTTTTTTATCCTACAGTAGTTTAGGAATGCTCTACTTTTTTTTTTTCTTTTGAGGTATTAAAAACTAATTTGTGGAAGAATAAGCAGCTTGGAAAGATGTGAAGAATAATTTAGAATACCTCAGTGTGGGTTCCGGGAGAGAAATGTAAGACATTGGCAACACACAGTGTCTGCGAAAATGATAGAACTTCAGAGTTTTAATTCCAATACAGGTTTCTCACAAAACCCTATACCTAAACCCAGACTTTCTTTCTGCACCATTATCGTTATGTAGCTCCTGACCAAATATAGGATTGGCTGGACCTCTTACGCTTATGATACAGCAAGTGTTCAGTGATCTCCCTTATGTTGAGTCAAAATCTACCTGCCTGTAACTAACATACTAATCGACTTTCTTCCTTCTGTTATAAAATGTCTTGAGCATCAACCATATGTCAGGTTGTATGTTAGGATGGATGGATACAAAAATGAATACAACACAGCCCCTTTCCTGGAAAAAATCTCACAGTCTGCATGGGGAGACAGATATATAAACAAATAATTAGAGGAGAGGAAGACGTGCTGATAGCAGTACTCACAATGGTATTATGTGAATGGTGTTCTTTGAGCTGTTCATCATATGATGTGGTTTCCAGGCCCTTTATCATCATAATAAAAGACTCTTCAAGTAAAGGTTGAAGAGATCTTACAAATTGCCTTCTTATGTGAGGCGACTATTCTGAGGCATTCAGTTATAGTAAGTATGGCAATAATTAGGACTCAGCTACAAGGTGATTTTAGATAGAAATAAGTAGTAAAGGTTCAGTCAATCCTGGAACATCCATGCACAGATCAGAATATGTATTTGAATGCATGAACATAATTTGCAAATGGTAATAGGATTCATTGGCTCTCAGAAATAATAGTGGCATTTGTCTATTCAACTGAAGAAATTTCCAAATTTTAACTTTTATTAACATTAATCAATGCATCATCCACACTCAGTGTTCTAGAATTTACAAAATGCTTCCGGTTACATTAATTCCTTGTAATTATAGTTACTTCTCCTTCTGCTTTGATCTGTGATTTCTAGTTCAGAAATTTACAGGGATTTATATTGTCTGTTTTAGTAAATCAATCTGGTATAATCATGTACATTACATTATTACTTTCAGTTCAAGTGGGTGGAGGTGACTTGGTGTTTGGGACCTGAATTCAATGTGACTTTTAGATTGTTACTTGATTTATGGTTTGGAGTGCCTTATCTTATAAACAAAAGAGAAAAAGAAAAGGCTTCCAAATTGTGCAAATGATTCTCTTTTCATGGAGAGTTTTGCTTTGTACAATGTTCTTCACTTGGGCTTTTTTGGAAACACTTGGAATTTTATGGGCCTTTGCATTTTCCTGGGAATGTCATCCAGAGGATTTATCAAACCCTCCATTGAGGAATGCATACCTGTAAACATTTGCAAGTCCCAGCAGTAGATTCTCCTTGCTGGAAATTCATGCAACCATTCCAAATGGTAATGTTCCCAAAGCCATGAGCAGGCTTCATGCTTTATGTCCTTCATTTTGCCCTATCATCCTTGCCATAGATAGCATTATATATGACTTTAAAGATGGATTCTCCCAGGAGGGACTAAGTAATAAAGGTCGTGCTTATGCATCGCTTTATGGTTTCAAAATACTTTCAAGTGTGGTGCATCATTTAATCCTTAAAATTTATGAAACTATATTATCCTCATTTTACAGAAGAAAGAATGGAGATTCAAATACACAGAGCTCAGAACTCACGTGGACTCCAATCAGCTGTTCAGAGCTAAATACTCTTGTGTACATCAAATATTTATCAAAATTTTCCTTTCAATTTTTTTCTGTGTCCCTTATTTAAATAGAAAGTGCCTCGGCTTTAGACTTGCTCTGTAAAGGGAGAATGAGCTGCACAATAAACTAAGAACTTAAGGAAACCACGCCACCTCTGGGGGCCTTGGTTTTCTCACATGCAAAACGAGATAATAAACCAAAGCCACATTGAGATACCTTCCAGCTCCTACATTTCATGCATCTTTGTCAAAGTTGGGTCCAAAGCTTCTTCTCAGGTGAACAGGTTCATTTATTATACCTGCATGCCAGGTGAGTTGGCCTGTTTCCCGCCAACCCCAGTGATGCCCCAGTCCCAGGATCCAGACTGTGGATTGGTGGTCCTTAAAGGGTTTCTTCCTGCTGCAAGGACTCCAGCTTAGTTAATCTTACAAGAACAGTTTGCCACGCCTGGCTTTCATTCATCGTCTCTTTACCCAATTCTTGGCTAGAGGAATTATGTTAATCATTGCTTTAGTGCTATTAAACGGGCTCTGTTCTAAGATGTTTCTGTTTTTTTGTATCACCACGTAAGGTATACTAGGTAAATCATTGTTTAGAGTGTGGTGCTTGGGCGACATTAAGCTCTGGAACAAAAGA
Source organism: Phacochoerus africanus (assembly GCF_016906955.1). Lineage (NCBI taxonomy): Eukaryota > Metazoa > Chordata > Mammalia > Artiodactyla > Suidae > Phacochoerus > Phacochoerus africanus. The sequence continues at coordinate 70,373,090 of NC_062549.1, forward strand.
AATCCTGTTTAAAACTCAAGAATTAACTTGATTAAATTTCCAGACCCTCAGGAGGCTTGAGTCCGAGCATTATATTGCCAGATTTATCTTACAAGCTGCATATCATGATGGAATGATTGAATTGGGGATCCATGGTGTAGGATCGTCTTTGAACCTAAGTTACTCAATTGGGCCTTAGCCTCTTCATTTATCAGTGCATTGGACCAGATTATCTCAAAGGGCCATGCCAGTAGGAAATTGTCTGCTTTTTGAGCAGTTTCATTAATAAGCTATTTCTTCCTCTTCTTCTTATATTTTGTAGCAGGATTGAACCTTCTGATGTTGTCACTCAAGAACCTTCAATAAGACCCAGAATTTTTTCTGTAATTTTATGATATCAAGCAGGCAATGAATTATTCCCCACCTTTCCACAACCTGACCCCCGCCGTAGCTTCTCCTTCAATTTGTATGCCTTATTAATTCTTCTGTTTCTTTTAACTTGAAAATTGGTTGCATAAATGGAAATTGGAAGCCACAGTACAAGCCCCAAACCCAGTAGGTCACTGCCTGCTCGTTTTGCACAGGACTGTATGTGTAGGCTGGTGGCTTCCCCAGCTCAGGAGTAAGTACGTTCTCAATGGGAGACCCCTTCATAGATTGTGGTCAGCCCTCCACTCCATCTGGTGCACTGGCCACGCCAGAGCTGAAATCATAGCTGGATTTTTGTTACCATGGGATCTCCTGCTATTAAAATAAGATTTTGTGGTTCCACGTGTAACCTGCTCCCTGATAAATGCTAGATTATGTCAGGATAATAAACACCGAGGTGTTGTCATAGGCCCCCAAGCTCCCCATTGTCTCATGTCACATCTGTCTTTTTAGGAGTATTCTCAAGGGAAAACACAATTTGAATGTGTGCCTATATCCTAACAGTTTCTGGAAGTGGCAGCCCCTATCCATTCTCTTTTTAAATAAAGGCTTTCTGTAAACGGTTCACATAACCAGTTATTTGGTTTGAAATGGCCTCCCCATGAAAATGCCTGCTTTAATGTCAAGTCAGGGAATAGCGTAGCTTTGCTGGAGTCCCAGTGTCTAGCAGATATACTATAAATTTAATTTCATGGCAAAGTGAAGTCTATTACAGAAAATCAGAAAGAACTACCTTCTCAGCAAGGCCATCTCTCTTTTTTTATTGAGTCCTTTTTGTGTAGCTTTTCCAAGCTTTGTCTGTTCCTGCCAATAAAAAGGGCCTCTTTGTTTGAGGACAATGCTGACAAATTAACCAGCAAATATTTCCACTGGTGGGTGGGGACAGAAGTTCAGGAGAGGGCCCTAGCTACTACCTGTCACCAAAGAGTTCAGTCTTGTGAACAATTTTTATTCTCCTAAATTTGCCTTGGTTCTCTTGTTGTTTTACATATTTGTCCATGAAGCCAGGATATTTTTATAAACTTTGCTGCTCAAAGTATAAGCCATGGGGGAAGCATGATGACATGAATGTTAGAACCATACTGTCTTGTAGGAATCCCAAATATTCTTAAAGACAGGTAAAAAACTTTGGAGCCATACCTGATATTTCTTAATTGGTATATACTGATTTGTTGTTAGGTAGAATAACATATTAATTAAAGATCTCCTAGATGCTCTGAAGAATAGCTGATGACTTTTAACTGGATGGCTTGACCAACAACCATTCTTTTCATGGAGCCAACATAAAATTGTTCGTAGGCATTTAAAAAAGGAGTTCCCCTGTGGGCAGTGGGATCAGCAGCATCTCAGCAGCATGAGGACGCAGATTCAGTCCCTGGCTGGGTACAGCGTGTTACAGGATCCAGCACTGCCACCACTGCCACATAGGTCTCACCTTCTCACCTGCAGCTTGAATCTGATCCCTGGTCTGGGAACTCCATATGCTGCAAAGAGGCCATACAGGAAAAAAAAAAAAAAAAAAAGAATTACATTCACATGTAAAAGTGATGAGCTGATGCTATCATTATTTAAACCTCTGGACCTGGAGTTTTTGAAGGATTTTCTTTTGAAAATTACCATGAAGTACAAATACTAGGCTTCTCCAGTATTTGTAGAGGTGAGTGAGACAGTATATTAAACATGAAAAGAAAGAACCACGACCATCACCACAATTTTCCTGCAACAAGGTGAAGGATTAGGAGTTTAACTAGATGTTACTTCATTGAAGTCTGTTGGTTCAGTTTAAATGTGGATCAATTTCTTATGAATTCTTTATTAATCAATTCTCTGTGAATATCTATGATGATGTTGGCACTCTTCTAAGTTTTGTGAAATACAGGAATAATAAACATGGTCCCTATCCATAAGGAACTAACTGACACATTCAGCGATCTCTACAGACTTTTTTTTTTTTTGTAAAGCAGTGAATTCTTTCAGAAGTGTTACAGTTTCAGTTCTTTCATATGTCTTTAATCCATTTTGAGTTTATTTTTTAGTATGGTAAAAGATAAGGTTCCAATTTTATTCTTTTGCATGTAGATAGTCAGGTGTAACAAATTTGTTTTATGTCATTTTCTCATATGTCGAGAGACAGAGGGAAATAAAACACAATTTCACAATACTGTTATCCTTACTTTATTAAATTTTGATAAAATACACTTAACATAAAATTCCAATTCTATCATTTTTAAATGCATGGTTTAGTGACATATATAATTATGTTCACATTCTTTGCAACCATCACCACCATCTATCTCCAGAACCTAATCATCTTCCCGAACTAAAACTCTGTATCCATTAACCCACTCACTTTTAAAGAAAAACATGTTTGAAATTTTACATTCTGTTTCAGTATTTTCTAAGCAAACATGATAGAATTAGTTTTATAATAAAGCAGAGAAGTTTATTCTTGACATGTTATTATCTTTTGGGTCATCCGATAAATCAGACTTGATTCTCAACCATGGCATCATTGGAAGCACAAACTAATCAGTTGAACTAACTAGCTACAAACTGAAAAATTTGCCTATGCCACATAATGAATGTTGAACATAAGAGACTGAGAAACTGAGGCCCAGGGACCTGGAATGACTGCCCAAGACTTGATAGTTAATTGAGCAGTATGACTAAGTCTCATATCATGAACTAGAATGTAGAGATTCAAAAATAGATGGGTACAAATTACAAATTACTGTGCTGGGGACAGAACTGAGATGATTGTGTTAGAAGAGCCTTTACAAAGCAGCCTGCTTGTCAGTGAAGCTTGATACATCTCTGATTTCCTATATCCTTATATGCAGATATAGTGAGAGATTTGGGAAGCCATTGTCCTGGGTGAAATGTGTGTATGTTAAGTGTGCTTGTGTGTTGGGAGGAAACCTTGCGGAACATCGGCTTATCCAAAATCTGCTCTCATAAACCTTCTAGTTGACCGGAGGTATGTGCATGGGCATTATGTCCTAGTAACATCACAATGAGCTGACCCAACTAACAAGGATCTTAACTGTAGAACTTTGGAGCTGGGAAGGACTTCAATCAGCCGGGTTTGGGGGTGCTAATAAATGTTCTTTGAAAAAGTTTGAGGAAATTATAGAATTAGTTTTTTTTTTTAGGGCTGCACCTGCAGCAGATGGAGGTTCACAGGCTAGGGGTTGAGTCGGATCTGTAGCCACTGGCCTATACCGCAGCTGCAGCAACACCAGATGTGAGCCTGGTCTTCGACCTACACCACAGCTTACGGCAACACAGGATCCTTAACCCACTGAGCAAGGCCAGGGATCGAACTGGCAACCTCATGGATGCTAGTCAGATTTGTTTCTGCTGAGCCATGAAGGGAACTACAATATGTTTTTTTAAAAAAACTGCTAGTTGTCTCAATGTATTGATTGCCAGTATGCACTTGAGCCTTTCCAGCAGGTTATGATAAGAAACATTTCCTAAACTTCCATAGCCTTGAAGCCAACTTTCTTTGAGAGTGTCTTTAGGAACTAATGGTCCAAGAAACATTTTCGGAAACCCTAATTTATTGCAATAGCTATGTCCTACCTGGAGCCATGATAAACTTATTCATTCATCACATTACCACTTAGTTTTAGGTCTATAATCACTTTTTTTTTCTCCTGCTTTTTAGGGTCACACCTGTGACATATGGAAGTTCTCAGGCTAGGGATCAAATTGGGGCCCACGCCATAGCTACAGCAAAGCCAGATCCAAGACATATCTACGACCTACACCACAGCTCACTGACAATGCCAGATCTTTAACGTACTGAGCAGGCACAGCATTGAATCTTTATCCTCATGTGTACTAGTTGGGTTCATAATCTGCTGAGCCACAATAGGAACTCCCTATAACACCTTAAACACAGGAGGTTTAATCTAAAATAAGTAAGAACCATTGTTTTTCGTGAGACAAAATAAATATATCAACAGCAAATGAAATGTCCTTGCTTATTAGAATTTGACAGATTGAAAGTCTGGTCTAAATGCATAATTTGATTCATTAGTAGATAGACTGCTTTTGGCTGCTTGATGTAACAAAATATCCCAACTTAAAGGGCCTTAGGCAGTAGGAATGTATTACTGTTTACATAATAAGGAGTGGGCAATGGAGTAGTTTGGTGGATCATTGAAATCAGTAAGGACTCAGGCTCTTGCCATCCTTCAAGTCCATTGTCAGTGTGCCAGTGATATGACGACTCGTGGTAGTCAAAGTGGCTGCAACCATCCCAAGCATCACGTCCTCCCAGCCACGTGCAATATGGAGTTAAGCATCTCTCTGCTCAGCACTCTATCCTTCATCCCCCTACACCCTGCAGATTTCCCCTATAGATGCTTTGAACTAGAATGGACCACACACCCTGGCTCTAACAGCCAGAGAGACTCAGGAAATGGGTACCTGGCCTTTCTGTCTCTTTCCTAGGTGCTGTCTCCTAGCACCAGAAAAAAAAAAAAAAAAGGTGGGGGAGGACAGTTGTGCCTTGCTTGTGCTTTTAGTATTTATATTTAACTATTATTTTGCTGTGACTATGTGGTGATTTTCCATTGCCAAAGACGCCTTTGTTCAGTAATTTAAAATGAAATTAAATCCTGAAATACTTAGAGCAACTCCATGAATACAGATTTATTGCAGAAAATGCAAGTATTATAGAAGGAAAGATTCTCTTGATATGCTTGAATCCTTTAATTATCTGGAAGTTTTTTTTTTCTTCTTCACTAGTTTGTTTTAAATTAAAGGCTTTCCAGAAGGATTATAGACCTTAATTTCAAAGAACGCTATTGTTTATAGGAAAAACATGAAGATTCATCAAGTGCTGGCTTTTAAACTGCTCCTTCTTCCCTTGTCTTGTTCTAGTTTATCTTCCTCGTCTCTCTTACATTTTATATTCCTAGCTAGGCTCCTGGACTCTATTTTATTCATGACAGTTCAGAAGGCTGCTTGCTACCTTCTTACTTTCTTCCCACGGATCATAGATTCCAGAAAAGGTGCAGCTAGTTTTGTTATTATTGTTTGTGTGCTTCTCTCTAGGCCAACTTGGGATGTATGTATGTATGTATGTATGTATGTATGTATGTATGTTTGTATGTATTTAATTGCTGCACTTGCAGCATATGGAAGTTCCTGGGACAGGGATTGAACCTGAGCTGCACCTGCAACTTACACTGCAGCTGTGGCCAGCACTGGATCCTTTAATCTTAATGCGTTGGGCCAGGAATTAAGCCCTCACCTCCACAGTGACCGAGCCACTGCAGTAGAATTCTTAATCCACTGAACCACCATAGGAACTCCCCAGCTTGGAATTTATAGATGTAAAATGTGGCTATTGTAGGATAGAAACCAGCTCCTTGGTCTTCCCCATTCTCAACCTCATATACTTTACCTCATACCTTTTCTCAGTGAAGCCAGAGTAGAAGATGCAGCATAGCAAGGAGACCAGTTTAAGTGCGCTTTGAGGATGATCAGGTTAGTTTTGGGATCTAATAAGAGGTACAGCTCATGCCTGTGGCACCTGTGAAATTCCCCTAAGTGCCAGGGGAACCTGAACTATTTGAGGCTTCATTGGAAAGAATCCTGATGGTCCCTGAGGATCTACGACTTGTTTTCAAGAATCTTAATAGGGAGACTTGGAAAGAGAGGAGAAGCAACAGAGACTATATTGTTGAAGCAGTAGATTGTGGTTGTAGAACAATTAGGAGGGTAGCACAATCCCAGTGAAAGATGATGATGGCTTAGACCAGATAGTCAGAGCTGGATGTAGTCTGATATGACTCTGTATAAAGCAAACATACCATACTGGTGGGTTTGATTTAATGTGAAGGAACAAAAGGAATTAAGGGTAGCTCCACGTTTTTCAGCCTGAAAAATTAGAATACCCATCTTAAGAAATTAGAATACCCATTGAATTTACTTGATGGAGACTGGAGGCAGAGCAGTTACACAGCAAAAGCAGGAATTCTGCTGTAGACATGTTAAGATTGAGATGCCTATTTGATCCCTAAATGGAGATGTTAAAGAAGCAGTTGGATACAGAAGTCTGGAGGTGAGGGAGAGGTGAGATCTGGGCTGGAAATGAAAATTTAGAAGTCATTAGCCTAGAGATAGTATTTTAAAACATCAACTGAATAGTGTCACCTAGGTAGTGGTATAAGTAGGGAAGCCAAAAGATCCAAGGACAGATTTGAGTAATCGAACCTTTGGAAGTTGGAGAAACTGATAGCAGTGAGTACAAAAGATTGAGATGAGTGGCTGGTCTGAAAGTACTGTGTTTCAGAAGCCAAGTGCAGACAGTGTTTGGAGAAACAGGGAGTTTCTGTGACAAAGCTGCAGATGGGTTGAACAATATTAGGACTGAAAATTGGCCCTTAGATTCAGCATCAGAGAGATGACCTCAATAAGAACTATTTTGGTGGGAAGGTAGACGAGAGCATGAGAGTCATTTTCCAAGAGAAATCTGAAGGTTGATAGTAGAGTCGCTGATGATGAATGACATTTTGAGGGCATTTATTGTGAAGAGGAACAGAGACATGGTTTGACAGCTGGAAAGTCAACAGTGAGGTTTCTTGTTACTTGTTTTTTTTAAAGGACTGGGAATATTCATCAGTGATATCCAGGGTAGAGATACAATAGTGTAGTAAGATTCAAAAGTCATTTGAAGATGGCTCCAAAAAGATTTGGCGACCTCTCTGGATGAAAAAGTAATTGAAGTCTTTGCCAGTATTTCTAGTTTGAGAAACGTGTGAATAGTACCAACTTAAATTTAATACTTTGAGAGATGAATTTTTCTGATTTGTCCTGAACTTTCACTATTTGACAGAAATTTCTAATGACAAGATGTAACGGAAGTTAAATATGGTAATAACAACAGGCATAATAGTGACAGTGATGTAACATTTATTGAGTAATATCAGTGTAGCTTAGGTCCACTATCCAACAATATATTATATACTATTATTAACTTTATTTTAGAGATGAGGAGACTGAAATCAGGAAGGCGAAGCAACTTGCCAAAGGTGTCAGAACTTATTAATGTCAAATCCAGGTGTACTGATAAGAAAGTATAGTTTATGCAAGAACTTCTATTAACTCAAGTAAAAGTTTAAGGTAGATAGATTTTTTTATATAGTATTTTTATTTTTTTTGTTTTTTGCTATTTCTTGGGCCACTCCCTCGGCATATGGAGGTTCCCAGGCTGGGGGTCGAATCGGACCTGTTACCGCCGGCCTACACCACAGCCTCAGAAACGTGGGATCCGTGCCGGGTCTGCAATCTACACCACAGCTCACGGCAATGCCGGATCCTCAACCCACTGAGCAAGGCCAGGGATCGAACCCGCAACCTCATGGTTCCTAGTCGGATTCGTTAACCATTGAGCCACGATGGGAACTCCTTTTTATTGATTGATTGATTGATTTGTCGGTAGATAGATTTTTACTGGCTATAGAACCAAACCTGGAACTTGGGTCTGAACAGTCAGTCAAATTTTCTTCCATCACTTTTACATCTTTATCAGACAAATGGTAGTGCCTAGTCAACTGGAACTGGTGTTATCCGAGTTCATTCTATTTCTGGTTCTAGTTTCCTTATTTTAGTCCAGCTCTTCTTGGTGCTTAACTTGAGATTCACAGGATGACTTCAGGGCTGGAGGGTCTGATATTTCCCTCCATTCTGCCACTGAGAGGTATCTGTGCTTCTAACTAGAATAGAAAGCTAAAGTATTAATTTAAGCCTGCATTTCAAAGTATACTTGAATGCATATACGCATGCCCCCCCCCCGCCCACTGCACACCACTGGCACCCATTATGAACCTCTATAGAAAATATTAGACATCTAGTTCTTTCCAAGTTCCCTAGGTGTTTTGGTGTTCCAGCTTCCCACTCCTAATGTGCTCCCAATTCTCTCATCTAATCTCCTTCCAGGAAAGAAGTGAACGCAGAATCTTTGTGGATATTTTTAATACACCTTTCCCACCCCTGCCTGTATCCCTCAGTTCTTTTGCTGTTTTGCTGTTTTCAAGTATTTCACACATATGTCTGTTGGAGAATTATACTTTTCAAGCATGTTTTATGCGTGATTCCTTCTTGACCTGGATCTTTTTGCCTTAGGGATGTGAGCACAGAGCATTTGTGCAAGAACCAACAGTAGTGGTTGAGGGCATGGCTGTTGGTTTTAATGTTAACTCCACCACTTATTGTCTGTGTGACCTTGGTCAAGTTACTCAACGTTTCCTGAGCAGAGGCATGTAATTATACTATTTTCCTGGATCTGTGAAATCTTTTGAATTAAAGTTTAAGTGTATTTTGCCAATTTATTATTTTCCCCAATTATTTTTAATGTGTTCATAATATATAAATACATTGTAAGCAGATGTGCAATATTCTATTCCTGTCCAGCTGTCATTTTAAGTGATAAGTCATCTAGGCTGACATCTGTACTGTCAAGATTGTTGAAGGAGAATAACAAACAAATCTCAATGCAAATTTAGTAGAATTAGTATTTTCTCCTACATGTATTTTGTGTTTTGTTAAAGCTCTCTCTTGAGACAAATTATGATCTTACTGGACATTCAGACTTTCAACTGCATATAAATATTGGAAAAGGGAAGAGAAGAATTTTAGAAAAGAAAGCCCAACAGACCGTCATGTTTGATACATCAGGGCCATCATTTCCTTTTGGGAGGATGCAGTGATAGGGAAAGCAAATAACAGAAAAGGTGTCAGGAAATGCTGAAAGACATTGACTTTCATGTGTATGGATATTCATGCTTGTTTGTAATCATCTAGTGTATATGAAAGAAAAGCCCAGCTCCTACAGCCTCATCCAACCTCTAAGATACACTTTCTTTTTGGGACTCTGTTCCTATCAAGATCCTCTTGCTGTTCATTTTGACAAGATTTCATTTGTGTAAAAAAGGTTAGCCCTTGGGGGAAGGAGGTAAGGAGAGAAGCACAGAGTATGATAATGTGCTACTACCGTGAAGAATGTCTTGGTCCACAGGAAAGAATTACCTCCTCCTTGTCCAATTCAGTACAAAGGAAGCCACATGCTAAAGTGATGTCAGAGCTTCTTAAAGGCCAGAACATAGAACAAGGGTCATGGACTCCTCTTGGTTTCAACTTTAACCCATTTGCAGCATCTAAGACCTTTTATCATGCCTCCTTTTGAAAGTTTCTCCTCCTCAGGTGTTTCCAGGCCACTCGTTCCTCTTCTTTTACTTACCTGTGAAGTTCAATTTCCCTCACAGGGCTATGTTCCCTGGCTCCCTGCCTTTTTATTCTTTGTTTTTTTACGGCTGTACCCAGAGCATATGGAGGTTCCCAGGCTAGGGATTGAATTGGAGCTACCTACCAACCTACACCACAGCCACAGCAACAGAGGATCCAAGCCATGTCTGTGATGTACACCACAGCAATGCCATATCCTTAACCCACTAAGCAAGGCTAGAGATCGAACCTGTGTCCTCATGGATGCTAGTCAGATTCATTTCCACTGATCCACGAGGGAAACACCCTTTTTATTCTTTTTAGTCCCTCTGATAACCTTTTCAAACCTCCACTAAGATGGGCTATGTATCCTGCCGAACTCTCTCTGTGCAGCTAAACTTTCTTTATCTATCTACCTTGTCAGTATCCAGAACACTGGATCCATGCATTGTTTTGCTTTTGTTTTGCTCCAGAATCATGCTTTTCCCAGAAGCCTTCTTTTGGTGAATATTTCCCAACAACCACATTGTCACCCAAGCCAGAAATCCAGGAGGCAACTTGGACTCTTCCCTCCCCTCCATACCTAATCTACCTTGGTGTTCTTTGGATTCCATCCTCTCGATATCTGTTTCCACCCCATCCCTCCTTTTTCCACACCCACTTCTCCTGCCTCGTTCTGACTCTCATCACTGATTTCTTGCCAACATCATTCCAGTATTGTCCTCTGATCCCTCCTTTCTATTATCACAGGAGTAATCTTTCTAACATGCAAAACCGGGTCATGTTACTCTCTGCTTAGATCCCTCATTTGTTTCCTAGACCGTTCAGGGGAAAAAAAATTAAGACCTTTAGCTTAGTACACCAGTCGGTGAATGACCTGTCTTCTGTCCACAGCTCTGATCTCTTTTCCCTCCACCCACCCACACCCTGTTCACTCCAGCTGTTCCTTGAATGTACCAGGCCACATTCTCTTCTAGAAATACCCATCATCTTCCTTCTCTACTTCACTCCAGGTCATGTTTAACATTTCAGCTTGTGTCTTCTTCTCTCAAAAGCCCATAATGATTAAGAGAATTGCTCAAGATGGGGTAGTAAATCTAGCAAAGAGGGTAAGCTTGGAAGTGGTTTTCTGATAATTTGACGAACACACACTGAGCACCTGGTATGAAGTTTTAAAATTAAATGATATGTGCCTCATGCCTTCAGTCAACTGACAGTGCAGTGAAGCAGGAAATCAGCAAGAGACACGGCAGCCCAGTGGTTGAGAGTGCCCTCTTTGGAGGCAGAGGTCTTAATGTCAAAACCACCCGTCATTCTCCTGGCTGTTTGAACTTAAAGAAAGTCACTGCAACTCTTGGGTATGTTTTCTTATCTGTTTGTATCAGAATAAAAATATCTACCTGAAAAGGCTATTACAAAGATTAAATTAAATGAGAGTCCATAACTGACTCTAGCAAGGGCTCACCTCGTGTTGATCAGAAGGAGGGTTTGATGATGACATAACAACTGCAGTGCCTGGGATAAAAGTTCCTACCCAATATGCTGGAGGTGCTAATGAAAGGGCACATACCATGCACCCCACTTCTAAGGGCCAAGGAAAGCTTTTATTTACCTTAAGTCTCTCCATAAAAATGGGAATAATGCAAACTAGTAGAATTGTGAGGATTAAGTGAAACAATGTATGTGAAAGTACCTTCAAAGAACTTGGTGCATTTTGTAGCCTTCATGAATATCAATTAACTTTGGGGTTAATGCATCAAATTGTTCCTCTCTCCATGTTATTATGTTAGATAACTTGATAGGTTTCCTAATGATAGTCCAACTGTGCCGTCAGGGTCATCTATGGAGTATTATCATATAGATTTAGTCAGGATCCAGAAATCCTTGACTGATACGAAATCAAAATTTTTCTACACTCACAATAATTCAGTATGTATGTGTTTTGCCCAAACCTGAGAGTTCTTTCATGCAGCCAACACCTACTGAGAGACAGAATGCCCAGCACGAGGCTGGATATTTGTCTGATGATGGGTTGTCATCATAGAGAAGGATGTCTGCAGAGATCTGAATGAACAACACACCCACTTTGATCTGTCACTGAGAGGAACCCTAAGAAAGGTCTTCATACAAACATTGAGAGAAGATCCAAGTATTCTTACAGTGACGAAGTATGATTATCTATGCACAGATAATAACATTACTCCAGAGATCCTGGGAAGTCCTGTGTAGCATCATGGATGAAAAATTGCACCCATTGCAAAAGGAAGGGCTGGGGCTGAAGTCTTACGTCCCTATACAGTAGAGGAATTCAGGACATAAACCTTGACTTAGGAAAGAGAACCGGTGCTATTGAGGGCAGTCATCTGATCACTCCTCTCATCTTTCTTACAGCTTTAACAATATTATTAATGTTCTTGAAATGTTGTGTAGCTCTGGATCACAATTTGGGCATGAGCTTTCCTCTATTTTATTTATTTATTGATTAAAATTATTTTTTCCTTTTCAGGACTGCACCTACTGCATATGGAAGTTCCTGGGCTAGGGGTTGAATCGGAGCTGCAGCTGCCAGCCTACACCACAGTTACAGCAACACCGGGTCTGAGCTGCGACTATGACCTACACCACAGCTCATGGCAACACCAGTTCCTTAACCCACTGAGTGAGGTAAGGGATCAAACCCGAATTCTCATGGATACTAGTGGGGTTCATTACTGCTAAGCCACAATGGGAACTCCTGAGACTTTCTCTATTTTAGATATGACCTCTTTAAAACCACAACTTTTGCTGCACATGATTTAAATGCAAGCTTGCATTAATTTATTAACTTATGAAATAACTATTATATGTCATGGTCTATGTTAAATCTTAGGAATATATTGCTATGAATACTCTCCCATTTATCTCCTCAAGTAGCTCATAGCCTAGTGAAACGGTCACATTAATTAAAATATTACAAACTTACAGTATAAAAGATTAACAAGTACTAAGGAGTACCAAAGATTGAAGCCACTAATTTTGCTTAGGGAAAAATTTAAGATGCCTTCCCATATCTTTGAGTTGATGTGAACGATTACTAGAAATATGTCACAAAAATATGTGTGAAAGGCCAGTCCAAGCATTGGAAATAAGATATGCCAAGGTTAGCCTGCTATGTTTGGAGAATTTAATTGGGCTGGCGAATAGGCTGTTCTCAGGGGGATAGTTAAACACTGAGTCTAGAGAGTCAGGTGGGGCTAGATTACGGAGAGGTCCGAATACCTTTTGGGCTGTGGACTGTATTCATTCTCTTTGGGGTAGGAAGGAGAGACTAGACAGGGCAGGCACAGGTGTTTGAGGGACCTATGGTCATGATCTCCTTGACCTACATACGGTAGAGTCTGAACTAGAAGAATAAGGAGGGAGGGCTTGAGAGATTCTATAACCTGGAGGCCTTTTTGCCTTAGAGTTTAATTGAAATTACCTTGTTCCACAACCTACCCCTCCTTTTTTTGCCACTGGTAGGAAATTCGAATCCTGCCCTGAGACTTTGGAGGTGAGATGGAGAGGAGTAGTATATTCTCCTGGATTCTCTTACTTATTTAGGTTCTAGGACCAAACTTCCTCAGACCAGGTGTTCACAAGTTTCACAAGCTTAGTTCCAGTTTTAATTTGTTTCAAGGGCACCAGCACTTAGTACCCAGATCTTAACCCCTTTACTCACTCTTTCCTCTCCTTCCCATCACTGCCTCTCCTTCCCCACCTTCTGATTGCTCAATAGATGATGCAGAGGCTTCTCACTCTCCCATCAGAGCAAATGCACTTCCTCAACTTACACAAAATCCTTCCATAATAATTGTTGCATTGCTCAGCACTGCTAAGGAAAGAGGCGCTGTGCTTTGCAAAGGATCAGAGAAAGTTCCCTTGGGGTATATGAGCTGAAATCTGAAGGGGTAGCAGGAAGCTAGATAAAGGGTTTGTAGGGCAGGAAGCCACACACGAGCCCTGTACTGGGGACTCCTGGCTGACATTGAAGAGCTGGAGGCAGATTGTTAAACCCCAAACCAAGCTGCTCAGCAAACAAGGGTTGATGTGCCCAGTTCTGCATCTTTTATTAAAAGGGTTGGCATCAATGTTTTCTCAAAAAGATTTCCTAGGCTTCTTAGAAGAAATGGCTCGTTCTTTTTCTTAGGAATTTCTGATCTGGATAAGATATACCAAACTCAGAAACATTTTCCCACAAATATTTGCTATGGGAGTTCCCATCGTGGCGCAGTGGTTAACGAATCCGACTAGGAACCAGGAGGTTGCGGGTTCGGTCCCTGCCCTTGCTCAGTGGGTTAAGGATCCGGCGCTGCCGTGAGCTGTGGTGTAGGTTGCAGATGCGGCTCGGATCCCGTGTTGCTGTGGCTCTGGTGTAGGCCGATGGCTACAGCTCCGATTCGACCCCTAGCCTGGGAACCTCCATATGCCGCGGGAGCGGCCCAAGAAATAGCAACAACAACAACAACAACAACAACAAAGACAAAAAAGACAAAAAAAAGAAAAAAAAATATTTGCTATGTACGCATTATGTGCTGAGCCTGCCATTCTAGGTGCTGGGGCGTAGGTGTGAACATAACAGATAAAAATCCCTGCCTTGGAGTTCCCATCATGGCTCACTGATTAACGAACTCAACTAGTATCCATAGGGATGTGGGTTGCATCCCTGGCCTTGCTCAGTGGGTTAAGGATCTGGCGTTGCTGTGAGCTGTGGTGTAGGTTGCAGACATGATTCAGATCCTGCGTTGCTGTGGCTGTGGCTTAGGCCAGCAACTGTGGCTCAGATTCAACCCCTAGCCTGGGAACTTCCATATGCTGTGGGTGCAGCCCTAAAAAGACACACACACACAAAAACAACAACAGCCAAAAACCCTGCCTTCATGGAACTTTATGCTCTCCTAGGAAAGAAAGAAAGTAGAGAAGATACATAAAATGAGGTTTGCTATAGTAGTAAGAGCTAAGAAGGAAAAAAAAAAATGCAAGGGGAAATTATGTGAAATTTCAAGGTAAGGGGTTTAGTTTTACAAAGGGTAGCCAGAAGAGGACTCTCTACAAAGGTAACTTTTGACTAAAGACCCGAAAGAAGTGTTGGAGCTAGCTAGCCACGTGGTCATCTGAGGATAAAGCATTTTAGCCAGAGAGGAGAGAGCGGGTGTGCAGACCTGGAGGCAAGAGGGTACCTGAGTGTTGGTGGAAGAGAAAGGAGCCCAGGGAACTGGGAGGTATTAGGAGGCACATGAGAGAGGTGCTGGTTTGTGGCTCTCCTCTGAGAATGATGGGGAGCTCATGGAAGGGTCTGATCCCAGCTACAGAGCAAGAGGATTTCTTTTGCCATCTCCTTCTCCAGGGTCACAGTGTGTAACTAAGAGGGGACTCTTAAAATATACTCCAGTGGGACTTTGTCTCCATCCAAACTGAGAGTATTGGCTACCCTTTTACTAAACAAGAAGAAAATGATCTCTGGTGGGCACCTGGTTGCCTCATAAACATGGCAGGAATCAGATGGCCTAGGAGAACCTCTTGGGGCCGGAAGGGCTGGGGAATACAGAGTGGCTCTCTCGAGGATTGATTTCACTGACATAGAAACAGTGAATGGAGAAATGAAGAAGTAAAAGAACGGGGGAAGGTGAAGCATGTGGACTGAGCAGGTTTGCGCCAAGTTCAGTGATTTGCCCAAACTGCAGGAAAGGAGTTGAACTAATAGAAACTGAGTTCCCATTTCTTTCTCCATTACTAGTGATTTCATATCTTTGCTTTTTAGGTCTGGGAGCCTCTCAGTCTGGGAATATTTCCATGGTTGTTTTGTCATTGGGCCTGAGCAGTGACTCCTAAACACTAATCCTAGAAATCATTACCATTGATAAATCCCTACTTAGCCACCGGTGTAACTTAAAGCAATCCTTTCTTTGCTTCTAAGATGGTGAAAAGAGAAAGACACCCTGATGGGGGTATTATCATGATGGGAAATGGCAGAGGTGGTTTATTGGGAATGATCCGGCTCAGAAATTAAGGTATGGGGACCTCCCTCTTGTGCTCTGACTCTGTCTAGCACTGGGCCTCAACATTTTTGCCCTTGTTTTACAATATTTTGGATGTGCCTGAAAGCAGGGGATACATTGAAACCCTGAGGTTGGATTGGATTTTCAATACAAGGGAACTGTCTCCTGAATTATGAATTATATAATGAAGTACACTCTTGGTGTAATTAAAGTTCCTTAATTCACAGATATATGTCACTTTTCACATCATTGAACACTCAAGGGCCTCTAAATGAACTAAAATTCGAAAGCTGCGATTTTCTTTACAACTGTATTTTTCCTTGGCCTTTATGGGAAAACTAGTCTGACAAGGTATTTAAAGGACTCCTGCAAATGTTAAAACCTGCCTATTGTTGATAAAGGAATTTCAGAAGTCATACGAGGCATATCACGGGGCTGAAAAAAGGAAAACCAGGGTATTAAATCAATGCTTAATAAAAATTACCTGCTAATTTAGTTCATACAACTCTCAACCTTCATATTCTGAGATAACATTTTTAATCATCAAAAAGTGAATTAGATAAGCAAAGTTTTAATCCATCACTCACATAAAACATTGGCATATTCATTTTACCATCAAAATATATGATTCAACATCACAATTAAATGTTTGTTTTTAGTTATATGGTTTATAAATATGTTGTGTTTGCCCTTTTAATTAATGATTGATTGTTCTTATATCAACATGATTGATTTCAAAACCATTGTGAATAATAAAGCAGTTTCATGATAAAAATGAAGGTGAAGTATGAAGATAAGAAAAAGCAATTTAATCCAAACAGATAATTATATTTTTAAGCACAGTAATCCTCAAAGATGACTACTGTGGGGTCGGATAAAGATTGAATCACCAAAGTTCCAATGGATTCTTATCCAACCCTCAATTTTTCCATAATATGGAAAAACTCTCTTGACGGATTTCTCAGTTGTCAAAAGAATAGCATTTTATTGCCTTCCACTGAATTCCTTTGTGTATAAGAGTGTAGAAAATATCTTAGAAGTACACATTTTTATGGAAAAGCTTTTTTGAGAGTTCTTAAAAGCATGCATTTATTCATTCAAGGTATGCCAGATCCCTACTAAATCTAGAGGTTGACAGATGCCAGGGGCATCAAGGTATATATAAACTTGCCCCCAGTAAGCTCACTGATTAATGGGGGAGACAGACAAACGAAACAAAACAAAACAAAACAAACACCCCTGAAAAGTGACAGAGGTGACAACCAAGGGAGGCAAGAACAGCTCTCTTTGGAGTAATGAAAAAGTTCAAAAGGAGCTTTAGGAAGGAGCTTAAAGATGCCTTGGGTCGAGTCTTCAAGGACATATTGGAATAAACCAGGCAGTCCAGGTGAAGAAAGGTCAGGAGGGAAAGGCATTTGGGGTCCCGAGAAGAACAGGGCATTGTTTTCTCTTTCTTTTTTTTTTTTTTAACCTGGAAAAGCCTTTCCAGACCGTCAGGTCTATGTTTATAGGTGGTGAAATTGAGGGTCAGAGAGAGGCCAAGTGCTTCACTATGCTTCCTTCCTCCTCCCTGGACAACTCCTAGTCCTTCTTTTGACCTCAGTTTAAATCTCACTTTGTTACTGGAACCCTTCCAGAATACCTTCAAGCTAAGTAGCTGCCCCTGCTAGCACCCTGCAGCCCTTTGTCCTTCCCCGACGTAAGCACATGTTTCCTTCGCTGTAATTGGTTTTCAGTATGCCAGTCTTTCTGCTATTCAATAGGTTCTGTGAGGACAGACACATTGCTCACCGGTGTCCCTGCAGGGCTGAACAGATATTTGCTCAATTAATTCATTAACATTACACACCAGCCTCGTTTATTTTAACCATCCTGAAAATTCCTAGAACATTCTTTTTCAGTCTATGGACTGAAAGAAAATATCTGGGAAAGTGGAATTTAGTCACCATCAGGCATGGCTATGCTTTTAAATATACCATGAAGTTATCTAGCCTCATAACTGGGTGGAAATAACGTGTCATTTACATGTGGTTCTGTGTAAGGCAATTTTCATTAACTGAATGTTCAGTTTCATAATGAAGTCCAAGTTTAATGGGGAAAAGAAGACCCGTTTTATGACAGATGATGCAGATCCCTTTTTCTGTTTCCACTGTCTACAATTCTATTGCAAACTGAGTTTTATTTGCTATGAATCATTCCTCTTACCATAATCCATGTGGGTGGCAAAAAGAATCAAGAGCTTTAAGAAAATAAATGCAGGATTCCTGGAGTTATATAAACTGGAAAACTTGTCTAGGACCACTTGGGGACTCATTTTTATATGAGTTAAATAAGATTTTTGAAAGATAAATTTTAGATAATATATTAAAAGTTGTATTGAAAATCAAAGCAACCAGTATTTTAAAAAAAATCTCCTGTCTTATAAATGTAAGGTCATTAATAGACAAATAAACAAAATCCAAGGCATAGTCTTAACTGACTATGGGACTACAATAATTTTATTTAGGTAAAATAGACAACCTTATTGTCTCTGCTTGCCCTGAAAGATGACTATTTATGATGCTCTATTCTTAACTTTTTTTTTTTTGTCTTTTTAGGACCATACCTGTGCCATATGGAGGTTCCCAGGCTAGGGGTCAAATTGGAGCTGTAGCTGCTGGCCTACACCACAGCCACAGCAACTCGGGATCCGAGCTGAATCTGCGACCTACACCATAGCTCATGGCAATGCTGGATCCTTAACCCACTGAGCGGGGCCAGGGATTAAACCTGCATCCTCATGCTTACTAGTCAGATTCATTTCCACTGAGCCACGACAGGAACTCCAATCCTTAACCTTTCTTGATGAAGCTTTTCTTTATTTCTGTTGTAATGATCATCAAATATTTTTATTTTTATTTTCCCTGGATGCCTCCCTGATACCTCAAATGTAGCAAGTTCAAAACCAAATAAAAATTCTCCCTTTCCAAAAGAGTTTCTCCTGTTGACTTCTTTGCTTTTATAAATGGAATAATCATTCTCATAATTACCAAACTTTGAATTAATTCTAGAACGTTCTCTTCTTCTTCCCTTACCTCACAGTATTATCACCCTTTCTTGATTCTTCTGGTGAAATGTCTCTTGACCTGTCCCTTCCATGAATGCCTCTGCCATTAGGTAATGACTCTTGCTTCCAGCATCCTGGGCTGTTGCTCAAACCTCTCACCAGTTTCCTTTCCATCCTGAACAGAAGTGCCAAATTAATCCTCTGAAAATGAAGTTCTGATCCTGTCACTTTCTTTTGTGGGGCAACTGCCATTTGCTTCTTCTCACATGGTGGACAGAATACAATCTTCATAGCATCTTTGGGGACTTTTCCCAAACTGACCACAGTCTACAGCATCATCTGTCACTCCTCTGCTCATGTGGGGCTTAAACACCAGCCAGTCTAGCTTATCCCTTGTTTTCAAACACACCATGGCCCTGCTTCCCAGTGCTGGCTGAGTTAGCCCCCTCTACTCTCTGGCCTGTCAAAATCCTACTCTGCTCAAAATTGTTTCCTCTAAGATGTTTTTCTTGGCTCCCCCTCCCCACACCATGATAATTGCTATTAAATATCAAATGCCTGCAACACGGAGAAGGTGTTTTACAGAAATCATTCTAATTCTCACAATAATACTGTCATATAGTTATGACTTTGCCAATTTAACAGTTTATTTAGTCAATTGAGAAATCTTTGCTGGGTACCTGGTATAGGGTATTCATACTGTTAGTTTCTGGGAATGGAAAACCCTGGCAATCATGATATTTGCCATGAATTAAGACTTGGAGAAATTGAATGACCTGGCCGAAAGCAGTAAGCGGCAGAACTTGACATTTCCCTGTTTGTTTGAACTATTCTCCACCTAATTCTGATGTATTTTAATATATGTGTGTGGTAGGGAGTGGGGTGGAGTTGAAGGGTAGTTGGGAGGGTTAGGAGGATTTTAAAAAGCTTCCCAGGAGTTCCCCTTGTGGTGCAGGAGGATCAGCAGTGTCTTAGGAGTGCTGGGACACAGGTTCGATTCCCCGGCCAGGCACAGTGAGTTAAGGATCCAGCATTGCTGCAGCTGCAACCTAGGTCACAACTGTGGCTTGGACCTGGGCTGGGAACTCCATAGGCTGCATTGAGGCCAAAAAAAAAGAAAAAAAAAACAGAATAAGAAGTGAAAACGTTTCCTAGATGTTCTGACAGCTCAAACTTCTAGGTGACATCCTAGTTATATTAAACTCTATGTAGCAAAGCTCCCATCTTACTCTGTACATAATTGGCTTATATAGTCAGCACATAATGCCCTGATTGTGGGTTTTTTGGTTTTTTAAGGAGTCAGGAAAGTCACATGGGTTGACTAAATACCAATATTTTGCTAGATATTTTATGTATGTTCTCTCCCCATACTCATAACAGTCACTGCGAAGGCATTTCATCCTGATTTGACACATAAAGAGCCAGAGACCCAGCTGGCAAGGGCCAGAGGTGAAATCTGAACCCAGTCTGTGTGTTCCTCTCCTTCTCGCTCCAGGATACCACGCAGCCTCTGTGTCTGTATTAGAACATAGATTCCTTAAAGAGGCCCTGTTTTCCCTCTTATCCCCAACAGCACTTAGCACAATGTCTTACACGGAATGTGCTCTCCACATATATTTGTCTAAGAAACGAAGAACCAAAGCAGACCAGGAAACATTTCTTTGTTCAGGGAAATCAAATGAGCATCAATGTATAAAGCCCTTGAAGAATAAATAAGCCATTGGAAATTATAATGTCAGACACATTATTACATTTCACAGTTTTTCACAATATGCACATTCCTACTGATCCATGAAATAATTTAATTACATAGATTATTGCATTATGATATAGTTTGGTATTGCCATTTTCCCCAGCATGTTGTTGGACGGAGATAAATTCTTTCTCAGAAAGAAAGTATTTTACAGAAGAGTCTAAATAAAGATGAAAGAACTTACATTCAACTCTTTCCATTCCCAGGATAGAACAGGCTAGTCCCCTCTGGCATTTTTTAATGATTTTTTTCCCAGGGCCATATTCCAAGGGAAAGAACTTCAATCATTTCTCAAGGAATGCTATAGAGAAATTGAGATATTTGAATGGAAAACTAACTGTTCTGGCTAATTTTTTTTTTTTTGAAGGTGGAGAACATAGTGTGACAATTATCCTCATTGGAACTCTCAAAGAAATCAGAAACTTAAAAAATGCCTTTCTAATATATTTCATATTTGCCTTTTTGGTATATATAAATAGTTTAATTTGTTTATTTTTTCCTATTCATTCTAAGTAATTATCTTTCTTGAAGTTTGGTCTTTTTGGACACATACAGTTGTTATATCCCTTTGCTATAAAAATAGGCCCTTTGTGTGGTATTTTAAGGCATTTTCATATTTAATTTTAATCTTCATTTGAAGTTCATAAGGCTGCTTGTCAGATTCCTGGTTTCAATTCACAGAAATGTGATCAGGTTACTTGAGATAACGGTGGTTTTGGGGGTGGATAGGGAAGTGAATAAGGAACCCATCTTAATGATCTTGTAAGAGGAAGTCAGGGTGCTTAGACTTCAAAATTTACATCATTGATTTAGAGCACTTCTGACAGCACATTTAAAACATGTTTTTTCCCCTTGGTAGTTGTGATGGGGTTTAGACATCTATTTATGTTTGTCTCAGTGTCTCTCTGCCTCTGGATTTACTCTGTTCTCTACTTTGAACTTAGCGATTCCCACTGAAGCTTGATTTCCACTCATTCATGGGTTTTTGTTTACTGGCTTCTCTCTGTGTTTCTTTTGCCTTCAGTGGGTCCAGATACACACCCGTGTGTTTCTCTGTATCCATGAATGTTGAGCCAGCCTATTTGTGGTGATTTTGTGTCAACCATCTATTTGTGTTAGAGGTGTGAATCCCTAACACAGACACCCAAGAGTTGATCAGTTATTTCCTGTTCTTTGTGGAGGATAGGGCTGTGGGTGTGTCAGACACCCAGAGTGTTGTACTCTCCTTCCCAGCAGAGTTTGGTACTATCTCTATATGACAAACATGGAAATGAAATCTCAGAAAATGTGCATGGTTTGTTTATATCCACATAGCTAGAAACAGAGCAGTTTTCCTGAATCATATCCAGTGGCCGTATGACTAAATCACTGAGCAAAGCTATCTTATACAAATTTGGCTTGGTTTAACTTAATATCATTAGTGACTTTAATAAGTTATTAATCTTTACAAGCTGCCATTTCTTTATTTATAGAATAGGAGCTTCCTAGAGTTTTTGTGAGATTAAATGAGATGATATGTAATATAAAGCTGTTAACACAGGGCTAAGGGGCTAATAATTTATAGCTATTATTATTAGTCTCTATATTATCTAAAGTATTTGAGCACTTGCATCTTACAATTTACTTTCCTATTTTTTTTGCCGAAATTGTCCACTGCTCTCTTTATTTTGAAAATTAATTTTCTATGTGAAAATGTTATCCCATTTACAAAACTTTCAGATTATTTAGTAGTGATGAAAATGAGGATGACATTGAGGAGGAGGATGATAGCTAGGATTTATTGAATGGTCATCTGCTAAGCACTTTCCTTATATTATGTCACTGAATTTTTATAACATCCCTTTATGTTTACTTTGACTACCCTAATTTACAGATGAGGAAACTGAGGCCCAGGAAATTGAAGTCACAAAGCATTGCAAGACATAGGTCTGTCTGACTTCAGATCCATAGGTTTTAACCAGGACACTTGCTGAGATATTTATAACTTTCTTTTGTGCTTTTTGATAACAGAATTTATTCCTCAGTTGTCACAGGGCCATAATCACCCAATCAGTGTGTATTTGTCACCGCAGCTACAGTCATTATTCCAAGGGGTATCTCTCTGACCTGTGCCTGGCCAATTGATCATTCTCTTATTTGATTTTGTTTGTTTTAATGCAGACCTAGAAGGCAAAGCTCTATTTCTCTGGATGCTAAGCTTTAAAGGTATTGAATCCCAAAGATATAATTGGGTATGTTTCCAGTAATGAGCATCATCCAGCATGAGAATGAACTGACAGCAGAAGAAGTAGAGGAGAGGGAGGAAAGAGTCCTAATGGTCTCACATACTTGGCTTCTTTTGTTCTTAAGTGACTGTGTCCCCACCTTTAATTACTTTGGATAGGATTCAATTTAGTTAGACATGGCATTCAGCACTTTTTAAAAAAGCTGCTTCAGCTTGTTAACAAAGCATTTTGCCTCATAAAATACTAAGGCTGCTAAAATAAAAAGAAGCAGAGTATAAGACTATTTTACTTATAAGATGAGAAAAATAATTACAATAGAAAAGAAACAAGCCAAAAGACATTAAAATTAGACGTAAAGAAAAGATTTAATGGAGAATTTAAAAAACTGCTCAGTAGAAAATGATTATTAATTAACAGTGACTTTTAGGAATTAAAACTTTATGATTTTGTAAATGAATATGATTAATTCCATACCAAGGTTATGTGTTTATTTCATGGTGATCACACTGATGCTAAACTTTAAATCTTACTTATTCATTCATTCACTAATTCATTTACTTACTTTTACTAATGTTCATTTCCTTGTTTATTTACCAGCTCCTATTAGGTGTCATGTTATTTTATCTTATCTGTTGACTAGAAAATAAAAACAAATATGACACAACCCCTGCCTTATTGGAATGCACAATCTAAGGATGGAAGCAGATAATTATAGTGTTACCTGCTAGTCCTGTGGAAGAGGCAGTGTTCTGGTAACAACAAGGATTCATTGATTCTGTTGAAAATTAAAACACTATGTCAAGAAAAACTTTTGAATTTATGGCATGAAAAAAAATAGTGCAAAGAAGGTTAATGAATTTGACTCTATTAAAATAATACAAACTTCAAAAGCAAGAAACATTCTAAAAATATTTCCCCCATGAAAATGTGTATAATAGTGCATATATTATACAAGGAACTCTCACTCACTGATAAGGAGCTAACAATAAAGTGGCCAAAAAGCTGTCCAAAGAAAAAAGTATAAGTGCCAGTAAACACACAAAAAAGCATAATGCTATACAAAAGGGGAAAATGTGAATTAAAACAATGATAAATAATTTTCACTTAGTAGATGGGCACAGATTAAAAGATTGATAATACTGATTCTCTCTTGGTGAAATATGAATATGAAACAGCAAGTTTCATATACACTTGGGCCATAATTTCAAGCTTTTTGGGAAAAAAATCAAACTTAGAGATATAACCCAGTAAATATTTTATATTTGGCCCAGCATGTATTTAAATTCAAAGATGATAATCCCAGCACCACATGTAATAGTATGATACTGGAACCAACGAAAATATCTATTAGCAGAGAACTAACTGATACTGTGTAAAAAATAGTATAAACACACTCATATATATATAAGGATGTTTGCATGAACATCAAATTTGTATCAAAATATTGTTAGTGGTCATTTCTAAGTGATTAGTGATATAAGAAGAATGGCAACTCTCTTAATTTCTACTTAGACACAAATGCAAATTTTGTCCATTAAAAAATGAGTCTGATTTAATCATGTACTGAAAATACCATAATAAGAAAAATATTTTAAATAAGAAATATTCAAAAGAGGAGGCGAAATGTGATTTTCTATGAAGATGGTGTTATGTTAGCTTCTATCTAGCAAAAAACAATTGAATGAAAAGTGTAGTTGATCTCCTAAAGGGAGAAAGAAGTTGGTTTAAAGATATGAATGGAGGGATTGTGTAGGGAGTAAGGGAATGGATCAGAGGGGAAAGAAACAGCCCAGGAAACAGAAGAGAAACAGGAGAAATAGAATAAAAGAATCTCCATGGGGAGTACCCACTGTGGTAAAGTGGATTGAAGATTGGTGTTGTCTCTGCAGCAGCTCCAGTCACTTCAGAGGCATAGGTTCAATCCCCAGCCTGGAGTGGGTTAAGGATCTGGTGTTCCCGCAGCTGTGGCATAGGTCACAGCTGTGGCTCAGATTTGATCCCTACCCTGGGAACTTCCATATGCTACAAGTGAAGAATAATAATAGTGATAATGATAATAATAATCACCTTAGATCCCAGTGCTTTGAAATTCCAGAGTTTAAGTTCATCACTTGCAAATCTCCTGTGGTTTTGATACATTTTTTTTCCTCTAGGATCTTTCCACTAAAGATTGCTTTTTTATTTAAGCAGAAATCATCATTATCATTGTCATCCTTATCAAATCTCACATAGAACCTCTTCTACCTTAATTTTGTGCACTACAAAATAGAATCTTTGGAATTATGGAAAGAAGCAATCCATCCATCTAATCATTCCCTTCTTCCCTCTTCTATACCATAGTCCTTAACCATTAGGTGTCATCTATTTCTAAATGACTTAAACAATGGAGCTCTTATTTCTCCTGTAGAACCAAACTACCAGAGAATCAATCTAATTTTCTGGAAAAGTTCATGACGTCCAGCTAAAATACACTGGTCTCTAGTATAACCCCTGACTTGATATTTTTCTTCATACTATTTTGTAACTTCTCTGACCATAATTTTTAAAATGTTCTTGGGATATTTTTGAACGGATGTATCATTTTTCTTCTTCTTGTGTCATCATTTCTTGATTTATCTGATGAATTTTTTTTTTGGTTAATTGAATTGTAACTGTAACATTATGTCAACCGTAATAAATTTTCCTAGAAAAATTAAATGCTAAGTTAATTAATTTTATTGTGCACAATATCAGATAACAATGTTTGATCATAAAGCCAGATTTGCAACACTTAGCGTTTTTTACTTGTAATATCTTGCTTTTGATATGAGGTAGATGCTGAGAAGGAAAGGGTTCTCTGCATTCTGACACGTGCTTTGAAATTCGTGGCCATTTCTCATACCTTAAAAAGCATTAGGTAGGCTGTATAAGGGAAAAGGGGGGATGGGGGCAGTTTCAATAGGTTCTGCATTAGCTCATTAAATACTAAAATACCATTTCTCTTTTACATAATTTAACATGGCAAACTATAAAAAAGGTGAAACCAGCAACCCCTAGGCATGCGTTTTTAAAACATCCTCATTTAGATGCTAATTTTGATTCTAAGTGTATGACTGGCTTAAAAAAAAAGCCATTAACAACGGGCCAGATTACTTAAAAGGGATTATTAGGCAAATATGTGAGGGTGTTCTGATACGAAGTGGCCTCTTTTATGACCGAATCCAACTACCTTAAGTAACACGGGATAAAAGTATGTGTTTTAAAATAGAAGAGAAAAATCGTACAATAGGTTTGGAAAAAAAAAAGAGAAAAGTAGATAATAATCATCCAAACATAAATCATGCAGCTAAAATGTAAGTTTATCTTTTCCCTAGTGCCAGAGGAACATGAGTTAACTGTAACATCATTTAGAAATACCAGGTACGTTAGCTGGGTGGAATGGTGAAATGAACTAAAAAAAAAAAAATCTGTTTAATAACAATTTAATACCCTATTGTGGTGTTAATAAAATATATCATAACAGAAAATGTGAAACGAGGCAACAGATAGGTGGGAGAGTATGTTACCTCCAGCCTAGATTGACTTTCTAACAGGCAAAAATGATGCTATAATGATAGTAAAATGAAACCTGCCTGACCAAAGAGATAGACGTAAATGTATCCTACTGCTTAAGTGAATGAATGATGGAGGATGGAGGATGGTTCTGTGAGGACATTGCTGCCCGGGAAAGCTGAACTGGCCTTGAAGATGGTTCGCAGCCAAACTCAGACAGATTTCTCGATAAGAGGAGGACAAAGGGAGTTTGACGGGCAGAGCTAAAACATGCAAACCAACAGAAACCGTTATAGTTCACCTTTGAACTTATTAGACAATTAGTCGTTCTCATTTCATAATTGACTTTCCTGCTTTCATTCTCTTACAGATCAAAGTTCTTGTCCAAAGGGCTGCCGGATTAATTTTTTAAATGGCTTCTTCTTGTGTTATTGCTAATTACTTAATAGCTTTATACCTTTGCAAGAATATAAATAGTAAAGGGACAGGAGTTGTTTCTTACTCATTTTCTCCTGTACCCAGTAGGAGATCATGCCTGTTACAGTTTAATACATTCTTGTTGGATGGATGGATGGATGGTTGGATGAGCAGACAGTTTTAAATTCCTCCTCCTCATCTATAAATTTTACTTTATTTTTGTCTTTTTTTTGTTTGTTTGTTTTTTAGGGCCTCACCCACAACAAATGGAAATTCCTGGGCTAGGGGTGGAATCGGAGCTGCCACCGCTGGCCTATACCACAGCCACAGCAATGCCAGATCTGAGCCACATCTGCAGCCTACACTGCACTTCACGGCAACGCCGGATCCTTAACCCACCGAACGAGGTCAGGAATAGAACCCACGTCGTCATGGATACTAGTTGGGTTTGTTACCACTGAGCCACAATGGGAACTCCCAGAATTTTAAAATAATACTTACTCTAAGGTCCCTTTTATCTTTCCGACATTCTTTTCTATTACTTCAGAGTAAACCTTATTCTCCAGCCAAATGGATGACTCACCGTTTCTGAATCCATTTCTCCTTTACCCATTCATCTCTGTGCCTTGCCCCATGCTGGAACTCCATCTGGAATATCATTTCTCCTCTTCTGTATATCTGCCTCTCAGAACCCTACTTGCTTTCAGGGTCCATCATAAACATCAGCTTCTCCATTAAGCGTTCCTCTTGATTGAGTGTGATCTCTTTTTCCAAATTTCACGATGCCTTCTTTTAATATAATCTCTCCTTTAATTAAACTCTCAGGCTGTTTCCTTTTGTCTCCTTATTATTGTCATTGCTCTTTTTAAAAACTTTTTGTTTGTTTTACTTTTGCTATTTGACCATATGCATCTTGAGGGAAGAAATGAGAGTTTTATTTGTCTTTCTCTCTTTTTAATGTGACTTTCAAGCTGCAGATTTCAACCCATTAGTGGGTTTTGAAATTAATTTAGTGGGTGTACCATCATTTTAATTAAATAGATTATAATAATAAATTAGTGATTAGATAAGGATGGAATATATCAGGATGTATCACACATATTAAGGTTAAATATTGTTCATAAAATTTTAAGTCATATAAACACACTTGCAAGTGTATACTGTGTGTTGTATAAAATATGTTTCTTGCAGTCAGAATTTCTAAAATCACTGCTGTATAGCCTTTAGCTCTGTGCGTTTTATACATAGGCACTCATGAATTTTTTTTTTAAATGAAAGAGTGGATTTTCATGAATTTCCTCTTTTGCTTTAAAACACCTGTATGCACCATCAGTTAAACATATTTCTGCAGGTGGACTGTAGTGTCAAAATAATACTGACAACCTCTGCTTCAGTTCAGGAATGAAGGAAGACTTGACATTGAGGCAGAACAGGAGAGGACAATTTCTGCTGAAAGGGAAAGTATTGTTACTTGTTAGAGGCACTTTAGTGCTTAGATTTTGAGGTTTTCCTGCTTGAATAGTGCGGTCCATTTGTATTCATTGCTAATGCTTTTCGTTTCTTAATTCTAGTCTCATGAAAAGGCTCCAAATAAATGTAGATTTCAACTAAAAGAGTCTAGACTGTTATTTATAATTAACCATCCTAATAGTGTGAGATTGTTTACTAGCCAAATGAAATGGAAATGGTGGCTTTTAGGATAAATTCAGGGTTGCAGCTTGGAGCAAGTTTGACTTTCTGTGATGCCAACACAGCTGGAGGCAGATGGTGGAATAGTTGGAGCAGCCCATCCATGAATAATGGTCAGCAAGGGGCACCCAGCCCTGCGGGAGGGCTCTGGGCTCTGCCACTTTTAGGAGAACCTCAGAAATACCTTTGCGTTCAGGGTACTGTTACCTCTGAACAGGTTAGAGACCTCCTGTTAAGGAGCAGGAAATAGTGAGGGAGCAACGCAGTTTGAAATTAAAGTGATGACTTCACACACAAACACCCACCCTCTCTCCCATGCTTCCTGGAAGACTTGTTTGTTTTATGGTATTGAGCGGTAAGAGGTGTTTATAAATTTTGGAGATTAATCCCTTGTCAGTCGATTCATTTGCAAAGATTTTCTCCCATTCTGCAGGTTATCTTTTCATTTTGTTTAGGGTTTCCTTTGCTGTGCAGAAACTTTTAAGTTTGATTAAGTTCCATTTGTTTATTTTTGTTTTTACTGACATCACTCTAAGAGGTGGATCTGAGAAGATGTTGCTGTCGTCTGTGTCGGAGAGTGTTTGGCCTATGCTTCCTCTAAGAGTTTTATACTATCTGGTCTTATATCTAGGATTTTAATCCATTTTGAGTTTATAAGACCATATGGTTCTGGCACAAAGATAGAAATATAGATCAGTGGACCAGGATAGAAAGCCCAGAATTTAACCCACACACCTATAGCCAACTAATCTATGATAAAGAAGGCAAGAATATACAATGGAGAAAAGACAGCCTCTTCAATAAATGGTGCTGGGAAAACTGGACAGCCACTTGGAAAAGAATGAAATTAGAACACTCCCTAACACCATACACATGTATTTAATGTAAGTTTTACATGGCATGAGAGCCTTCATCAGAAAGTGAAGATTCAAAGATACAGTTAAGCTGAGTGTTTTTGTAGTAGGTTTGATAAAGAGTAAAACAACATGTGAAAACATGATTGGACAAAAGGGTACAAGCTATGGGTGGTAAACTGGGGGAAATGAGCAAAGTCGGTCCATTCTGATTCCTCTTTGTACCTCTCTGTCCTTGGAAATAAGGATGCTCCTTTCCATCATGTACAAGGAAGTATTTTCACATGAGATTCTTAACATTTGCTTCAAGAGAGAAGGGGAAAGTCAGAGTCCTTCTTGCACCTGCCATTCCTCAAATTCCTTCAACTTAAAATAATCCATATGCAAGGGTGCTATATTTTAGGGAAGCATGTTCTGAACCCCATTACTGACATGCCAACCAGATAAGACTATGCTTGACCTTTAAGCATTCTTTTTGTCTCTTTTAGGGCCCGTGGCATATGGAGGTTCCCAGGCTAGGGGTCCAATCAGAGCTGTAGCTGCTGGCCTATACCACAGCCATGACAACGCCTGATCTGAGCCGTGTCTGCAACCTACACCATAGCTCATGGCAATGCTGGACCCTTAACCCACTGAGCGGGGCCAGGGATTGAACCTGTGTCCTCTTGGATGCCAGTCATGTTTGTTTCCACTGAGCCACGACAGGAACTCCAAGAAATGTTGAAGAGGTTTAAATTATGTGGTTTGAAGGTTATTGTTTATATTAATCAGAAGCTTGAAAACAATAAGAATTATTGTTCAGAAGATAATATTCTGTCCTCTAGATACAAGAGAGTAAAGATAATTTTGTTAAAATGTTAGCATGATTGTCCCTTAATCCTGCTCCGAAGTATTTGGTTGGGATGACTGTAGGGGGTTCTTTGGCATCAAATTTCTGCTTGCAGCCCAGAGCCGATTTTGAACCTAGAGCTGTGCTGTTCACTGTGGTAGCCACTAGTCATATGTGACCATTTTAATCCTAATTTAAATGAATGGAAGTAAAATATATGCCTTAATTGAATATCAAGTGATCAATATCTGCATGTCTTTAGTCTCCACTCTCTTGGCCAATACAGTTAGAATTTTTCCGTCATTGCAATAAGTTTTATGGTTAGCACTTTTCTAGAGACTTCTATTCTTAGTCCCACACAACAGGGTTCCAGGATAGTACATAGAATCCCCATGGCTGTCTTGAAGGGTTGATGCCTGATTATGGATACTGAGATGGGCTAATGGTTTGTCTAGTGGCGTGGCATTCTTTTAGGTGGGTATACAACTGGTACTATGATTCTTGCTGGAAGAACAGACTTTCTGGCCTTGAATCCTGGCTCCGCTACTTACTCATTTGATGGACTTTGGCAAGTTCTTAACTTCTCTGTACCTCAGTTTTCTTCTTTGCAATATGAGAATGATAAGTCTTCTTACCTAACATACATTGTAAAATACTTTAATCAAACCTGTGAATGCTCTATTCACTTTAGTTGTTATTTTTAAACTTCCTCGAAATTGCGAGGCTGTTGCCAAACACAACCAATGCTTAACATTTAAATGAACAAATGAACAAGTGCATGGTGAACCCTTTCTTCTGTGTAGAAGAGATTTCTGTGAGAATTTTTTCTCCTGCTGCTTGAATAGAAGTATCTGGAGAAATGGTATCCATCCATTGAGCGCTGGAGATCCTTTACTGCTACGGAAGAGAGATAATTCCACCTAAGTAGGCTTTTACTTCCTAAAATGGATTATTTTACAATCGTTCACTAATTGATTTTGTGCTGCCAGATTTTTGAATCATTAGATTACATAAAAGGTATCATTGTTCTTTTTTTCCCCCACACCCACGGCATATAGAAGTGGCCAGGGATCAAATCCATGCCACAGCAGTGACAGGAGCCACTGCAGTGATATGCCAGATCCTTAAACTGCTGCACCGTAGGTGCTCCAAAAGGTATTATTTTTATATTTGTTGAATGACAGTAGTTGGAATGTCCCTGCAAGGAGCAGATGGGAGTGGACGCAAGAGTTTATTCTATTAAAAATTAAAATAATAATGCTAAATATCAATAATAATGACAATTAGGATTTATTGAGTACTTTGTACATTTGTATATTTATATAAATCATCTCAATTAATCTTCACAAGGCTCCTATGAGATAGGAACCGGTATTACTCCGTTGAGATGAAACTCATGTTTGAGAAAGTGAAGTAACTTTGTCAAGGTCCCATAGTTAAATGGGTCTTGGTAATTGATTAAGAACACAGCAGTTTAACATGATGTGGTCACAGTTTAGAAGAAGGATTTTTTCAGCAGTGTTCTGGTACAGCTGTTGTCTGAAAAGAAAAATAAAAGTTCTGATTTATAGAATTTGCTGAGTTCCATGATGGAAATGCTCTCCACATGGTCAACTTCAAGGAGCTGGGGTGACACCATCTCACTCCTAAAATTTTTTTTTTCTTTTGTCTTTTTAGGGCCATACCCCCGGCACATGGAGGTTCCCAGGCTAGGGGTCAAGTCAGAGATGCAGCTGTCGGCCTACACCACAGCCACAGCAATGCTGGATCTGAGCTGCATCTGCAACCTACACCACAGCTCACAGCAACACCGAATCCTTAATCCACTGAGCAAAGCTAGGGATTGAACCTGCATCTTCATGGACACTAGTCGAGTTCATCAACCACTGAGCCACGATGGGAACTCTGCACTCCTAGGATTTTGAATTTCAGCAAGCAGCTTGAGCCGTCTCCAGCACAGCTTTGGTGGAGATGGCCAACCCCTCAGGGTGGCTGAAGTCTGACACAAGATATTTGGCAGTGGCAGGGATACAGTCAGTAGGTTTGCAGAAGGCACAGCCCAGATAACATGTCACTGCAGAGCACCTGTAAGTAAAGAGAACGAATCTGGGTGAAGCTAAGAATATTTATGGTCATAAGAAGAAAGAATTTGAATTTAGGATTGTTTGATGGAAAAAACAAGGAGCCTAGAGTTCCCGTTGTGGCTCAGCAGGTTAAGAACCTGACATAGTGTCCTTGAGAATGCAGGTTTGATCCCTGGCCTAGCTTAGGAAGTTAAAAATCTGGTGTTGTTGTAAGCTGCGGCATAGGCAGATGTGGCTAGGGTCTGGTGTTGCCTTGCCGAGGGTGGAGGCTGGCGGCTATAGCTCTGATTCGACTCCTAGCCTGGAACTTCTGTATGCTGCAGGTGCAGCCATAAAAAAAGAAAGAAAAAGAAAAAGAAAAAAATAAAAAGAGAAAAAAAAGAAAACAAGGAGCCAGTTACTGGAAAGGATGTGAGCTTGGTCCAGGGACTTCTGATGTTGAAAACAGCAAAAAACCTTCCTTATTAATTAAGATAGAGTTGTGGGGTTTTGTTTGTTTGTTTGTTTGTCTTTTTGCCTTTTCTAGGACCTTACCGAGGCATATGGAGGTTCCCAAGCTAGGGGTCTAATCAGAGCTGTAGCTGCTGGCCTACACCACAGCCATAGCAATGTGGGATCCAAGCTGCGTCTTTGACCTACACCACAGCTCATGGTAATGCTGGATCCTTAACCCACTGAGCAAGGCCAGGGAACGAACCCACAACCTCATGGTTCCTAGTCCGGATTCGTTTCTGCTGCGCCACAATGGGAACTCCAAGATAGAGTTTTGATGGCAGAAAACACTTATGATTTTCCTTAGCTGAGAGAAAAAATAGATAAGAGAACAGTTGTCTTTTCTATTTCCATGAATTTGTAGGCATTCTCCCACAGAAATATGTCTAAAGGTGAATTAGACTATCAAGGTAAAAAGAGAAAAACATTTCTCCCTTAGCTGCCTTAAACTATTTCTAGAATAAACTCTGATATATGTACATGTGTATATATGCATATACATATATAGCTCATTAATATTTGGATCTCTGACAAAATACCATTTAATATATTGAAGCATCTAACTTTCCATTAACCAAATGCCTGCTAGTCCACTCTTTCCAATATTTACCTTCTGGAAACAAGCAGGTTGTAAAGTGAAAGGAAATTAGTTGTATGTAGGTGTTCATCAGACACTGAGGGTACAGTTGGGTTGTTGCAGCTGTTATTTTCTGGCGGAGACCAAATCGTTTGGAATGCTGCAGAATGAGATGCTTCCTGTCACTGGTGGCACTCAGCACTGGGGAGTAGAGGCCTCTTTACATCCGCTTTCATCTGCTACGTTAGGAATTCATTCATTTTTCTTACTCAGCAATGTGTACTTTTCTCATTAACAACAAGAAACACCTATGAATAGACTGCCTGTATTATTCCTCCAGTGTCTGGGGAGACACTGTTTCTACATAAGGATGGTGGGATGGGTGGAATTCATTGTTGTCCCATAGTCCTCTGTTTCACCTGAACTACACCCTTGGTATTCAGGAAAAAAATATCAGCCTATGCTAGAGGAATTAGCATTTTCCTTCTGGGTACCCAGGAATGCTATCAGACTCCAGGGGATGGTGAAAAAAAAGTGAAAGTTCAAGGGAAGGCTCTATTGTTTCCATTCCTTAGGATCTCTCAAAGTTCAAGCTATGATATTCTGTTGCTCAACAAGTAGAATTGATTTGAAGCCCTTCATACTCCTATTCTTCTCAAAAGAGAGACATGAAAAAAATTGTTTCTTTGTGGGACATGAAAGACTTTCAAAGATGGGGTCATTTTATGTGAGGGTTGACTTCTCACTCTTTTGCAGTGGCTGTGTCTCTGCCTCCACACCTCACCCATGTGCATCTGAAAAGCGGAGGCCCCACATACCAGAAGGTCTAAAAGAATGATATCCCATGGTTTCCATGGGTCTGATGTCTTTGCATTGCTTTATGTATTCAGACAGACAGACCAACAGACACATACACAAGGCGTATTTATTGTCCAGTCAGTTGATAGATGAATTCTGCTGTTGGTTTAGTCATTAGAGTTAAGGAACTTTCAGAAAAAATTCAGTGGCTAATTTTATCATCTTTTCAAGAGTGTCAGCAAAGAGGCCCCTGAATTTATTCCATTTACTTTATCACATAAGTGAAGGCACTTGTCATTCCTTCTGGGCAGTTAAAAGAATGCCTGTATTGGTCAAGCTACTGTTTGGTGTCTAAATATATACATTCTCAACACAGTCCCCCAAATGTAGGCACAGAAAATCTGTCCTTTTCATGGTCTGCAATCAAATAGCTATTTTCCAAGAAGCTGTAAAATTCAGCTCAGTTCCATTACTTTTTATTGAGCACCTACAGCGGAATGTGGCAACACACTAGATACTAACAAATACTCCAAGTCTGAGGAATGTGATAAATGATCATTGCCCTATTTAAACCCTTCTTAGTATTTAAAGTATAAATGGGGACTTAAAAAAATGAATCCCCTCTTTACAAAACGGTGTCATTTCTTCGGCTACATGATGAAGCACTAAAATCCCCTCTTCATCTAAGTTTTGGGTAGCTCCTTTGTGAATATTTTGTTAGCTGTTAATCTGCCTTTTTAAAGATATTAATTTTTCCTGTATTTTTTCACTTTAATGAATTGAGTGGCAAGTGATTTTTTTAAAAAGATTTCATTAATCACCTCATGTAACATGATATGTTAAAAAGTGGATCCAAGGTCTGCATACTGTATAAATTTAAAAATTGTTGAAAATTTTTATTTGAATTCAAGTGTGGCTATCAGACTGGATTTTTTTCCCTCCATTTTTGGCAAATTGAATATTCTGGACCTTAATATTTTGGTTAAAGACCTTAACATTTTCCATTTTTCCAAGTAAATAATAAATTAAAGAGTGTTAAAGACGAAGATATCACTAGTGTATAAAATGCAATTGTAAATTGAAAAGAATCAGCAATTTTAATATATCATTTAAAGTGGCTTTTCAAATCTCTTCAAAAGTTATTTCTTGTTATAACAATAATGGAAGCAAATTGCATTCGCTTGAGTTGATTTCTAGACAAAACTGAGGATCGTGTACCTCTAATATCCATTTTATTTGACCCAAATAAAACAAAAGTGGGGGAAGGAGCTCAGGATGGTATCATTTTGTCACAATCAGAAGTCCTTCTGATTCAGTATGTGGTCTGAAAATAATGGACCAGATGCACATCCTATGAGAACCTTCCCATAGTTATGTGATTTAGGGCTTGCATGTGATGTTTTAATAATGCAAATCTATAGAAATATAGACTTTTTCAGTTAAGAACTCCATGAGCTTATTTTGTTATGGTGTCGTGCAGTAGTAATGCATGTTGATTTAGTTTGAGGTTTAGTTAAATTTTTGAAAGGTTGTCATTTCATTAAAACTTTATTTTAGTGAGGACAAAAAATCTCCAAATCACTTGTTTTTGTAGCTTTTGGTTTTGAGGTTTCCAGAATATTCTTATAAAATAAATGATTCTATTAATAAATGATTTAGAGTCTTATAGTTTGGAATGGCAATGGGTATATAATTTTTATCATATTTTAATATGCATAGCTGTTCAAAATCACTCAACAAATTTTTTTCTTTCCTTTTATAACTGTACCTGTGGCATGTAGAAGTTCCCAGGCTAGGGGTCAAATTGGAGCTGCGGCTGCTGGTCTACACCACAGCCAGAGCAACATCAGATCCGAGCTGAGTCTGCAACCTTCACCACAGCACACAACAATGCCAGATCCCTAATCTACTGAGTGAGGCCAGGGATTGAACCCTGGTCCTCATGGATACTAGTCAGGTTTGTTACCCCTGAGCCACAATGGGAACTCCCCCATTTTTTTTAATTAAATAAAACATGTCCTTACATTTACCCTGAGCTTTCCACATTTACAAAATGCTGTCACATCAGTGCCTCGAAGGATGCCTGTTACACGTGAGTGAATATGAATGCATTGTCTTATTTTATTCCCACATCTACCTTGAGAAGCTCAGTTTTATTACTCCTACCTTTCAAAAGAGGAAACTGAAGTTCAGAATCCACAAAGATTTTACTGGCAAGACTCAGCCCCCCAACCAGAATCAATTTATTCCAGTCAGGTCCTATTTTATATCTATTGTTAATTAATAAAATAAATTATAGTGTCGTCTTACCTGCTAACGTCTATTTCAGAGAAAATTACAAGATGAATCTCACTGTCAAACTTTCAGCAAACATGGATCGAGTATGCACTCGATGGCAAGACACAGAACAAAACCAGCACAAATTCTGCCCTCGCGAAGCTTACATCATAAAGAGGGAGAGAACCAATTCACACGCTAAGTAAACCAATGGCACAGTGTGTTAGCAGGTGTTAAATGCTGCAAAGAAATAAGTAGCATGGCTGTTGGAAGGGTGCCTTGGGGCCAAAGAAGTCCTCACTTATAATATGATGTTTGAGTAAAGTTTTAAAATGTGAGGGAGTGGACCAAACTGGTGTGTGGGTAACAGGTGTTCCAGACAGAAAAGATGTGAGGCTCTGGGGTAGGGGCCGTCTGTAGGGTAGAATTATAAAAGGTCAGGATAGTTGAAGCCGATGGGGGATAGTAAATGGTCCGATCAGAGGACAGGGCTGCGAGAGGGTGGCAGAGATCTTGAAGGCCCTAGAGGCTATTGCAAAAAGTCAGTGGCTTTTACTTTCATTGAGATAGACGTCACTGGAAGATTTTGAGCAGTGGAGGGACACCCTTTACCTTACATTCTTATAGGATTGGTCTGCTGCTGAGTTGAGAGTAGATGTTAAGGGAATGATTAAAACAAAAAGACCTATTCAAAAGCTATTGGACTAATCCAAGTAAGACATGATGGGGAGCAAAGAAATAAGAGCAATAGCAATGTAGATAGTAAGAGGTTGATATATTTTGAATGTGTCAGTAAGATCTTCTAACGAATGGGATGTAGGGTATAGGAAAAAACAACAAATCAAAGATAACACCAAGATGTTTGAACTTAGCAACTACTAATATTTTAGTGCCATCAGCATGTATAGAGAAGGCCGGGAAAGGCAGGTTTAGGAGTGGAGGAAGCTTGTTTTGACCATGTTCAGTTTGAGATGTCATTTAGCCATCAAGAGGAAATATGCGGGCAGGTTGGCTATAGGAGTCCAGAATTCTGGGGAGTCTGGACTGGATACATAAATTTGGCTGTTATCAAGGTATATAAATACATAAACATAAAATAAACATAAAGCTTTGACACTGGATAGGATTGACTATTGTGCAAGTCCAGATGAAGAAGAAAAAACAACTATGAACTGAACTTTGATGTACTCCAATGTTCAGAGGTTGGGGAGATGATGAATTAGAGAAGGAAGTGGAAAAGAAGTGACAATAAATTAGGAAGTGAAGAGGGAATTAGGAAGCCAAGTAAGAAAGTAATTCAAGGAGGAGAGATCAGATATTATGAGGCCTGATGTAATAATATCAACTTTCAGAAGAGGGTTGGAGAGATAAGCATTTTTGGAGGGGGTTCAAGAAGGCACGGAAAGAGAGGAATTGATGATGACTTACACATAAAAATCTTTCAAAGAAAGATCTATTTCAACGATCTCTTCTAGAAAATTCTTTCACCCGAGGAATTCCATCAATAGTAACTGTAAATATTTGTTATTAGTTAGACGCTCTGTTAAAAAAAATGAGCATTTTATATACAGTATCTCATTTAATCCTTAAATATTAAAGACAGCTTTTGAGGAAGTTGTCCAGAGTCAATCAACTCCAGTTGTACAGCAGGACCTGCCCATACCCACTGAGTTACAGGAGCATTTTACTTAGAATAACTCTTCATCAAATGGCTTATTTGGTCTCGTATATTCTCAAACAGAATCAGAAAGTAGAGGAAAGGAGGAAGATGCTCAAATGGCATGGTTGGATTTCATCTCCTAATTGGATCTGCTTCTGACCAGCTATGTGACCTGTTACTTTATTTCTAAGTCTCAGTTTCCACATCTGTCAAATGAGTATTATAACATGTCGACCCCATAGAACTGAGGTGATGATTAAATGAAAAAAGCGTAGTTTTTGTTAGCCAAAACTGGATTAACTCAATGATTGCACACCTATAATTAAATCTTAAATGTAAATAAAAACATAAGACTCAACTTCGATTCAGTTCCCTTCATGTTTGAAAAAATAATATTTCACAGTTGAATGAGAGCATGGACTGGTTTTAAAGGTATTAGTGCCCTATATTTTATGCATATGCATAATAGATTCACGTATAAAGTGAAAAATTTCATCTGATTTAAGGAGTAATTTTCAAAAAGAATTCTCGAATAGTATGTAGTGTTTATGAAAAGCGTTTCTTGTTATATTTCTATCTTTAAGTCAACACATTTATAACAAAGGATTTATTCCCTTTTATAACAAAGAATTCTGACCATTGTACAGAGACCATACCCATAACTATCTATCTCCATATCTATATCTATATGATCTATATCTATCTATATGTC